>NW_020955430.1:1138678-1261478 GCF_003031625.1 Empidonax traillii
TTTTTCTCCTAATCCATCCTCAGCAAAAGACCCTTGTCTCAATTAAACTGAGACAGTTTGTTAAATTTGTCATCAGGCATTCTCTCTGGGGTTGGAAATACTGCAAAATGTCACATTTTGATCCTGTCCTTGCATCTGGAGCATTTTTTCCTATGTAATGTACAGTGTTTCAGTGCAACTCCAGTCAGAATTACAGGGCCTGTAGCATCTCCGAAAAGGTCAAGTTCAAGGTAGTTCACTGTGAGCTAAGGATGCCTAAGTAAGGGGAAGTGGAAAGTAATGTTTGGTAGATCAAATTATGTGGCAGATGGATCCGGTCAAATCGCCAGGCTAAGAACATGAGACTAACAAATTCATTTTATATAAACTTTGGGGGAGAAGGGAGAGGGAAATTCCAGATCATGGAAATTACGGAAGATGTTACAACAGTCAGGGCTGGGGAGTGCCCTTAGAGTCGTAGCTGTGGGGAAAGAACAAGTATGTTCATTAGACATGTTATTAGGGAATGTTTTACATGAAGCAGTGGAATTTGAATACTCAGTGAATGAAGCAGCACGTTATTACAGGGTTGAGCAACCAGGAGGACTGTGGTGAAGAAGATACTCAACAGGAAATGAAGCAACATTATGTGATAGGCAAGTGCTTAGAAATGGAGAGGTAGACCTGAAACACTTCCTAGCACAGGCAAGCTTTGAAGCTGAGGGTTGATTAAATCACCACGCAAGTATGTGTAACAGGAAAATGTGGAAATTGAAGACAGTCATAATCCCTCTGAAGAACTGACTGAACAGAAGTGTACACATCTAAATAGATGCTTTATGAACTGTAGGAGATAAGCACCCGCAGTGAAGGTAATGAAAAAAGTAGATCAAGTTGCATCCCGAAAAAATTGGTTTGAAAGTATATTCCAGTGGATAATAATAGAGCCAGTAAAGCACATAATGGATGGGGAATCCAGTTAGAAGAGACAGAACCTGCCAAACAATTATCCACCTAATTTCTTCTTTGTAAGTACTGTTTGCAGCACAGGAGAATATGGCATGAATGAAAATATTCAGCATGTTAACTTTAACTGCTCACAACATACAGCAAATCAACAGACAGGAAGATTCTCTTCAAAAAACCTTCCCACTGAGAGCACTTTTAGAAATGTCTGTTTTATGAAACCCTACACAAGCAGATCCCTGAAAATGATCTGTTTTCCTCTCAGCTATGTGCATCCAGGGCTTGCTGATGCCTCATAACAGATTTTCTTTCTTTTTTGGACTGACATGAAGAATACTGAATACCATGTAGACATTTTTTAAAATTATCCTTTTTGGATCAGCAGTGTGGACATATCATAGTAAGTCACCCAAAATGTTATTCCTCCAAACATGAGATTTGATTAACCATCACTAAGCTCAAGGATTTTTAAAGGGCAATCTGTGGTGTAAAGAAACAAAGTCAAAAATAAACAGCAGATAACCTATGTCTCCATCATTCAAGTAAAGAAGTATAAACCTTTAAGTGAACTTACTGATGCTGATCTTTAAATTCATTGAATATAAAAAAGACATAGTCATGGAAAGACAAAGACACATTTTCTATGAGAAGAGCTTGAGAAAATTGAGGTTGTTCAGCCTGGAGAGACAAAGGCTCTGGGGAGACCTAATTGTGGTACTTAAAGAAAGATGGGGACAGACTTTTTAGCAGGCCCTGCTGTGGTTGGACAAAGGGTTTTAAACTAAAAGAGGGTATGTTTAGATTAGAAATGTGAGGGTGGTGAAGCACTGGCACAGGTTGCTCAGGGAAGCTGTGTCTGCCCCATCCCTGGAAGTGCTCGAGGCCAGGCTGGACGGGGCTTGGAGCAATCTGTTCTAGTGGAAGGTGTCCCTGCCCATGGCAGGGGGTTGGGACGGGATGGGCTTTCATGCCGCTCCCAACCCGAACCGTTCCGTGCTCCAGTGACGGGATTCCCCGCGGGCCCGTCCCGCTCCTCTCCGCCGTGTGTCGCCGTCGCGCCGCTCCCGCTGCTGTGCCGGTGTGAGGCGAGCGGAGGGGCACGGCCGGAGCAGAGTCTAAAGGACAGCGTTTGGCGCAATCTGTTTACTTTCCACCAGACTTTGCTTTCCAAGAGTAAGGAGCGAAACGCTGGAAGAGGTGTTTGTCAGCGCTGCCGAGCACAGCCACGCAGCCATGCACGGAGGGTGGCCCTGAGCTCCCTGAGCTCCCTGGGCGTTCCCGTTCAGTGCACTGATCACCCCAGCCCCTGCAGGGCAGGTGTCCGAATTTCTCGTCCCAGAACTGCCAAAACTTAGAGCACTTTTATTCACCTTAGATGAGGGCCAGACTGGGCTCGGGACACTGGCCCTTAAAAGCCTAAAGCGCTGTGACAAAATTTTATCTGAAGTTGTTCTTAGCAACTCCTTTTAGCGCTGGCAGCCACCAGCTGAGCCACGTCCTCAGGCTTCCCCACACCAACTGCGAAATTAGTTACAGTAATTAACAGTAACATAAATAATCTCATTCCAAACACGGTACTCTATAAATGGGAGAGCAAAAGAACCAGCAGCCTCATGGAGTCCAGCTGGAATTGATGAAATCATGTTGAGAACCTGCAAAAAATCAAACATTCCTCTGGAAGAAGAGGCGATCCTTGTGTCTTTAGTGAAGATTCCTGCTTGTTATTCAAACCATTCTAGGGATAGAACAAAAGGAGAGGGAAGAAGAATTTTTACGTATTTAGGATCTGACAAAATTGTAGAATATTTTTGGAATTCAGTGGATTGCAGAAAATGTTAGATATTTTCAAGGATGTGGTAAGAGAATGTCCTGGGATATCAAAAGGTTTTCTTAAGCTACCTAAAAGAGGCTAGCACATCCCACACAGAGCAACAGCTTTTTAGCGTAATAGGTCTCAGTCTAACATCCTAGCCATGAAAACAAAAGTAAATTAGTATTACTGAAGTTTGGAAATCACATTGTAATAAAGGATCTTCAAATGCAGTTCCTTTGAGTGTCTCATAAATACCACTAAAGCAAAGGTATAGGAAAATATGGGAAAAGTGAATTATTTTTATATTCACAGATTTGTGAAATAAGATGATGTAGCACATAGGTACAGAACAAGAATAAATGCTTAGAAGTTCTCTTTCAATCTTAAGCAGAAAGACAAGAAGGTAAAATGACAGTGATGGAACACATCTTAGCAGACTCAACTGCTGAAAAAGAACAAAACATGCTTAAATTCATAATGATGATGGTAATTTAAAACGGGCTCTGGAGTATGCAATAGAATGATAGATTAATAGAGAAAGGGATTTTGTCATTATTTACACTAGATGCCCCAGACACTGAAGACTGGCAAGAACCAAGAGAAGTTTTCATTGATCCGTGAAGGTTTCTGTGCACATTCTGTGAATTCTGCTCTCACAGAGAGCACATCACTTCCTTGCAGCTTCACTCGGGTTCCAGTGCTAGTCCTTTGCCAGGAGGAATCCCAGAGCCACTGAGCACCAAGAGCAGCCCTCACTGGTGTATTCAGCAGTGTTCTGTACCCAACCCAGACTGCCAGTATCGGTGTCAGCTGCTCTCTGGTTGGTCTCATTTGAGAAAGGAGACAGAAATATGCACAAGGGACATGTTCTAATTTTTATTTTTAGCCAGATCTTCACAACCTTGAACAACCATCAAGAAAAAGAAGCTAGTGCAGTAAACAAACTCTGAACTAGAAATTCTAAGGCAATTAAAATTGAGATAGCAGGGTCAGGGGACTGCAAAGGGTCTGTGAAATAAAAGGCATGGGGCTTCCTCAACTCCATTTCTGTGCTGCCAGAGTATGTCTCCTGTATCCATCCACCTGCCTCCTGCTGTGGAAAACCTTAGCACCATTGCTTTACAAGTCTACCTGACTTTCAAGACCACACATACCCAGACCAGGAATAGTACAGAATCTTTGAGAATAGAAGTTTATAGACAAACTGTAATTTGTTAACACGAACAACATTTTTGTCTCCCTCCATGATGTTTCAGGATGTAGACATAACAGTCAAGCTCTGAACAAGCACTCCATAAGCAATAAATTCCTCCTTCCTCAATCTGTTTTATTAGAAAAGAATTCACTAATCCTCTAAAAAAAACAGGTGGATTGTGGTCATGTAGAGATGATACTTCAAAATAAAGAATTTTAGTTAATTTTTCAACTCATAACCCCAAATGTGTATACTGCTTTCTTAATGTGTCTTAGACTGAAGTCCTGGACATAAGGATAGGCGAGCTGGGGAAAATTCCAGCTGTGAAAAGGTTGTGAAATAACAAAACCCCCTTGAATAATTACAATTTTGCCCTGTTTGGAAGTTAAGCCTGTCCCTGCACCCTCAAGGTGGCATGACCTCTCTGCAGCCTGTGAGGTGTTGTCACAGGATCCATGGAATGGCACAGGTTCATTTGCCACAACACTGGCAGCTATTCCAAGCAAACTGACTCCTGTCTCATTTGGTGGACATCCCATCCCTGAAAACTCAGGGCTGCTGAGTGGCTGCTTCCTAACAGGGGGGAGAGTGCCAAGTGCCTTGAAAGCAGACACGTCTACCAGGAGAAAAACTTAATTTGCTTCCCTTAATAAAATATGCTTTTGTATTTATAAGTCCAAACATGGAAGCTCGCACAGACAAAGCAATTTGGACACAAGGAGAGAGAAAACATTCCAAGCAGTGATGTTGTTATAAACCCTGAAATCAAAGTAATTACTCATGGAGTTGGGAATCTAGCTCTTGGAGTACAGTCTATTTTTATTTATTCCCTAATGAGGATTAAAGTTAGCAGTGTCTGTACCATGATTAAATTTCATGGTAAACTTGGAAGGAAGATGGTAACACTAATGATGAGGACCAACCTGCTTCCTATGTCTGCACCAGTGATTTGCAAAGGAACTTACCCAGGTATTTGTCTCTCATCTCACAACTGTTTCTATTTACCTCCTGGTATTTCAATTCTTGAGGCACTTTTGGAATGAAAACATACCTTTCTTTCCAGATGAAAGTGATACAAAAAAGGAGATACACCCTTTTCACACTGCTCCAAGAGAGAATCCTCCCAGCAGTTCTCAGCACACCACATGCACATAGGAGCTTCCCTACCTTGCCAAGACCTCTCAGCAACATAGCAAAAAACAAGATGTAATCTGCTTCTGCCTGTTGTTCTTTACTCGTCTTGGTAGTTTGTCTGTCAGAATTGGGGTTTACATCTCTTCACTGACATTCTTTTCACTCTCTTCTTTGGCTTTAATGTTCTTTTTGTGTCTTATCTTTCTCAGCCTGACTTCTCATGGAAATGTCAGTATTTAACCCCTCTCCTATTTTCAGCACCTCATAGCATGCTCCCCCCCCCACACACATATATTTCTCCATTTCATTTACATTTTTTCCTTCCTTTCAACGTGTCTATGCTGATATCCCAGCCACAGTTCCCCAAAGGTACATCCTGGGAGCCAAAAGATTTGGTTACATTGTGTTAGGAGACAGAGAGGGCTTTTTAGCTCTCAGGATTCTCAGGAGGTGACACCTGACTGCTGGCTTTGATCAGAATATGTTAAAGAGGAAAAAGGTTGTTCCAAAGATCCTCTACATCAGATGTGTCCACGTGACTATAAAAGAGCTAAGATCTGCAGGAGAAAGAAAACTAGGAAATGCTTGCTCTCTCCAACTGGAAAAGGAGAGAATGAGCTTGAACTCTTCATCTCAGGAGTCAAGGACAGAAGCTTGGTAAGATGATGTTGGAGTGCACCTGTGCCCCACCACATTCCTGGCTTTTTTGATGACTGCAATATGAGAACTAGGGGAAAAAAAAACCATCATCCATTCCTGGGCACATGGATGGCTGGGGATGTGTTTGGAGCTATATGGTTCACTGCTGGAATACATGGAAAGCAGGTAAATAGGAACAGGGGGAAGAGCAGCAACAAGCAGCATGATCTTGGTGGTGTTGACATCAGCAAGAGGAAGGTCCTGCACTCGGTGCTGGGCAGTGTTTGCCAGCTGGGGGTCTGGCTGCTGAGTTCACCAGTGTGGGACACAGCTTTGCCACAGAGACCCAGGCTGCAAACAGAGCAGGGGGGGTTTGAATGCTTCTGAAAAAAAGTAGCAAACAAAATCCTGTGTCCAGGTTCAGCCACTCCAAGTCATTCAGCACCAAAGCCAAATAACATTTCACACCAATCCACAGCAGAAATGTGAAAAAATCAGCAGCAACATTTTTGGTGCAGTAATTCAATCACTCTGAAAAATCCCTGGGAGGGGTACAGGCCATTGTCATACTGTGAGGCAGAATGCTCAGAGGGAGGATATTCCACTGCAAAGTGAAGCAGTGAGGTAATGGTAACATTATTTTATAAACTACATACACACCAATGACAACTTCAAGCTTAATATAATGGAATGTCTTGAAATAACAGAAAAAAAATTCATCTGACCAGATAACAGGCTGTTATTAACACTGTTAATGACAATGCCAGCAGTAAAACCAAGAGGAATTTTGTAGGCTTACAGACCCAAGTTGCAGACTAACATTCCTTATGTGTGTGTGTGTGTGTGTGTGTGTCAAACATACTTGGTTTTTCCTCCACAAAAATGTTAGTATAGGAAAATATAACAATATCTCAGATGAATCTACCATATACTATTGACTACTAGCAATGAAGGCTCATGAAAAATGGGCCCAAATTATGCTGTACATTCTCTGAGAAAACTCACTGGAAGTTCCTGAATGTACTTAAAAAAGTAATGCAATATAAATGAAAATAGTAACAGTGTCCTGAGCTCTCTGTTACTGTGCAGGCAAAGCATCAGTCTTTGTAATTCCCAAGAGCAATACCCAGAAAATTGGTGTGAGCAGGGAAAACAGAGGTGTGGCCAGAGCCATGCCCAGTATGAAGTGAGGATGCTGATGATCACATGGTTTGTTATTTTGCCCTTTAATAGACTTCTCTGTGTGGTAAGGGAAGGCACATTCCTCAGCATAACATAGAGAAGTTCTGCTAAAAAAAACCAACTACCACTTAGCAGTTCCTGACAGCCAGTGTTGCCTGGGGTTGTAAAAGATCCCAGCAAGGGTCAGACCTGGCAGACCCCAGAAGCATTACCAAATGATGAGCACCCAAGCAGGGCTGTTACTGGAGCTCACTATAATGATTATTAATATTAATAATGTTGCCACGGATTTCTGCAGGAGCCTGTTGGATCTAAAGCCATCCTACATCTAATTCTGTGGCACTGAGCTACAATCTTTGCTGAGCTTTTCTCATTGCAGATATCCTGTCTTACAGGACTTCCATGGCACTTGCTCCCCTCTCTCTGCAGTCTTGACCAAGCCCTCCCAGCACCTTCCAGCTGTGCCCAGCTGTGCTCAGGAGGCAGCAGCAAATCACTTCTCATCACAGTCCTGGGTCTCATTATTTGTTACTGCCATTACTGTTTCTTTTTTATTATTTTATGTTTTGCCAACAGGCATTATTTCTCTTGGACTTTTCAAGGGTTTGATTTTGGGAAACGCTGAGAACATTCTATTCCCATTGGCTGCTGTGGAACATAAAGAAGTCTGCACTATGTGGGACAGCCCCACTATGTTTGCATGGTTAAACTCCATGAATTTAAGTCGTCTTAAACTCATCCTGCACTGTCAGAATGTGCCCTTCTTTAGACATTACAGGTGTTCTCTTTAACAGCAACTATTTTAATGGAACTATTTTAAAGTTCTCTCTTTTTTCTTGTGTTTGCTTTTTTTCTATTCTACTTTATTTTTGTTTAAGTCCTCAGATTTCTGAATTTCTGCACTTTCCCAAAATATGCTTACTATATTCTATCTTTGTAAATGCTTCCTGCAATGCCATCTTCAGTCCACCTTTCCCAAGTAAAGTCTTTTAGCTCTTGTCCTCAGCCACAAACACGAGTGCTTTTGCATGTTATAGTGCTGTTCAAGTGGTGCTTCCTTTCAGTGGAGGAACAGCTGTAACCTGATTCTCCTGTTATAAACCATTCAGAAGTTTAAGAAGCAAGAAGAACATCAGGCTGATATTTCCTATGTCATCAGCCTCAGGGTAAAATAAATTGTGAGGACATTTGGAAAAGTTTAACATTTCTGCTTTTTAAATTTTGAAAACTTCATCATGTTTTAATCATTAAAGAATATTTTTGATGTTTTCCTTGACAACAAGTGGCTCAAAAATAGCCTTCCCTGTTGGATTTCCTTTTCCTTTGGAACTATGTATCAATTAAGGAAGCTGAAACTCTTAATAAATAAACACATAGGCAAAAGAGAAACCAGAACTCATTGTTTAGGGAAATAATTTGGCATTTAATGAGCTCTTTATGGCAGCTGAAGAGGACAGTAATTAACCATTCCTGTTGGGAGGGCTCTGGGCACCTCCTTCTAGCAAGCACCAGAGTTGTGGGTTTTTATAAGACAGTCTTGCCAATCTGCTAAATGTGTGTTCATGTTACCCCAACTGTTTTAGATAAACAAATAAAGTCCATATGTAAAATGAAACAGTTGGAAAATGACTGAAATGTTATCTATGAAATGCTGATTTGGTGCTGCCTATCCTGCAGAATGCCCTCCTGAGCAACAGCTGAAGGACAAAGGGAACTCTGAAAGAGGAATTATATCAAAAAGTGAAATTAGTACGGGATTCTTTCTTTCATCACCATGAATCCAATCCAGAATTGCTGACACTGGAGAAATAATTATATGCTTAGTGGTGAGTGTTCTCCCTGGTTTGGAAAAATAATCATTGAAACGAAGTCTAGACTACAAATATAGAGTTCCACTGATTTATAGTCAAGAAAAGAGAGAGGAAATAAAAAGCAGAAAACAGAGACAAATAAAGGTTGCAATGTTGTAAATGTTAAATCCAGCATATACTAACATATATTCTTAACCTTCTTAATTTTGTTAAACTGATTCTAAAATAATTTTGATTTGCTGTGTAAACCTGTTTATAGCAGCAAAACAATCCCAAAGAATGGTGCTCAACATTCTTCAGAGTGGTTGTTCCATCAAGGATGAGGAGATAGTCTGAGACCAACAATACTGCACAACCTCTGGGCATTGTTTCTCCCAAGCTCATGGTTAATTACTGACATTTTCAGATGAATGTGCTCAACATTTTTGTCTCATGTTTTTACAGCTCTAATGTATCTGAGTAAATCCAGATAAATGTTCCACTGACTAAACTTATAGATTTCATCTAGATAAAAAGAGGGGCAATCAAATCCATGACATCAGAAGACTAAATTAACCAAAAAAAAAAAAAAAAAAGCTGTACATTTGGTGTTTATATATTGTTTTCTTATTGCTAATCTATCAGGTGATAGTGAAGAAGGCATTCAGTGAGTGGACACAGCAGAAACAGCAGGTGACACAAAGGGAGCATCACTCCCTGTGTGCTGAGTGGGAGCTCAGTGCCCATGTGTGAACCCAGACATGAACACACACCAGAAAGCCTCAAACACAGACTCTTCCTCTCCTGCCAAAGGGGACTGGAAGTGATCTGAAGTGCAAAAAGAGACAGAAACCACTGACTTCAGTGGAATGTCAGGCATGCTTTCTCCTTTGTTTTCCAGCAGGACTATTAAAAGAAAACATGGTCTCTAGCTTTGAATCTCTCCAACTGTAACTCTGGCCAAAGCTGAACGATGCTGAGCACTCTCTGAGGAAGGGCAGAGCTCTGTGAATTCCCAGTAAGGCAGGGAACGCTCATGGAACAGCCTTCTGACACTGAAACACGTTTGCAGCTTTCAAAATGTAATGTTTCTGTGTAATAAAACTGCCCTGCTGGTACTAAATCTAATCAGGACCACGTGCCCCATCTCCCATGCAAGCATGTTTTGGAGAATACTTTCTACAATAGCTCATCTGTGGATTCAACCACAAATGAAATGTCTTGCTTATGTTGCACTCCCTTTCCTGCCTGTCTGCACAGAGTAAAATGAACTGTTTCCCCAGCTATCAAGCAGCCTCTCTCTCTCTTCTTCAATCCCAACACATCCAGTATCCCTGCAGGGTTATTGCATTTCTAAACTCCCTATATGCACAGAGATGCATACACATGCAAATATAAAGATATGACAGGTCCTTGTTGCCATGCAAATTGGAAATAAATATGGAATGCTCCTGACTGAAGAGCCTGTATGGAGCATTCTATCACTGAAAAGCTGTTGGTTCTAATCATACATACCTGAAATCAACAGTCCTGTAAATCACTAAGTATTTTAGGTAACAAAAATATATCGAGTCAGACCTTAAATCTTGTAAAAAATGCAAAAATCAAAATGACTAAAATTTTTAAAATCTAGCTGTTTTCTTTCTTAGACACTCCCACCTGGCCACTCACCAACAGTTCTGAGGAAGATTTCTATCCACAGTTAGAGCTTAATACCATTCCCTAGGAAAAATCTTTTGGAAAAAAGGCTTTTTATGCTTCATTAAAAAAAAGCTTGCAGGTCTTCCTTTTATTTATCACCTCACTTTTTATTCATTGGATTCCTTGGAAAAAACTGCTTTTCTGACCCTTTCACACTGGCCTCTCCATATACATTCCTGCAATAAAATTCCCTTACAGTGTTCCTTACACTTGAAAGAGCAAGATTCCCTAATTCTTGGTTCCTTGAGAGACAAAAGACTGGATAGTTCCTTGTGGATTTGTGGTGCTATTGCCACTGGACTGCCAGCTCAGCTCTCAATGCCTCATATTGCTAAAATGAGTCAGCTTTTGATACAAAACGCTGTTTCATTTTCCTCCTTGAAATTGGAACAGGTTTCTGGTCTGCCTGTCCAGTGTACTTTGAGAAAAGTCACATATTAGTTTGGGTTTAATTCTTAGAATGCTCACTAGCCTTTCAAAGTTACTCTCCTGTTGTTTATCCAGTTTCACTCCTGAATGGTGGAGATGGACCTTCAGACTTGACAAAGCAATCCTTAAAATTCCTGGTATTCTTGAAGCAAACTCATGCACATTTCCTCCCATTTTCTCCTTCTCTCACACAAAGCTGTAAAACTCAGCAACAACACTCAGCAAACTTCTGCTCTGGGATGGACTATTGTGTGTGATTGAGCAAAAGTGCATTTTTAAAGTCAATCATATAGCATATGCGAATTAATGAAAACCAAATAGGAATATGTTTGCCATTTCCTCAATATTTTGCTGTCCTTAAAAGTCTTCTGATAAACTAAATGTATTTCATTAGCAATAATCAGTCAATCATAACCCAATTTTGAGTTATTGCCCCATTTTAAAGTTGAGGAAATAACAGCAAAGACATCAAATGGTTTCTTTTGAGCCACAACAGGAACAGCAATGTTGGTATTGCAGCAACATGTAGAGACTGACATTTGTGCTTTGGGGGCTGCACAAGTGAACAGTTTCCAAGCTCACAGAACTGAAATGCTAAATGAAGACAAATAAGAGGTTATGGTGGGAATGGAGGGACAGAGGGGCAAAGTGATTTTCCTGTAGTCACACAGACAGAAATCCAGACCTCTGATGCCACACTGAGATAAACACAGGAGAAATGTCAAACCTGCTTGTGAGATAAAGTCCAGACATGTCATTTCATACCAGAGGAACCAAACTACCCTTTTCCATCCCCCATCAACCTTTTCACATTCTTCTTCCCTTTTTTATATGGTCCTAATCTCACATGTTATTACAAAGGTTTTTGGTACCTAGATATAGTCTTGGATGGGAAACAAAGCTTTAGCTTTCTCAGAGGATAGATCCACGTTCTCTTGTAAAACAGATCCATCATCAGCCAGAACATCCCTCCCTTTAGCTCTCAAAGCTGCACATACTTTATAACATATGTTCCATCAATGCTTTGGCAGAACTATTCCAGTCATTATTGCAGGGAAGCAATAAACTGGGAAACACCTATTATAAAACTTCTAATGGGCAAGTACATAAGAAGATATATTAAATGTTTGCATTTTTCCTATTCCTTTTTTTAAGTTAGAAACATATACAGTCTGCATAGGTTCTCCTCAAATAAAACCAACAAGTCAACCAGGTTCTATTAAAAAAGAAAAAAAAATTAACAGCAGGATGAAGTCCAACAGGAAATTATCAGGATTATTAATAAATTTTGTGGACTTCTTTACAGTTCAATTACCATCAGGATTTCTGTGAAAGATTAAATTGCCTATATAACAAGTTTAGGATCTGTTGTTTGGTATAGCTGATTATCAAGAGCCAAAGTCCTGGTGAAAATCACATTGCACAAAGCACAGACTATTGTGGAGTAACCTGTGGTTCAGTGACGTGGAGTGGCTGAGTCACACTCCTGGGGAGCAGGAACTCTCTGCCATATTCCTTCCTCTCATTTCCCAAATGGACAAGAACTGCAAAGCAGATTCCAGGGTCTTGGTTCTACTCATGACTAGAGTGTTGGTGAGACTGTGAGCCCAAGTAAAATGTTAACTAAATGCTTTTTTTCGAAATTGCAATTTTGAAAGAGCAAAACTGTCTCTTCCATAGGTTACCCAGGCTGCTGCTAAGAATGGTTTAGAAAGAAGTCTTCTGGTAGCTGTAAAGATTATACCTTTTTAGGTTTCATCTAGAGTTTATGTTGACTATTTAATAGCTTCATATTTGAATGTCTCTTTATAGAGATTAAAAGTAAAATGTTTTTACTGAGTTTTCCTAATCCTTCACCTAGAAAAAAATGTTATTTTTTCCATAAGAGAAGTGTTTTCATACAGGGGCTAAATCTCGTTAAATTGAGTCTAAAGCAATTAACCTATTTCTTACTGTCAGATTTAATTGTATTTTGACCTAATTGAAGACTAAAACCTGTGCTATACCTGTCTGAATTACCTTTAGCCTGAAAAACATCCCAGCTGGAACAGGCTGTGCACACAGCAATGGAACAAACTCAAACCAGGGGCTTCTGTGCTTTTGGATCAGCATTTTGGAGGCTGAGTATTTCCAGGAGGAAAGGAGATGTTTCTTTATTTTCAGTGTGCATAGAATGAGTCTGTTCTGAGCTCTCCCTGGGGAACTGTCAGATTGACATGAGTAACAAGAGAAAAAAATCACTAATCTAATTTTAAGGAATGATCCAGAATCTAAAGAAAAAACACATGGAGAACCTGTATTTTAATACCTTCCAATCCACTGGTTTCTAAGGGTTTCAGGAAATTGCACTAAAATACATGTCTTGCTCTTTTTATTGTTTGTTTATCACTCTCTACTATGAAAACATGGAAACATACTTGGAATGCAACTAGATGCTCCTGGGAACATAATAGTGTGAGCAGCAATTCAGTCTAGGATAAATCATAAAATCAGAAATTCAGTGAGTAATTTGGCTTTTAAAAAAAAAAAGTATTTTGAGAAATCCTTTAATGACATAGTTTGTTCAGCATTTAAACTGAATAATTAGGGGACACACACACATATGTATGTATATGTATATATATATAGATGACACAACGTTGCACCTGTAAACAGTGCAAATATCTCCTTTATACTACAGCTATGATGTATTTGAGCTTGTTTGGAGACCACCCAGATGTGTCTTTTTCTATTTTAAAGTCCTGCCCTAAATTACAGACAACCACAAGTGGGAGGCAGTCTGAGTATTTGCAAAAAAAAAGTTAAAAATACTTTGTAGCAGCTTGTTAGAGCAGGAAATCACTTGACTGGACCGAGGTCTGTGGCATTTGTCATTCCTGTAGAGTTTGTTTTGACTCCACTGGAGATTGCATGGGATGATTGAATACTTTGGTTTCTACCTCTTTTGCCTGAAAAATGACCAGCAACCAGGATTAGCACATTCTGACAGATGGAAAACGACTGCTCTGTATTCTGTAAGAACTTGGGGTTTTCTTTTTGTTTTGGTGGATGTTCAGGGATGCAGTTCTATCTCTGCTCCTTCACGTCCCAAGAGGCAGGAGCAGGAGAGAAGAGTGACATTTTGAGGTTTGGCTTGGCCCTTGGATTGCTGACCTGCAGCCCAACTGCACAAAGACCTGCACAAAGAGAGCCCATGACCCCATAAATCCTGCAAGCTGCAAAAGGCCATGGCCATGTCAACTGATTCATTCCTCTGTTACTGGAAAACCGCCTTTACTCCAGTAACATGCTGTACTTCAAAGGTCACAGTGAACAGGGTTCTGATAAATCAGGCTCGACAGCCACAGAGTGGGTCCATAACAAAACAAGGAGCTTTAAAATAAGTAAACAAAAAAAGTAGGTAGAACAGCCAGAATTCCATTTTTTTGCCTGATGAGAACAGAAAACCCATAAGTAGAAAAGCAGAATATTTTCTGCTGTCTAGGGCATTTTTCAGGTGCCCATCACAGTATTAATTCCAGGAGGGAGGGAATCTCTACCCCATATACTTACTACTAGATGCATGCAGACAATCTGATCATTTCTGCAGAGAAAAACATTGAAATTCCTAAAAAGAAATTATGCTTCAAACTTCCTGCCCATAATGGTAACTGCAGTTGTCACCTATTATGAGACTGAAAATAGAGTGATGAGGTCAAATACCAGATCTTCTGGAATAACAAAGCAATTTTAGATAGATGACCAAGTTTGAAGGAGTCTGACAAGAAGATGCTTCTGGATTTATTATCTCAAGCTTTAATCTGAAATTAACTTACTATGCCTCAAATTGTCACAGAGTAGAGACCTAAGGAAACAATGTCAGACTTCCTTTTCCCCCCCACACCTTTGACCTCCTCCAACAGTCCCTTCAGTGCTAAACCCAACTAATTAAATTGAGATCATGTTTGTTTTCCATTATCACATCTGATAGATTAGTTTGCTAGAAAAAATATGAAGCACTGGAAGAGTCTGTTTTGTAAAAGAAGGTACACTGATGAGATTCGTGAGCTGCTGTTACCTCAAACTGGTAATTTTATATAGCATGACACAGTGTCAGTACAAATACCAGCTCAAGTACAAAGACCCAAAGTAACTATTTATTATTTGATCTGAATACAAATAATTAGATTTTTTAATTAAAAATAAGACCAAGATGTCAAAATACTCTGTGTGCAATGATGACTAAAGATCAAATTTTATTACGTGAATGGAACAAAAATCTAGGATGGCTGCCGCAGGTTTTTTCCAGAAAGAAGTTCTTAGAGAAAAGGTATCTGACCAAGAAGACAGGCCAGAAAAATGTCAACTGATTCACTGTGGAGAAGCTTGTCACAGTCTGTAAATAGTTCTGCTTTGATACCACAAATAAAGCCCTTCATACAGACTCGAATGCTTGGTTAATTGGATGTGACTTTTTCATTGATGTGATATGAAAACTCCCAAGGCAATGTCTCAATTTTATCTAAAACTTCCTTTTCCTCATTTAAAGTTGAATGATTTCCTTCTCTGGTTTTATCAATGGGCCAGAAAGGCTGATAAGATTGTTTCCTTCCTCTGTTAGATGTGTTTGGACTTCTGCCATCCTGTCTTGAAAAGTAATACATTTGATTTCCTGTCCTGGGTAGAGCAACAAGTGGGAGGCAACTGCCTTCATTCATAAAATGTAACTGGAAGATTAACGTAAGCCATGGAGGATGAATCCCAGAGATGGGTTTGCATTTGAGTTACTCAAATTCTCAGCCACTGCACCCCAACAATTTACTGCTCTAAGCGCATTGCAAGAGCAGCAGGAAGCAAATCTGCTCTCAGCAGACTGAGGCCTGTGAACTCCTGGGAGCTCCCTCCAGGAGGGAGGTGCTGAGGGTCTGAAACTCTCCTCCCACCTCTCCCTTATGATTCCACTCTTCCCTCCTCTTCCCCCTTCTGATACAGAGCTCTGTTCTTATCAGTCCTTTGCACACCAGAATGAAGGAGGTGTGAGGGAGATAAAGGCATGACCTCATTTAATTCTCCGCTGTACCTCTCCTATGAAGGAGAATTTCTAGGGCTGCAGCCAAAAGTGATTCTGCAATTTTGTGGCAACCTAGGAAAGTTCTCGCCCTTCCTACTTCATCCCCACAGCAGGAAGAATAATTCTGGACTTAGCAGAATCTTCAGTATTTATCACACATGCTCTTGCACCCCTATTGGACTTCAGCCCAACACATGAGGGAGTGCAGCAGCTACAGGGAGCTCGATACAGCTCCTGTGTGTAAGAGCAAAGAAGCATGAATCATTAAAGTTATCTATTTCCTGAACACAGGCACTAAGGCAACAGCTGTTTTTACAAGATAAACAATATCACATCCTTCTGGACCTGAAAGAAAGAATCAGACCTGAACTGCTATATGTTTCTTTAAATAGAAATGACCCCCATTGATTAATACAAATGAAATTCCCATCACTTTTTTTGTGCCAGTTTGAGATATATTTAATTTGTGAGACAGTCCTCTAACAGAATTAGCCTCAGTCTGGTGTAGCATTCTCATGCCTTTGCCAGGAACACCTTCTGCAGCACTCAGTGCAATCTGAATTTAATATCCTCACTCCAGAAAGGGATGTATTTCATCGAGGAGTGATCTCTCCTCACATGGGCAGGACACAGTTCATTACTGCCTCATAGCTCATCAGCCTGGAATGCAGGGGGGGTAAAAAAGGGCTTTTTCCCTGCCTTTCTCCTTTGGGTGTCTCAGCTTCTGCTGCAGCAGCACCAGTGGAGCCACCAGTTGTGCTGGCTGCCCACCTTGAGACACGTGCCCACCTTGGCAGCTGCTTGGTGCAGTTTTACTGTTGGCCTTCCTCAAGATGAAGGAACCCCAAGGTCCCTGCCCAGCCCCTCCTACATTCCTGCTAGTACATCCCCCCTTCTCCTCTAAGTTCTCTTAAATGTTTGTAGTTACAATTCCAGTCCCCTGGTCCCTCTTTTCCTCTCCTGAGATGCTTCCCTTTCCTTCGTGCCCACCTCCCCCATCCTCTGCATTCTTTCTGAGCTCCCCCTGGATCACAGCACAGCATGCAGAGCATTTGAGCTGCTCTGAGGCTGCTCTCCAACTCCCAGCACGTCTTTTGGGGGCACTCACCAGCCCTGTTCCAACAAGTACTGAGAGATTGCAGAGCTCTGGGCATTTCTAAGGTTGTCTCAGAAAACCTGAGATGTGTTTTCTGCCCGTGAAACTATGATGGGAAGGGTGAAATAGGCTGCCTATGCCCATGTCATCTTATTTTCATGCAAGGCTTTTTCTTAGGGGCAGCATCTGCATCATAATAGAAATACAATATAAAACTATTAACCAGGTCACATTTAAAGAAAAAATACACATATGCATAGGGCTTTACAAACATTTGTATGTACTTATGCACATACAGATAAGTACTTATATAGAAGTGGATTAATGATTTGGTTCTAATTTCTTAAATTCTATAAAAGCCTCAGCAAACAAATTCTATGCTCTCAAGCTTCAAAGAAAACAAAATAATGCCATCCCTTCAATTACTGAGAGCAGCAGTTGAAAGAATATGGACAAATTAAATTCCTAAATTATGATATGGTTAAGTTGAATATAGCTCAGAAAAAAACTGCACTTCTAGTGAAAACCAACCTCTTGAGGAAATTTAAGGGGTGAAGTCATAATGTGGGCTATTTACTGCCAGAAGAAAACACTATCAACCCATACTGAAATGCTGACTGATCTGGCAGTAATTTGAATATTTGCGGTATTAGAAGTATGATTCTTCAAAAGATTTTAGTTTTCAGAGTCATTAAAATTTGAGTTTTAACTCTGAAATCTGAAACCTATATCTTTACAGCAAAAAGACAACACAAACAGGGTAAGGGAAGTAACAAATCAAGAATAGGGTTAATTTTCCATAGCATATAAACATTTGTGGTGTAGTGGTCTGGGTGTAGTAGCAAAAGCAAGGATTTTTAAACTTCCAATCCTGCCTGGATCAGTCAATGGCCTTAAGAAAGCTCTGTGGACCTATCAGTTTTTCAGAGTGGTTAAAGCTCAGTAAGAAGCAATGATATCAATCTAATGAAATTTTTCCTACAAAGAAATAGATTTACAACCTTCAAATGGGACAGAGAGATTTCCCCAATTGATCCATTAAGGAATATTAAAAAATGGGTTAGAATAAAATACTTGCTTCTCTTGTGGATAGCAGCAGAAGTTGGACTTTTGGAGAAAAAGCCTAAAAAATGCAGCACAGGCTGAAAACCACAGGTTCTACAGAAAACAGAAAAATCTTCTATAGGAATGTTACTTGTCTTAAAAATACTATATAATTTTCTGCAAAATCATAGGCTTTCTTTGGAAATTTTAGGAGTTTGTAGAAGAAATATCAATTTCTGTCTATATTAACTATTATGGTCATTATTATGATCTGATATCTATAGAAAGCTTGTGATTTTCTATTAGAACTGGAAAAGCAGCCTTTAAAGAACAAATCAAACTTCCAGGCCTGCAGCTCTATCCCTTTTGTTGTTTGAACTTTACAGTAAAATTTCACCCAGGAAGTCCCTTGCTTTTATACTTGGCAATTTAAGGATAACATACAGTAAATACACAGATTATAGACAAATGAACATCCCCCCATTTGAAACCTGAGTCTTGATTTTACAGCATTAGGAGACACTTTTTTGGTTTTCTCCTCTATGTTACGAAGTTGTCACTTCACAGGATGTTATTTTGACATCAGTTCTCAAAGAACCACAACCCCAACAGTCAGCACTTCTGAGACAGATCTGGGGCAGTCTCTGCTCTCTGCAGCTCACCTGTCAGGAATGCCTGTGATTTTTGGAAGACTGCTGTCAGCCACCAGAGACAGTCCTCATGGGAGCCCCAGCTGTGTGAATTCAGTGGCAACAGGACAGTGCAGATTGCAGCTGGATAAATGCAAATTTACATCCTTTCAAAAACAGAGATCTAGAAAATCATTCTGCTGTATTCATTTATTCCACATTAAATCAAACCTGTAAGATTGCCTCTGCTTTTATGAAGTCAGTCAGCAGTTTCCCATTGTCCTGTACTGCATGGCAAGGGGATCAGACCCCTGGTAAAAGTTATGAAACTGAAGAAACTGAGTTCAAAAGCCCAGTGTTTCTGCTGGTATCGCCCAGTGCACCTCAGAGCAGAACCCTCGCTAAGGGCCACAACAGGGTTTTGACTGGTGGGGTTCTTTTCCAGCTGGGATAACTGCACAGGCAGTAATATGCGTCTCAGAATTTTCCAATTTTATATTTTGAAGTATATGCTAAATAAACAACAACAATAAGCCATTGAGATGCCCAGATACAGAAGAGTATCAGCTTGCAGTTACATAAAGATTAAAACTTCTTTATCCAAGGCTTAATTTGTAATATATTCTCTATCTCTTATCCTGTTTGGCACTGGACTGCTGTCATCATTCTTGTAACATTTTTTTGTTGACTGCTCTACTGTCCAAATTCTATGATATTGTGAAAGTAAAAAATGCTCCATCTCTATGATCTTTTTCTTTTTATCCCTTCAGTTAAGATTAAGGGAACTTATTTTTAGCTTATAATTTGGGAAAAGATTGAGACAACCTGGGCCTTTGCCTGTGTTGAGACCAGATCTAAGCCTTTAAACACTTAGTTGTTAAGTTAGATTCTTCTGTAACAAAGAAGAAAGAGATTTGCTTTTCAGCTTGAGTTACAACATTTTTTGTAATTTGACCTGGTAATTGGCAACTGTGAAGCTCTGAGTGTCCTAAGAGAAATTAAGAATGCTGCATTTCATGCCTCAGTTTTTAGACTGTCATTTTTAAAATTAGGTGGCAGAGAGAAAAAAACCATTCCTTTATTTGAAACTGGGCATACATGGAGTTTTTAACTCGATGTTTTTCCTAATCCTTCAAGAGCCTTTAGATTTAAAGGCGTAATTAATCCCTGGAACACACATGTACTGACAAATATCCTTCTACATGAAAGAAACCTTCAAAACCCCAAACTTTAAAAGAAGATGTGCCAGGTCAGAATAAGTTAAGACCATAGTCCTAGTGATCTCACTTCTAAAAACTTATTGCTTGATAAATCTAAACCACAGCAGATGGAATCTTTATTCTGTGTGTCTATGTACGTCTACTGGTCACCGCATTCTTCAGGCACAAGAAATCCTGCTTGGGATTGAGTGAAAGCAGAGTGGCTGCCAAACATCTGTGAGAAATTGAACACTATTCATTTCTAATCTGAAACCTGAGTGGACAACTAGTTGTTGGCCTCTTCTGTCTAGACTGATGTTGTTCCCCACCCCCCCCATGTGTAAGGGTCAGCCAGGAACCTGCAGGACAGAAAGAAAATGGTCCAAAATGACGAACACTTTTCATTCAAGCAATCAGAGCTCACTTCCACACTCATTTCTTCCACCTCCATCAAGATATAAGTAAGAGGAAAGCCAGAGTTTAGAGTTGACACCTATGAAAATAAAATGCCTGGCAGAGGTTCTAAGAAAAGGCATGCCCTGGTTTTAATTTGTGTTACGTAGAGGGCCTCTAAAAGTGAAAAAGCATGTGGTATGCTCGAGGCCCCTTGCAGCTAAGAGACGGGAAGGAGAGTAAGTTCATTTATGCCCTCACTTTATTTACACTCCTTTCCACATGAAGGTGCTTTTTTAATCACTCAGTTTCATCTTTAACTCTTCCTTTGAGCTTTTACCACTAATAAAAACCTGCCTTACAAAGAACACTCAAGCTTCCCAAATCATGCTTAGGTTGAAAAAAATTAGGGATTATAGTCCTTCCTTGGACAGACTGGAAAAGTAAGTTATGGCAATGTATTTTTAGGAAAAATGGCGAGGGAGATGTCTAAATTTACATGCCAACTTTTTGAATTAAGAGCAACTCTAGGTAGTTAGAGGCTGAATTTTGAAGGGTTCATAATTCAGAAACACAACTAAGTTTAATAATCAATTTCTAAGACAAGCCTAGCTATGAAATTGTTTGTGTATAAGACTGCCACCTCCATTGTACCAGTGTGTCTGTAAGGAGGTAAATAAACAGAGTCATATGGGCAAGGTGGCAAGATCTGAACCCAGCTGACATCAGCATGAAGCCAGCACAGTCCATAGGTCAAGATCCCAACAGAGGTGATTGCCAGTGATGCCATATTGACACACCACAATAGGTCACAGGACCAGGGACAGGAACCTGGAGAAACAGGATGCTGATGAGACATCAAGCATTTCATTAATTTTGAAAATATATCTTTTTCTGCCAGTAAGAGCTTTGCTTCTACACTTCAATTTCCTTTTCATCTGCAAGATGGGAGAGTATCAGCTTGCAAGATGATCCTATTGTTATTTAAACAAAGGTTTTGGCATTTAATCATTATAATTCAGTTTTGTACTGAGTAGATTAGATGCAAGAATTTGTATAGTAACATCTGTGATTAACAAGACAAAATGGCTCCCTTAGTTCCCATGGCATTATCTTTACAGAGAACCGGAATTTTTTTCTTTCAAAAATACTAAGTAAATCTATGAATTCCATCGTACTTTTATCCACTTTAATAGTGCAAATGTTCTGATTTGTGGGAAGTGCTTTCTGCTAATAATGACATGGTATCTAATAGTTTGTGCTAAATCTTTAATCAGTTTCCTCCTGATTTGCTTTTGCTCTTTGGTATAAAAACAGAAATGGTCAGAGAACTGTGAACTTGGAGAAGGATCAAAGAGACAGTTAAAAAAATAAAGCGCAGAACTGCAGTGAAGTTTGCTGATAAGCACATCCCACTGGGTGCAATAATCACACAGTACAGTTATGACCACTCTCAAAGTTTGAGTCGAAACTTGGTATTTGACTGAACAGAGACACAAAGGTTGTAAATACATTACAGCCTATTTCTAGTAAAATCAGTTTTTATTACCATACAGTCTAGACCGAACTGAGATTGGAATTCACATCTTCATAGCTACTATGCAGCAAATATACCAGATAATATATCTGCCCAGGAAAACTTTCAATCTCAAAAGGAAAGAAGGAAACCCTGACGAAAGGTGGTAATTTTTTCCATTTCACAGGTTGGAAACTAAAACACAAAATGTTTTCAAGCTTAACACAAACCCCAGTGATTTCTCTGGGCTTTGTTTAGACTCTTGGGTTATATCCATGTTGTATCAAATGCCACCTCAGTACCTGCCCAGCTGCAGGCAGCACAGTGCAAGGGGGGTTGGCAGGATGGGATGATAATGTGGCTGCACTGCGGGATATGGGACAAAGGCAGCAAAGACACCACTGACCATCCCCACGGAGCACTCTGGATTGTTCTGGAGACTTCCCTTACTTTACTGACAGTGTCTTTATGACTCCCCAGGGCAGTAAAATGTAACACTGAGATCGTGAGGGAGTTTTGCTTTAAGGCCACTCTCACAGGTATTTTTTCTATCCACACACAATGTAACTCAGTGTTATGTGAGCATTTGAATTTAGACCCAAGCTTCTCACAATTTGGAAATAACCCATTCCTCTGGTTTGGATCCTTCAGAAATCAAACAGTTCAGTTCATCCAAACACATGCAAGTTTGGATGCTTCTCTAAGTGTCCAGAGTCTGCAAAAACAGGGCAAGAGATCTCATAAAAATGTGTGACTTCAAGGAGAGTTCCCTGCCGGGGGTGGCTGCAGAGTCAGACCCGACGAAGTGCTCCTTTTGCTCCAACTTCATTTTCCAGCCCCCCCTCAGTCGTTTCGGTTCCATGTACATGATCTCAGGTACGTGCGTGTGGCATACACAGACATTCCCTCATCAGAGGGTGTATTCATGGAAGACTGAGAGAAATTCTCATTCCAATGATTTAAGAAGACTGCAATTACTGAACTGAATCCATAACGCTGCCAAATGAAACTATATTAAAGAACTGGAGAGTTTCTGTACATTCCGTTCTTTACTAAAAGTTTGTCAGTCAGTTCATACCTTTTGTAGACTCAGTGGATTAATGACTATTAGATTTAGTTCTGTACTTTATTGCTTTAATCACTATTTTGAAAAATATGAATTATTATATATATGTATATTATAATTTATATTCTCATTCAGTCCACACTGCATTTCACAATGTATTCTTTAAATCTTAAAAATGAAATGATTCAGTACTAGGATTGTTTCTCCATTATGATTCCACATACAAAATCACAGCATTTTTCCTAAAAGATTTCTGATCAGTGTGGAACAAAGCACTTGCAAGAGCTGTGTTCAGTTTTCAGCAGGACACATTAGCCCAGCACTTTAAAGCTCCAGGATGTACAGACCTTTACAATCTCAGATGAAAACACTGCCTTTGCTTGACATTTTAACCAGCAATATCTAGCCACAGGCCCCCTGAAAAATCAAAGTTCAACCTGTTTACCCCATACCTTACAAAACAGTCTTTAATGTTGCAGGTTCTGCAGACTTTATCTGTTCTGTTAAAAACTGCACAATAGGTCAAAAATAACAAAGTGCAACATTTTTACTATTTTGGTGTTTCAAGTGTTTCAGTGTTTCATTGCACTTGATGTCCTTAAACTGAAACACCAAATTTTGCAGTCCTGCATGTCTGACAGCTCTGCAGCTGCTCTGCTGCTTTATTCTTTTAAAAAAAATGAATATCATCTTCCTCCTTAGTATTTTTTTTAAGTTTCCAACACAGCAAATAATCTGCCTTTATAAAGTAATGGAATGTAAATATTTAGGAGTGAGATCAGGATAAGAATACTTCAATTATTATTTTGATATTCTTTCTATCTTTGACAATATTTCTCATACTAACAAGACACATTGATCCTCAAAAAAATCTCCAGCAGAGAATGTACCATATCCATATAAAAATGCCACGACATACAGAGAGTATTTGCAATTGCAGCAAAAAAAAATGTGCTTACTTTGCTTAAAGCTTTGCAGCTTCTTTTCATCATTTTTACTGCCTCATTTAAGAAAGCATTAAAGAATTGAATAATGCAAAGGTATTTTTTAAACTGAAATGTATAGCTCATGACCTAGTATTTGCTACTAATATGAACAAACACTACCATATGATGCTTAGCTTAGTCAGTGAAAAACTCCTGCGAATTTCCATAAGCTTTAAGTCAGACCTTCAACCAAAATCTCTAAAAATTGTTTCCAACAATTCTGAGGCCATCATTTCTTCCTTAAAATGACATACCAACCTGCCTCATTCTTTTCAAATTAGGCTTTTCTTCTCTTCTGTCTGGGCCCTGAAGGTTACATTATTCATAAATGTGTATAAACCACATTTATTTCCATAATACACAAATACTCATTCTACTTCCTCTGAAAGTCTACTCCACATCTTTAGTACTTTTATTTTACATTGACTTTCAATATAGGTTTGTTCAGCTCCAGATTTTTAAGCCATCTGCTTGCCTTGCACGATTTATTCCAGGTATTTACTCATTCACTTCATAGACACTGTATGAACACACACTCAACTTTCTCCCCTGCCCCAGCTGCCACCTTCCCCTCCTGCATCTGCAGCTGCTCTTGCAGCGCCAAAGACTGTAGAGGACAGTGAGGGCCCCTCAGAGGGTTTTCTAAGGCACAAACTCTTGCCAGCAGGGTGAGGGGTAGCAGAGGAAGCTTCACCCTGGTGCCAGTGCAGCCTGCAGAGCTCTGACAGGTTCCCACCCCAATGGTAGGGTGAGTTTTGCAGGGGGGATCGTTGTCAGTGGTTCTGCAGCAGGGGGAGCACCGGGGGGGCCTCTCACTGCTCACCCTGTGGGAAAAGTCTCCACACTGCACACACAGTCCTGCTTTATTCTACAAACTACAGCCACAGATTTGAGGAGTGCAGATAAAAGCAAGCCCATGAGAAGTTTCAGAAGTCAGGAGCTTGGACAAAGATCAGATGACTCTGCTCTGCCTGACAAATTGTTTTATGTCATCTGTCTGTAGTAAGCACTTTTTTTAAGTGGGTTGAAGTACCTCCTTTCCTACTAGTACTCGAGTTCAAACCTCCTCATGTAAATCCTAGTCTGCCCTCAGTTTGTTCTTGTTAATCAGGAATTCCTGGAACACGTTTGTGTTTTTAGTACACATTATGTGTTTTCCATCTGTAAGACACTTATTTGAGATACTCCCCTTTCCAACTGGCTAAGCTATTTTACTATTCTGTATTGATTATTCATATTTATTATTATATTCCTACTAGAGTATGAGATGATATCAGGATTTCTGACTTCATAAAATAGGCCAAAGACATAGGGCAGCAGACATAAAACTCAGACTTAAATCACTATCCTTTACACTTTTAGCACTTGTTCTCACTGGAACCAAACTTCAGAACAACTTAGCAGTTTAAGAAACTCCTCCTCATCGAGAAAAGGCAGCACATACAAGAGGTGCTGACTACAGGGCATCCCTGTGACCTCTGCAGGGGCCACCTGCGAGGACACCCTGAGAGCAGACGTGAGTAGAAAGGGGAAGAACAAGGGGCAAGCTGGGCAGCAGAGGAGTGATGTACCCCAAGGGGTCTGCTGGTCATAACAACTCACTAATCAACAGCCTGACCCCCCTCCTGCTACGCTGACACTGCGCTTGAGTTGATAATGCAACTTCTCAGCACCGTGTTTCAGAACAAGTTGTACTTGGCACACTGCCATGGTGCTGAGTGATCCTTCTCCTGCGGGATTCCAGAGCTTCCACAAACACAACAGGTCACTTTCCGCTAATGTGACATAAAAGAAAGAGATTGAAAATGTCAGTGTTGACATTGGCTGCCTGATGAAATCAGTATGCAGAATCAAGCTCTGTTTACAAGGCCAGAGTTAAAGGGAACTCGTGTAACTCCCTCTGCCCCCCGACTTCACCTCTCCCACACACAGACTCATCACCACACTGAACAGCTGGCTGGAGTCTGACCAGAATGGCCACACAGTAATGAATCTGAACCACTTTTAATGAGCACACATCTAGCTTTAGCATGAGAATGGCTGAGTCCCAAATGCTGGATTGCCCTGCTGCCTGAAAGCCAATCCTTGATGTCTGAATGTTAAGTATGAATGAGTAGAATGGCATACAAATAAACTGATGACACGAAAAAATTATCTAGGTCTTAACGTTAGAAAATGTGATCACAAACCTATGAAATGGAAGACGAAAATTGTTAAAATACTGTGGAAAGTCATCCATCAGAGTTACTATTTATATGTCTCATATTACACTTCAGAAGAGGATATGTCAAAATAAATGGGGGATTATTGATCCTTCTCTAGCTGGCTTACAGCTATTTGGATTTATCTCCTGAAGATGTGCTGTGTTCACACCAAGAAGAGTAAATTCTTTAAATACATCAGGAGAACCGGATGAATTCTCACAATGGCAGCTAAAACCCACAGTATTCAGGAAAGAATAAAAATTTAAATCAGGATAGTTCTGCTTCCTAAATAGACTTTGGAAACAGCAAAAGCCTCAGTAGGCCATTCTGTAAAGAACATCACTGTATGAGTGCCAACAATATTTCAGTCCTGTACCATCTTCTAAATCCCTTTACTTTTAAAATAATGAGCAAATGAACTATGAAAAGATGTTGGAAAACAAAGGAGAGAACATACATTGGTTAATCAGCCAGGGGGCTGGACTTTTTAAAATTTCATTTCTGTCATGCTTGTGTAGTCCAGTTGTAGGGCACAGCATGAGGTGGCTCCCCACTTCCAGTTGGGATTACCGGTGTGTTTGTACACACCTGTGTCAGCACTGCAGCTGCTGCTCAGCAATTGCCAGGCAGGAAGGCAGACCAAGGCTTTGAGTCACACAGTCTTGGGCTCCTCCACTGAGACCACCAACTGAATTTTCAGTGAAAGCCAAGCTGTGGTGTGTACCAGCCGAGTGGCAGCCCAGTGTTACAGCTCAACTGTTGGCTTGTGCCAAAAAATATCAGTGCCCTTGCCTGTCAGCTCCTGCCCCCACATTCCCAGTCTCTTCTGTGTCACGGAATAGATTTAAGATTTTGACATCCTATCTCTGAATTCCTGCCTTAGAAATTAAACTGTTTGCTTATGTCTTACAACTCCAGTACTTACAAAGTAGAAGGTCTTGCTCAATCTCTGCTGCTCTACCAACAGAGGACCTTCTGGCCATCAAGTCTGTGAAGCCAAAGGCAAACCTTGCTTCACAAATACATATTTATTTTTTTGATCAGATACCACAGCAGCTTCTTTTGTGAAAAAAGGTGCTTCTTCTAATGGCACTTTCTCAGTCCTCTCTTTCCAGTTCTTTCCCCATTAACACATAGATTTTTCCAATATCACACCATGATTATATGTAGGGAATTGCTTAGGGAAAAGTTGAGAGTATAAACAGGAGACAAAGGGGATATTCAGCAAAACACTATTTTAAAATAAATTTGCTTCTTAATTTTTAAAGTGGTCTTGTGGGCTTTTTTTGTTAAGAACAGTTTATTATTTGTAGAAGGAGGATTTTCTTACTGGGTGGAATCATCAGTAATATCTCAAAGCAAAATTTACTTTCAAAGCTGGGAAAGATAACTGAAAGGAGCATTATTACACCAGTATTACTGACAAAAGCCTGCAAGATGAAAATTAAAAAAAAAAAAAAGTACATTGTGAACCGAGATTATGGATGTGGTGGTGTTCAAATCTAGATACAATACAAGGTATGTTTTTCCCATGAAACATATTTCTAGATTAAAAATGAAGGGAATCACAGACCCACTGTCTCATCTAGACCTTGGAGCACAATGGATTTTCATCTTGCAGCAGTTAGTGATGAGGCACTGAGCAACCTGATTGCTGTGGTAGGATATTAACAGACAAACAAAAGGTTCTTAGCGCTTCTGACCCTTAAAGCCCACCTGCACTTTTAAGATAGTCTTGCATCTTTCTTTCTTTCAAGCCTAACTCACACAATCTTGATTTGGTAGCATGTTTCGTGAAAAAAAGCAAACGACGTTTCTGTCAGCAAAGAATCTAAAGCAGACCTGCACTTAAATCTTTGTCAATTTTGTGTATTCCATTCAACAGCAAGAATTCCAACAGAGCCCTGTCTTAAGCAAAACTGAAAAGATCTTCTGTTGGGTCTTGCAGCCTGGTTTCGGTAACAAATAAAAATAACAGTGCATTCCTCTAGGGAAATATTGATATGAATCACCCTATTTAAGAAAAAGTGTATTAGAAGAGAATGAATCACTGTTTGCTCTATGAGTACTCCAGCACATCGTAGGTACAAGTATTATTCATCCAGATGTGTAGGAACTTCACTATAACACTCAGTTCTTCAGTATTTTAGTCATAGACACATTCTCCTGGAATTTGTAACTTCCTTACTTTGAGAACAGACATTGCATTCTGTACATACTGATACAATCCCTGCAAGCAAAATAGTCCATCTAGTTCTACCAGGTGCCTGTATCTTTTTTCCTTGGTGCTCTGCCCACCCAGACTGGAAATGCTCTATCACAGTTGACCCTGGAAGCAAAACAAGCCCAGGTTACCACGCAGATGGAAGATCATAAACTACAGAACCACGGTTGGGTTAGAACAAAGAATCATGACCGACCGAGTCAAGAAATGTTTGGCCTCATATATCAAAAGATTGACTTTATTTAGTTCTGCTGTTGCTGCTAAATTGATATGTAAGGAAAAGAATGACAAATTCTCATGCTTTAGAAATGTAGTCATTCCACAGATAAATGTTATTTTCCATTTCTAGAAAAGACAGGCAAGAAAATAAACATTATCAGGATAATTTCTTCCTTTCTTCCCTGCCAATTCATGGTGAATAAATCTACAAACTATTTCAGTTTTCAAGACTGAACATATACATGTTAGCAGTTTAGTTGCAAGCAAATATATCGTTAGGAAAGAAAAAAGGAAAAAGTATTTCAAGAAACAATTGTAACATTTTCCTAACCTAAGCCACTATTTACAATTAATTACAAAAAGTAGTCTATTAGAATACAGCTAAAACCATCTGCACCAGATTTTAGCCTAAAGATTTTAATTGTAAACAATTTTCCTCTGTAATAGGATAAATGATATCTTTAAAGTTACTAACTTGTATGAAAATGGAAATGATCATTACTTGCCAACAGGATGGAAGAGGGACAAAGTATGGTATTGTAATTAGGGACTTGTATCCTCTTTCTGCAAAAACAAAAATCC
The DNA here is from genome assembly GCF_003031625.1 of Empidonax traillii. NCBI lineage: Eukaryota > Metazoa > Chordata > Aves > Passeriformes > Tyrannidae > Empidonax > Empidonax traillii. The sequence goes on from NW_020955430.1 coordinate 1,167,715, forward strand.
ATTTTTTTTCCCAAAACACTAGATACAAATATTTTTTATTTTATCAACTATAACCATATCAGTATTTAACATTTTTCATCCCAGTGATTTTATGCAAGAAAAATTCTGCATTTGAAATACCAGTCTTTTCTATCAACTGATAATAAATTCTTTATGCAGTTCACTATTAAGCAAATAGTGCTTTGATCCAGCTGACAGACTGTTGGAAAAGTAATTGGTAATAAAATACATTTCGATATTTTGGAGGGACTGGTCCTATCAGCCTGTCTGGGCTGAGCACAGCAGCTTTGGGAATTAAGTTCACTTTATAAAGTGTCAGTGCTGGGTTCTCCAAACACCCATAGTAGATGAGATGGGATTCTCCCTAACAGGATCCTCTCAAAATTAGATTTGTCCATGTTTGCATAGAACCTAAAAGGAAATTAAAAATATAGGATCTTTATCTGTTAAGTTTAATTATTCATAGTGTCCTTAGTTTAGTTTACAGATTATTTTATTTTAATTTTAATTGATCATTTAATTATTAATATTTCCTGCCTACAGAAGATTAGAAAAACATTCGGTTGCAGGTTTTGCCCGAACAAAAACTGTCCCAGAAAGCTTACAATGGCATTCTTACATATTGTTAACATATTTGCAGAGTTAAGAACATTTTTTCCAACGTTTTATACAATTATTTATGTCTGGGAGCACCTGCATGACTAACACTAGACTGGGATCTGTGGACCTTTACCTGGCCTGTTTCTCATGACTGTGCCTGTCCCACAGCCAGGGGAGGCAGGCCATGTGTAAATAGATACATTGTTGCACCAGAGCTGCCCTGCTGTTAATGTCCAGGTGTTAGTGAATGGAAAAAAAGATACGTGGTGGGTTTTTTTTAGTTTTAAAGAATTGGTGCATCGAGAGTCAGATACTCTTGCAAATTCTGAAACACTTTCCAAAGTCCCAGCAAGCAGTAAGTGCTGGAGCTCCCCCCTGATGTCCTGTGCCCACAGCCGGCTGCGTTCCAGCCCAACCCACTGACTCATGAACTCAGTGCCCTCTGCCATTCTTACAAAACCCTGTGCTTGCGTGTGACACACGAGTTTGGGGCTCTCCTAAACAATAAGTTTCTCGACTCTTGTTCTTGGTTGTCAGCTCATCACCTGTGAACTCCCTGCAAATCTTTCCAAAACAAGCCAGGACGGTTGTGCTCACTCAGCAGTGTCAGCACCTTTCGGTCAGTAATGCTCCCGGGGGGAGTCTCTCTCACTAAAGACACTGTCAAAGGGGCAAAGTCATTGCTCTTTCTGACAAGCCACAAGAATAGCTCTGGGAGTGCTTTAAAATTTAGAGAAATACATAAATCTTTGCCACTTTTACTCCTGCTTGCACAGGAAGGTTGTAGCACCCTTTATCCCCTTCAAATGAAATCCCAAACACCTGGAATCAGACAAATGAAGGCCACTTGCAAAAACCTCTTTTCTTTTTTTCTTCTTTTTTTTTTTTTTTTCATAATTCTAAATATCTAAGACTAAAATATTTTTTTTTTTTTTACAATTTTCATCTTGATATTTTCATGCATCAGTTGTTACATATGCACAAACATTCCAATTTATATAGACAGATCATAACCAATTATTTTAGCATTCTGTAGATTCAATAGCAAGCCAAAAAATGTACCAACAGCTATGGAAATAAAGTGCACCTTTTTTTGCATGAGAATTTAGGCAAGCAGATCCAGACTTCATATAAACATCCACGGGTGTTTTAGAAGAAGCTTGTAAAAATATGGTTCTTATGAGAGATTCAACAGGGCAGGCTGTGTTTGGAATCAAACAGTTACAGTCTTTGTCACCTGTTCTTCAGTTTTGAGCAAATTTATATCTGAGTTTTAGCAAAGCAGCTTTAGATATCACCAGCTTTCAGAGCTTTGATATCCTAACCAGTTGGAGCTTGTCAAACATTAAGAAATATTTCCTGTAACATTAATCAAGAAATCATTTCACAAATATGATCCTAGAAAAAGCACACAGTGTCACATTTGTGCGAAGGCACCAAAGTTCAGAGATAAAGCAGGTGACAAACTGACAGAAACACCCAATTTCAAGACACAAAACTTTTAATGTAACACAAATACGAATTGCAAAACCTTTCCTGTCCCTATTAAGTGATCTTTCCATGAAGCTACTCTTGATTTGTTACGCAGCTAAGAACAGAATCAGCCTCATAGGAAGTGGAATGAAGTTACTCATAATACAAGTAACTTTTTCGCAGTGAAAGCACAACTTTGCCTCCCTTTTTGCTCTTCAAACTGGAAGATAGATTTCTCTTTCCAAAGCTTACAACAGGAAAACCAACATGCAGAAGCACATGACTCCACCCAAGCCTCCCATTTTAGGCTGCACCCACTCCCAAAATAGCCGTGCTTGTGCCACGCAGTTCACTCCAGCAGCTCCAGTGCAGGACTGCACACAAATATTTGTGTGTGGACACAGGAAGGAGAGTATTTTAATAACTGTGTGAATACTAACAATATAAATTCATATTTACAGTTGGATAAAAAACCCCAAGCATGTTTACCTAAGAAATGTAATAGTTGTTTACAAGAAGTTGGAGAATGAATACAATTAAACCCGCACTTTAGCTTTGCCCATGCAAATGTGAGCAGCCTTCAGCAGTTGTCTTTGTTTTCTGTGCTTATTCATTACTCCAACACATAATTATTTTAAAAATATCACAGTGACATGATGTTGTTTCAGAATATTATCTGGTATTCATTTGAAGACCGATCTCTGTCAGCTCTCCCATGAACTAGGAGAAACAAAATTTTCTACGACTGAACCCCACCCAGTCAAAGTAACATTTCTTTTACTATATAGCAAGTTCTTTCACTCCAAAAATTTGGAAACACATCAAAACCTCTCTAAAAATACCTTGTTTCTTTTTCCACACAAGAGGCAAAGATAATTTAAGTGATTTAAGTGTGAATAGAATCCAGCAACCCACTATCAACATTATATTACAGATCTTTGCAGAAAGCACCGAAGCCACCAGGAAATGATCCCTAATTGCAGATACATTTGCAATGCTATTCCCAAGAGATATTATGAAACACTGTTCTGTTTTTTTACATCTTCGGATTTATGATCAATAATAATGTTAACTTCATTAATGACATTTCAATCTTATTGTCACAAACAGGCAAACTAGTTTGCAGACTTTGTAACTACCCATTGTAGTTTCCTTTGGCTCCTAATCTAAAAAGAAGTGAATTTCCAGAGACAGAGGCTTTGCTGGATCACAGACCCTGTGAGCCTTGTATAATTAAAAGATGAAATTCCTCTGAGGTCAGTGCTTTTCAGACCCAGAAACAAGGGGATGGCAGAATGTCTCTTGAATTTGATAATGAGGTGTTTGCCCTGGCAACGACTGAAAAAGTGTTTTCAAGATAGAGAAATGTGTTGAAACGGTGGAGGATGTGTTTCTTAACTGAGTAGGAACATGAGATATCTGGATGAAGATTAAAGGTTTTTGACTTAATCGAGAGCAGCAAAATAAACAGGAATAGAGGAAAAGATTTTGTACTGAAAATTGCCATGCATTTTCTATTTTCCCAAGTTTCAGACATTAACTTTCCCTTTTATCTTCAGCAATTTGAATGTTATGTGAAGATATTTATGACCTAAATTAATCTCTGTCTTTTTTTGTGTGTGAAAAATTAAGTTGATTGCTACATCAATGACAGAGTGACCCATCAATAGAAAATAAATCTTCTGGATTTCAAAGAAGCTGTGAAAAAAACAAGAAAAATCAAATTCAATCTAATAAAAACAACAATAATTTGGGGGCTACAATGTAGTTCTGAAAATGTGTATCAGCAAGGGTGAATTTTATATCACATCCTAATTGTCAGACTTAGGGGAAATTTTAATTCAGAAAGAATGCAATTTCAAAAGTACAGTGACTGTACTCTCCTTGTAAAGGTTTGTCTTTCTTGTATCATTATTAGCTAATGGACTAACAGACTTTAAACAATTTTTTTGATTGATTCTGTGCAAATGCCATCAAATTTTTGTCAGCCCTGCCATTAATAGACTTTGTCCTTTTATCTTGATCTTCCCATCTCAGTTTTCTACAATTCCTAATTTTCAGCTCATTTCAAGTGCAATTTCTGGGGTTTATATTTGTATTGTATATATGATACAATGAACATTTACTTAATTCTTTTATTTTTTATCAATTTTCCTCCTTTTTTTTTTCTTGTTTTTTTCTTTTTTTACAAGTAAAAGATCCATAAGCAACAAGGAAATCAGACAGGGAAACTGTAATAATGACCATATTCTCCTACTGACTTGTGCTGAAAAAAGAGGAAAAGCTATCAAGCAATAACTCAAGTATATTTATTTCACTTTAATACCATATCCCATTGTCAAACTTTGCATGTTTTCTATTGTTATTATGGGAATAATTCAAGACAAAAAGCTTTCCTAAATGCAGTGCCACAGACCACGGATCCAGATTTCAGCCTAACCACTGAATGAATCTGGGATCCAATTCCAGTAGAGCGTTTCCTTTAGCAGAGCAGGCGGGACTGCAGGACTGACTCAGCGATAACGATCAAACCCAGCCAAGCACGGACATCCTTTCTCGTAATATCATGAATTTTTCTTACACATCGTCCCTTTCAAGTACAGACGAGGCCCAGCTCTGCTTAATTTCTGAGATATGACATGATCCTTCCTCAAGAACAAAAGCATTTAAACTCACATCCTTTCTTAATGTTGAAGTGATTAACATGTTACCTCTTGCTAATTTTGTTACTCAAAGAGCAAGATATTCAGCATTGCTCATTTCTGGAATTTTGTTAAGGTTTATTTACTTTTTCCACTAGTGCAGCAATTGCAACCTGTACGAAATGAGACACTAAATAAGACACTATTTCTATAAAAATCTTTTTCAACACCTATATATATATATAAAAATTACAGAGATGTAGTAGTATATGTGTAAGAAACCATATTATTACCTCAAGCCCTATAATATACTCAATGCTACCACTGATTATCTAATGACTAAATCTATTAATTTAGATACCCCTAATTTATGTTTCTAAGTTCTATATTAAGGTTTTTCTCTGTTCCAGACTCTTGCTCCCCAGTGAAGGTGCCTTGTGTATGGCTACTGAGATTACTAAACGGACCTGCTGGCAGATCTGAACTCAAAACTTCAGCCTGTCTGCACAGACATTCTAGTACTGACTTCAAAATGGTTATAACGTATTTTATAATCTTGAAATAAAAATACAGGGCCAAATACTACTCTTAAGCAAGAGCAAATCAGAAGCAACTCATTATTTCCGTATTTAATTTGCAGATTCTGCTTCTCCAAATTTCACCACTGAAAGAAATATCTGCTCCTATAACCTGGAGGTGGCAGAAGCAACCACTCATCCATTTCAGAGGAGATTCCAGCTCAAGTTGTACTAATATTTACCCTTAAGATAGCAGCATAAAGATAGAGGGACCATAAATTTTTAACACAAGGAGAACTGCTGAATAATGTAGGATTAATGTAACTGTTTAGTTTGGTTATTTATTTGATCTTAGAATGTGAAGGACTAACTAAGGGTGGATAGAATACATTAAGAATAGGCAAACTATTAAAGATCTCCCTTACCTCTGCTCTACACATCCTAACGCCACCAATTCCAGTTTTATTCTTACAGTCCCAATCTTTCTACAAGACAAATAATTGCTCCCACTCTCTCTCTGTGGCATTCTTAATGGGTAAGAAAATATTTTTGCCTTCCTTCTTTAATTCTTTCTTTCCTCATTTCCCCTTAACTTCTCAGATTCCACTTTGGTAGTCTTCTAAAGATTTTAAACTACCCTGCATATCAGTGAGGCTTGGCTGTTAAAGAGGGTTAACAAGGTCACTCTGACAGGACCAGAAGTAATGTTTGTTTTGAAACCGAGTGCTCTGTTTAAATCTGTTTATTTCTGCTCCAAGTCGAGGCACTTTGAGCTGTCAGGATGACTCAGAGCAAAGTTGCAAAGCCTCAGTTCTACAAAGAGATTAGTCACTTTGTTTTCTTGCACTGAGCTGCTCTGAGTCAGCTACAAATTGTTGCACACAGACTACCTGGGTACAGCTTTAAATGGTGCAGGTAACTCCAGTGCAAAGTTCTGAAAGAAAAGAAGTCTCAGCATATCTAAGCAAATAATTGACCAGGACTATCTTCTTCCACACAGAACTGAGTTTGAGAATGAAAGAAATTAGAACTGTATTGATTTACAATTTTTCCCTTAGTCGAGGAGAAACTTCAGGCTTAGTGGTCAGAATTTCCTTCATAAACTGCCTGGAGATGAGAAATACATTGATATGAAAGAGGGTGATATAAATGTATACCTTGTACATTTTATCTTCAGGAGTTTTAGGATAATTTTGGAGAAGTTTTTATTCAAAAAAATGAAGTGGTACTTTACTACAAAATATATCAAATGACTTTCTGGAAAAAGAGAGAGGTAAGCCTGTTCTAATCTAGTGTCAAAAATAATATAGAGATGCACTGTCCTTGTATTATTATTATTTATTTCTTATGTTGTAGTGATTATGCAAAATGGTTATGCTAACTTTGCTAAATACTAAGGTCATTATGTTGCATATTGTACAAATACACAGAAATAACACTGACCTGCCAACAGTACCAAGTAACAGAATGTTCTATTACTGAAAAGCACAGTAGTAAGGGAAGTCCTGAAAGGCATTAAGTGGTTGATTCTGCCCTGATACAACATATTTACACACTTTCCTCTAGTCTCAATCACATCAAGCCACAGGTACAGGGGAAAATCATCTTATTCCCCAACATGCATCAGTACCAAGAAGCATTGAGTTAATCTAGACTGATGTATTAAAAGTAAGTACAATATAAAAAAATTATGTAAACAATGTATCTTTCAAAACAATCACTGGCTTCCTAACAAACACTGGCACATCATAATTTTTATAATTATGATAACTCATTGGTCAGTCTATTCTTCATTTTTTGTAAAAGCGGTGGAAAGTAAAGTTTGGTTAGCATAAAAAATATAGCAGGAAAACCAGAACAACTGAGCATCAGGAGGCAGAGCAAACACTCAGCAACGATCTCCTGTCATTTCAATGTATTGCAAAATGATTTTTCTCCTGGCTTTACTATAAATTATTTTCTTTTGTAAAAAGTTTTAGTTGTTGTGAAAACTGCCTGTGAATCCGTGAAAGCTCTGTCTGAAAAACAAACGTAGGTGTAAGGATCATACAGAATGGAATTTCAGGCTACATACTTAAAATTAGATTGCACAACCTATATCTGTGCTGGTTACCCAAGCTGTCCTACAGGTTAAACTGAGCAAATTGATATTTCCTCATGCATTTCCTCCTGCATTGATAGGAGCATAATTTGTTCCTTAAGTAAATGGTTCAGGTAAAATTTTCTGGAAATGTCACTAAAAGTATGGATGTCTAACACTGAAACAACAAACTATTCAACATACACTATCCTATCTACTAGAGATTCTTCTTCTCCATAAACCAGGAAAGAAAGTAAATATCATTCACTGCCAGGCTTCACACAGAATTACTGTTGCTACCAAATTAGGGTTTCTAAATGCTTGATTTCTGATTGGCTACCAGGATTATTAACCTCCTAAGACATCAAGAACAATGAATGTTTGCATTGCTAGCTGATCTAATGCTGAAAAATGACTACTTTAATCTCAAATGTATTTACAGGTAAATCACTGTTCATCAGCAAAATCTGCTGCCTGAATCTGTTAAAAGTCATTGTAGAGATTAACTAGGTGATTGGCAGATTATTTGACTATGCTATTCTTAAATTTAGCAGAGGAAAAGTTTATTTTTGATGGTCTGCATGTGACTGCAACTCATTTGCTTGAAAAATTCATAAGAACTCAGATTTGTTTAACCACATTCTATTTGGTGGCTATTGCTGAGTCTGCCTGGAATCAGACTTCAATGGCCCTTTGCAAGCCATGTATGTGTAGCTGATATCTTCTCTCACTGCAAAAGATTTGCTTCCTATAGGATGAAAAGTGAGTGCCCAACTAACAATTTCAGAGCTGACAAGTGAGTACAATGTCCCACCTACCTACACATGAGCAGAGAAACAATAATCCAGGCATCTGACAGTCACAGAGTTGTGTATGGAAGCTGTAAGGCATTCCTGCATTCTACTGTGTCATCACACAGCCCTTCCTGAAAGCTGTACTAAAGGCCCTAAATTAATGAGCAGACCTCGAAGAGACTTTTATTTCCTTCCATGAGCAAGGGGAGAAGTTGTGGGAATTGAGGTCGGAAGTAAACATAATCGTCATTCTACTCCCTTCTGTGTCGGCACAGGGAGCTGGCTGGACATGAGGGAGGGAACGTACTCTATCTGGCAGGGGCTGATGGCACACTCCCCGCTTGTGCAATGCTACAGCTCAGGGGAAATATGATTCAGAGGCTGCCTCTGAGTCACGACTTCTCCCTGAGCTCCTCCGAAGGGGCACGGCCACATTTTGTCCCATCCTGGAAGCACAGCAGGGATCCAGCTCACCCTGAGCTCTGATGTGTGTCAGCAAGCACTGACTCTGTGAGGGGCACGAAAGCACTGGGCATTGCTTCCCTCTGCAATAATTAAACCAGACTAATATATATTAACGAAAAGGCAACTCCCCCTTGCTAGTGACTTTAAGCACTTGGTGTTGTCCAAGATATCTGTGTTGTCCTGCCACACATTTAAGATAATTCCTTATGGACCAACAGGATATATCCACCGCACGTTTGGGAAGGGGAGATGCTGATTCCCTGGAGCCCAGGGCATTCCCATAGCCCGGGGCAGTCCCTGAAGCTCGGGGCAGTCCCTGGAGCTCAGGGCATTCCCATAGCCCGGGGCAGTCCCTGGAGCTCAGGGCATTCCCATAGCCCGGGGCAATCCCTGGAGCTCACTCCGGGAGCAGCGCAGGGCACCCAGTCCATCCATCTTCTGCACTCGGCAGAACGGATGTGGCAGCTCCAGCCAGAGCTGCTCTAGGGACACTCCACTGCCCAGGTGCCAGAGCCTGTCCCTGGGAGTGGGTGGCAGTGCCAGAGCAGCTCAGTGAGCAGGGGATGATCTCTCACACTGGTGGCAGCACTGCGAGACGAGGGAGAAAAGTTAAGGAGCATCAAGGAGCTCCAGGAAGAGACTGGTGGAACCAAGCTCTGCCCTCCCTGAGAAGGGAGCAGGAATGACCACCAGAGAAAACCCCCAATCAGGGGCTTCCCCCCTTCTTAAATACACTGTCCCATGGGTGCTACCACCCTGATGGCTGACACTGGCTATGGCAGCTCCTCACAGAAGACACCCCTGTATTTCCCCCCACCCCCAATTACCCAAACCTTGCCACACAAACCCAATACATTCCAACCCTTGCCTCTGGGAATCTAAGAATTATCATTAAAATACACGTTCATCACAAACTTCACTTAATATCAACAAAAAGACTTCCCCGCATCAAAATCAAAATAATATCACAATGCCAACAAACACGGGCAATTTACACAAAATCCTCCCCTCATCCCTTTACCACAATTACAACCAGTCTGGTTGCTTTAGTAATTTCCAGTCTTAATGACCTGGACATATGGCCAAAAACCGTGTATCGCAAAAGGACACACTAATATTCCTTTCACTAGCACAGTTGCATAATATTTCACGTAATCCCAAAGCTATATATCCCAAACAGCAACTATCCATTGATAGGAAAACAAACAGACAGAATAATCTTACTATTCATTCATGATCCAGTGAGAAAACGTTGTGCAAATGTGAGCGTGTGCCTTTGAAAAACAGCATTCTGTGGTTCTTTTCACTGCGTGGTGACACCATCCCCAACGACACAAAACGGTAAAGAAACCAAGTGTCTGAGTATTTTCTGTAGACAATTATGTGATAGGATTAGATAGATGGTGAAAGGAGTATAATGGAACAAGTAAACAACCAGATCCTCATTATCAGAGAGGTGCTGAGCACCCACAGCTCCCTCTAAATTAAACTGGGAACTCTTTAATATGTCTGCCTTTAATCTTTGTGCCTGAAAATCTTAAATTCAAATCTATACATTTTCATAAGTGTACATCACCATAATTGCTGTGAAGGTTCCGGTATGTTATTTCAACAGAGCAAGGAAGGCCTGGATGAGAACTGCGAGTCCATGTAGCTGGAAATGCCTAGAAATGCACGTGTAGGGGGCTCTTGGCACACAGTGGATTCTACGCAGCTGTAGGGATGAAGGAAGCCCTCAGGTTGGCTTTACAATGGTTTTTATATAACCCTTGATACCAAAATGCATGAAGTTCTTAGTCAATAACAGATTTTCCCCCTAAAAACACTCTTTTGAGAAAGGGAGGAATTACTCTTTCCATTTAATGACTAAGGGATCAAAAGACAACAGATGGAGAGATTTGCCCAGGCAAACCTGCTGCAAACTGAAGCGACAGCTTAAAATTCCTGATCTGTGCCTTAAACAGAAGGTATTATTGTCCTCTGGATCTTGGCTGAGAAATGTCATAATAATTTCATTTTCTTATTCCACTGACATACAATGGATGGGGAGGTTTTCCTGTTTGCAGAATAACCTGGGATAACTGGTTAATTTCAAACCACTATTCTATTTGACTTTGTGAGCTAACTTTGCCTCTTGTAAAAACCACATATGACCACACTGTAGAGCAAGACTGCAAAGAAGTTAATGAGAGCAGGCTACTTTGGAGGTGCACAGATAAAATGAGACTTCTAGGAGAAGGGGCCATAAATATACAGTATGAAGAATTACATAAATTTATTTAGCATAAATATTTAGAAATACATGATTAGTGAAAATGTAATGCATACAATTAAAAACTATGAACCTTGCCTTGCACTCAACATCCTTTGGTTGCTAAATACTTCTGTGATATTTTTATTCTGAATTTCTACAGAGTTAATTTCTCCCAGTAATATGGAGTTCCTTTTCTTTTATGAACATATCACAGGTAAGACTGAGTTAGGATTGTGTTTTACTACTCAATAAAACTGATTTGTTTTCTGTCATTTATTGGGTAATTACTCCCATAGACGCAACTGAGGATGGGCATAATATAAGCTGTTGTAACCCGGAGAAATGAGTAATAAATCACGTGATATCACATCCCAAACCATTCACCTCTTGTATCTTACCTGAGTTAATAATATCATTCTTTGTGGAATTTCATGGACACTTGCAGGAACCCATTCCTTGTCCCTCAGTCCTTCAGCAGCAGATGACATATTTGTCCCTCCATTTGGCTCAACAATACAACTACCAATGGCTCAGTTGCTTTGTATTACAGGCATTGTAGCCACTTGTGAAAACTGTAATGAAAGAAATGGTTTCAAATTTCTGGCCTCTTACAGTGCCTGCTTCATGCAGACACTTGGTAGGGGAGAAAGAGCAAATACATGAAACACAAAGCAAACATACCTCCAGCTCCAAGAACTACAGGTTCTTCAAGTCTGGTGAAGATCAAGAGACATGAAGAGGGGACCTTGATTTCCCTTTACAGCTGCTGAAAGACAGTGCACCAACAGTTAATGAAGCATTTCATACTAGGGCTATGTGGGTTTCTGTGAGTAAAACTGAAGAAGATAAAGCTGATTATACATTATAGCAGGGCACTGACTTTACAGAGTGAACTCTGGCTATGTGCCAGACCAGTGGCCAGAGAAATGGTGAGATAGAAACCTGCAAAAGTCCATGAAAGTTATAATCATTTGTGACAAAAGAGATAATAAAATTAGATGCTATTCCATATCTAGACAATTATTTAAGTGATAGAAGAAAATACTACACTAACAGGTATTCTTACATATTTCATATGAGTTACAAAAATAAAAAATCATTACTTCGGGAAATCAGTAACTTTGACTCAATAACTGCACCAAAGACTCTAAACCATATTTATTTGGAGAGAAAACAAATTAGGCATTCTTCCTTTAATGAAAGTTGAGAACGAGTATGCAAATTATAGACTAGCTTGCAGTTTCGGGAAGTATTTTTTAAGAGTCACATAGAAAAACATGAACAATTGAAGTTTTCAGGAAGTCTAAGCTCTCCTTTCAAGCCAGGGAGTGCCCATTGGAAAAATCTGTTTCTATCAGCTCTGCCTTCGCCGCTCCCCGCGGGTCTGATCACGCTCGTCCACCACTCCAAAACTCTGCCTGACTGAATTATGCATATGTTGCTCCCTCAACTCCACAGCAAAAACATTGCAAGTGCAATGCAAGAGCAAAGGACTTTAAAAGAGACCAGAAAACAGTGATACATTTCTTCCGACAGACACAGCTTATTCATAGTTACTGTCAAGCAAGCCCAGAGGTTGATGACTAAAAAAAAAACATAAACAAAAAAGAGAACCCAAGCTCTTTCTTTCAAATGGTTTCCTTTCTTCCTCCCACATGTATCCTTCAGCAACCAGCCAGAATAAGTATGCAACGAACACAGTTCACCTTGCTCTATGCATTAAAGCCACTTTAGGTTTTCATGTAAAAGTATAGAAGGAAACCTAAACAATATATGGAAATGCACAAGCAGTCTCAGCCTCACCCAACTGACAGACCAGGTAGAAAAGAATGAAAAATAAAAGGAATACATCTTTAAAAAACAGTTTAATTCTACCAGGGGCTATCAACAACATAATGCAATATAATTGTATAGTTAATGCATGACAACATTGCATAGCAGAGTCAATGTTAATGGGGAGTTTAGTCGTGTATTTTTGTACCAACATGTCTTTAAAAACTCAATTTAATCTCAGTTTCCTAGTGTTTATAAACTTGTTTTGGAAATAATTACATTTCTGTAGTTGCAACTTATTCACTGTATTGCCATAACACTTTGGAGCTCTAATCACAGACAGGAACATACCGTGTTAGACGCTGTAAAAACACAAAACAAAAAGAGCACAGTTTAAACACATGCTGAGCAGGCAGTGAACAAATAGAGAATAGAGAGTACGAAAAAATAATGAGGCATTAACAATCAATACAGCAAGTACAAGACTCGGCATGCCAGCTTCCAAATTGAGTTACTGGAGACTCCAAAAAATATGCTTTCCCATACCTCAGAGTCAGAATGAAAGAAAACATAGAGCTATTTATCCGAAAACAAAACAAGTGGGTGGTGTAAGTTGGTGTCAGGAATTGTTGAGAGTTGTCATCTCATAATGAATCATAGGTGAGGTAGCCAAAGAATGACCTTGAAAGCAAATCAAGAAAGTAAAGAGACGTGTGGTCAAAATTAGTGGCTTGGGAAATGATCTTCGCAGTTGTGTTACGGGAAAAGGATTATTTTTACACTTGACATGACTGGTACACACAAACTCCTAACTCAAGTGAAACGTACCTTTGGCAGGGTTACTGAGAGTGAGAAGGCACCAGGGACAGCATCAGTGGCCAACACCCTGCCCTGCCCTGTGGATTAAGTGCCCCACGCAGCACAGGAACACGGCTTGGGTTCTGAACTCGGGCATTGTGCTCTGTGAGGACATCAGAGAGCTGGCAAAGGCAGGGATTGATTACGAGAGAAAGAAAGTGCTGGGGAGGTGGGCAAAGGGCTGGAAGTGGCTCCTGCCTTTGGAATGGTGGGACAGCCACATGTACGGTCTTAAGCTCTGGCAGGTGAGGTTTAGGTTGGACATCAGGAATTTTTCAAAGAGAGACTAATCAGACATTGGAATGGGCTGCCCAGGGTGGTGGTGGATTCACTATTCCTGAAGGTTTTTAAGATGAGACTGGATATGGCAGTCAGTAACATGGTCTAGTAAGCACGGTGCTGTTGGACCATGGGTTGGACTTTATCTTGGAGATCTTTTCCAACCCAGCTGATTTTCTATGTGGTAACACCTTATGCTGTATTTTAGCAATACAATTAAATCTACATGGAGTAGAGAGATTTTTACAGCACTCAAGTGCCCACTGACTGTGAAACAGAAAGATTTTGCTCCTTGCTCGTCATATTTTGATCTAAAACCCAGGAATTGTGTCAGCGGCCTGTGTGGATCCCAGACGTGGAGGATCACAGCAGCCACGGGAGCAATGCGGGCTGCTCGCTGTGCCCAACCCAACTGCGACCGGCAGTGGGCAACCCGGAACCCGTGACAGCTCCGCAGTGACACAGCAGTGTATCTAAAAAATAAACAACCCGCTGCACGTCAACAGCATCGCCAGCGCAGGCGGGTGGGGGGGCAAGGGGGGCGCTGTGAGTGCCGTGAGAGCTGTGAGGGAGCTGTGAGGGGGCTGTGAGGGCTGTGAGGAGCTGCGGGAGAGCTCAGCGGGGATGGCGGGGCCGGACATGGCGGCCTGAGGGGATCACGCGCCCCGCCACCCGCGCGCCGGCGGGTTGTTTACTTCCTCGGCGGCGCGCGCCCGCTCCCCCCCGCCTCTCCCGCCCCGCGCGCCCTCCCCGCCGGCCAATGGGAGCCGCCCCCGCCCCTCGCGCGCAGGGGGACGGGCCCCGCCCGGGAGGAAAGGGGCGAAGGGCAACGTCACCCGGTACCGCTCGTCGGACTCGGCTGTGCTGCTGATTGGCCAAGCGAGCTGCCCGTCTGCCCCGAGGCCCCGCCTTCCGCTTTGCTCGCGCCGCCTCCCCGCTCGGTGTGTGTGAGGCGCCAATTGGCTGCCGGACCGGCCGCTCACCCCTCGGCCAATCACAGCGGGCCCCGCCTCTTTCCCCAGCGCAGGAAACGCCCCTCGAGACCATGGCCAGCCCAAGGCAGCCGCCACCTCCTATTGGTCCGCATCGCTGTCAATCATTGCTGACCCCGCCTCCCCGGACAGAGAGCAGCGAAGCCCGCCCCCCTCTCCCAACACCGCCCTCTGATTGGCTCATCGGAGGAAGGGCCGCGGTTCCCCATTGGCTGCCCGCACTGCCGCTCTGGCGCGCGGCCCGGCTGGCTCTGCGCTGCCCCCTCGCCCTGCGCGCCGGGGGCCCCGCCCTCCACCGGCCGCGGCCCCGCCCCCCGCGCGGTCACGTGATGTTTTCGCCGCGGTGCCGCCGCCGCCCGTGAGCGCGAGCGGCCGGAGCGGGAGCGCGGGCCGGGCGGGGGGCGCGGGAGGCACCGCCAGCAGCGCCCGCTCCCCATGCGCGGGGCGCTCCCCCGGTGAGCGCCGATCCCCGCTCTGCTCGCCCTACTGCCCCAGTCCCCGGCGGCACCGGACCCTGCGTGGCCCCTAAGATGGCGAGCGGGATGAATGGCTCGGGTAGCGGCAGCGGCGGCGGCGGCGGCGGCGAGGAGGAGCCGGGCGCCCGGCACACGGGAGGCGGAGCCGCGCCCCAGCAGGAGCCCGGCGTGCTCGGCGCGGTGGCGGGCGAGGGCGAGCCGGCGGCGGGCGAGGGCGGGCGCTGCCCGTCCCCGCAGCCGCACCACCTGCTGCTGCTGCTGCGGCGCTCGCCCAGCGCCTCGCTGTGCCCCGCGCCCGAGGCCGCCCCCGCGCCGGGCCGGGCCGTGCCCTCGGCGGCCCGCGGCGGGCAGCCCCCCCCGGCGGGCCGCGGCGCCGGCGAGGACGTGAGGAAGTGCGGGTACCTGCGGAAGCAGAAGCACGGGCACAAGCGCTACTTTGTGCTGCGGGCCGAGAGCCACCTGGCCCCCGCCCGGCTGGAGTACTACGACAGCGAGAAGAAGTTCAAGAGCAGCCTGCGGGCGGCGGGGGCCGGCGGGGCGGCCGCGCTGTGCTGCCCCCCGCCCAAGCGGGTCATCCCGCTGTACCAGTGCTTCACCGTGAGCCGCCGCGCCGACGCCAAGCACAAGCACATCATCGCCCTGTACACCAAGGACGAGTACTTCGCCATGCTGGCGGAGAACGAGGCCGAGCAGGAGGCCTGGTACCAGGCCATCAGCGAGCTCATGAGCCAGAGCAAGAGGGGCTTCCTGGAGCAGGAGGACCACGCCGATCAGCAGGTGGACGAGGATGACGAGCACTACGGGGCCACCCTGAGGCCTGGCACCGTGTTCAAGGAGGTGTGGCAGGTCAACGTGAAGCCCAAAGGGTTGGGACAGACGAAAAACCTCACTGGAGTGTACAGGTTGTGCCTCTCCAGCAAGGCCATCCACCTCGTCAAGCTGAACTCGGAGGTGCCCTCTGTCCACCTGCAGCTGATGAACATTCGCCGCTGTGGACACTCAGAGAACTTTTTCTTTATTGAAGTGGGTAGATCTGCCTCTATTGGGCCTGGAGAACTCTGGATGCAAGTAGACGATTCGGTGGTTGCCCAGAATATGCACGAGACTTTTCTGGATACCATGAAAGCTCTAAAGGCCTTTGCAGAGTTCAGGCCCCGGAGCAAGAGCCAGTCTTCTGGTGGTGGCAGTGGTACCAATCCCATCTCCCTCATCACCACCAGGAGGCACTTGGGCAACTTGCCCCCCAGCCAGACGGGCTTGCAGAGAAGATCTAGAACTGAGAGCGTTGCTGGAGGGACTCCTCCTACCACCAAAAGCAACAACTCCTATCGCTTCAGAACATCCAGTGAAGGAGAAGGAACCATGGCTAGACCTTTTAGATCAGTGACTGGGAGTATGATCCACCTGAATACTGCAAGGATGAATCTGGGCCGTCAGGAAGGAAGTGGAAGGTACGTGAGAGCTGCTTTCAGCTCATCTTACCACACCAGGTCTGCTTCGCTGCCCGTTTCTCATTTTCCCTCCACTACAAGTCCCATCAGTGTTTCTTCCAGTAGTGGCCATGGCTCTGCTTCAGACATGCTGACCAGGCCTTCCAGCTCATCTGTTTGTGGTTCCCCTAGTGATGGAGGATTTATCTCCTCTGATGAATATGGCTCCAGCCCTGGAGATTTCAGGTACTTTCGGGTCAGGAGTAATACACCGGATTCCCTGGGAAACACACCACCTATCAGAGAGGAGAACTGTCTCAGTGAGTACATGTCCATGAGTAAGCAACAAGTAGATGATGGCTCAAGAGATGATTATATGGAGGCTGAAAAGTGTTTCAGGAAAAGAACTTACTCTCTAACAAAACCAAATTCTGTAGCAGTGCAACAGAAGATGACACAAACTACGGCTTTGTTAGATGAAGATTCTGCAGGAAATCATGGGCGATTACTTTACTCTGAAACACCAAAATTGAAAGATAACCATGAATTGGAGTACAGTGATACCAACCTTGATTCCGTGTGTAACCAAAGCAGGAGTCAAGCCAGGGATGATGGGTACATGCCAATGATGCCAGGAGTTGCATCTTCTCTATCCAGCACCAGCGATTATTTGCCGATGACTCCTAAAAGCATGTCTGTTCCAAAACAGATCAACAATTCCTGGTCACCATCTCAAGTTGACTCCCGAGGATATATGATGATGTTTCCCAAGGCTGGCTCTTCACCTGTACGGAGTCCCCTAACTGGATTTGGTTCTAAAGGAAGTAATGAGAAGATCGTAAACAATGAGTATATGGATATGTCACCTGGTAATTCAGCTCCAAAGCACCCCAGTGATTCAAATTACATTCATACCACTTCTGTGTCCAAAGGTTTTAGTTCATATTTTTCTTTGCCCAGAAGCTTTAAGGCGTTATCAGGACAAAATGGTGACCACAGTGAATATGTTCCAATGTCTTCACCTGGAAAACTCCTGTATGGTGGACCAGAAAATGTAAAAGGGGTCAGCAGTGAGACTCTGGCTAATGGCATCTCTAAATTGCCCACGTTGAAAGGTTCAGATGAAGGACTCGTGCAGAACAGGGCCACCAGGCCCACACGCCTGCCCCTGGGTACAAGGGGGAGTAACACCATCCCCAGAATGTACGACCGTACAGTTCCACCCGAGCCAGCGAGTCCCGGTGAATACATAAATATTGATTTTAACGAAAAGGCGAGTAACACACCCTATTCCTTATCTGCAGAAGGATCCCCATCATCTCTGGGCTCAAGCAGTGATCACAGGCAGTCACCGCTCTCTGATTACATGAGCGTTGACTTGGATGTACAGTCACCGAAAGTAGCGAAGGAACTGTCAAACTCTCTGACAGATATTTCAATTTATGCAAGTTCCAGTATTCCTAGAAACCAACCAAACCCCGACTATGCCAGGCTCTCATTTGGTACTGCTTGTGTCAGCACCACGAGTAACAGGACTGATGACTACACCGAGATGACGTTCAACATGGCAGCGACACCACCTCGGCCGTTTGCCGCCGAATCTGACAACGGTGTGAAGATGGATAGTCCTTCTTCCATCGTTAATAGACTCTGCATTGTTGATCGATATGCTGGCAGCAGTAGCTTCTCTGTTCCTGTCTCTGACCCTCCTATGGGACCGAAAGTGATTCGAGCCGACCCTCAAGGCAGGAGGAGACACAGCTCTGAAACGTTCTCGTCTGCCGGGACTGTGACGACCTCGTCCTCCTTCTTTACTGATAGTAGCAAAAGACACAGCTCTGCCTCATTTGACAACGTTTGGTTAAAACCGGATGAAAACATTTCCGATGGTCAGGAAAGCAAAATGTCCAGGGATACCTCAACTGGATTTCAGAATGGCTTAAACTACATCGCGCTGAATTTACGCGATGAGCCCCTAAGCTGTGAGGCGAGTACTACAGCGCCGGCTTGCCATCTGCAGAATGGTACTTCAGGTTTGGACAGTGGAGCTTACGTAAGCATAGATTTCAGCAGATCCGATGGTCTGAAGTGTAACGCTGCAAGAAAAGGTTTGTAACTTTAAAAGCACTTCCCCTTTCGTGCTCGCTTAACCGTAGGGATTAGATTGGCTGCTTAATGCTGCCTTCAGAGCGGGGTAAATGTTTTTTTATTATCTCCTGGGTTATTCTAGTACAACCAGTTTTGTCATAGTGCAGCATCTGAACAGCAGTGAAAGGGGACATGGTCTTTGGCCTAAAGGATTTGTGTGACGCTGCTAGGCAGTCAGGAGTTATCAAACTGTCATCTGCCTCCTTTATTTATAAATTAATTTTGCTAGTATAAGCATTAATGGTATTTCACAGTGTGAATCCTTGTCCTGAGGTTGTGGTAGCTCTTCATTTCCCTTCTCTTCGCTTCCTAGAACTAGATGACTCTTCACTTTTTTTCCTGAACTTAATATTTTGTATTTTGGAAGCTCAAAATGACTAAATTACGTTTAAACCTCAAAAATTGGGGCTTAAGTATGTTTCTTTGAACAGATGTAGGTGAAATACATTTTTGAGTTTTTTTATGTGCAAATTTGGCCAAATTTAAGTAGCTGAATCTTATGTAAACAGAACTCAGTTTTTTTTCCCGTGAAGGTTTGGTGGCTCCTTTTGAGCTCTGGTCTCCAGAGGATTCTTGCATCCTCTGGAGGAGCCATCTCCTGCTGGCTGAGCAGTGTGGGGAACCGATACAACTCCTTAGTGCTGTCCAAGGCTTTAGCTGAGCTGTGACCCTTCCCCTGCTCCCAGCAGCGTCTCCAAGGTCCGAAACTTGGGAGGGGAGGCTGCTGGCTTTGAAGGTATCGGTGGTCTGACCCAGCCTAAGGTAACGCAGTTCGAGGTGTGCATAAAATGTGAGGGTGTTGCAGGTGGGGAGAAGGAATATGGGAAAGAGGAGGGACGCTCCTGTGTGTGTGATAAGCTCTGCTGGTGGGAGCAAAGGCAGTAATTATCTGATGGTGGTGGTGTGTCCTGCCTGAGCAGTGTGAGAGCCCTGTGCCAGAGCTTGGGAAGAGCCATCCTTGCTCTGGTGTCGGTGACCCACTGAACTCCTTGCAGTACTTCAGCCTCCCGGCAGAAAACCATTTCTGTTGGAAATGTTTTCCTCTCTTTGCAAATGTAAGTGTAGTCAATAATTGATGAGTACTAAGGGGAAATATTTAATCATGGTTGGACATTGGTACTTGTCTGCTCTGTCAACAGAGAAAGCACTAAAGGAGCAGGCTACTGCTGACTTCTATATTTTTAATTACAGTCTTAAACACTGAAATGATTTTTTTTTCCCTAGTTTCACATTAAAGTATCTAAAGGCAGAAGGTACTGCAAGAGCTTAAAACTGTGTAGCCTTTACTAGTGGAAGGTACAAGCCTGACTCAGCTCGCATGCCATTCGGAGTCTGGCAGCACTGCTTGGGGCTGCTCAGAAATGTGTGGTTTGCCTCAGTGGTTTTCTTTCCTCTGCTTTGTTTTGTTGGTTGGAATCAAATTTAGAAGACGTTGAAAGTTGCCAGTCCAAGAAGTGCTTGCTTCCAAAGTTAGTCTTTCAGCACTTCAAAGATTTGTCTGCTAAATCTGCTAAGTCAGGGGCTCATGGACTGCCAATTTATGTTTGGTTTTGTAGGGTTTTTTTTGTTTTTTTGGCATTTTTTTAAAGCACCTCCAAACACAGCAAAATGCTTAACTTGGTCTTATTCCTCTCACACGACTAAAATCCATGTTATAAAGTAAGCCTTTTTACAAAATAAAGAGGGGAAAAAAAAGAACAAAGGTGTTTTTTTTCCAGCTGTACTGTAAACATCACTTGGAAAAATATTTTTCGGGAGATAACGTGTTTAGAAACCGTATTACTGATAAGCATTTTACCTGCTACTGCCACAGCAGAGTGTCTCCAGCCCTGTGCTGGTTTTTTTTCCCCTGTGTGTTACAAGCTGCAGAGGGGCAGAACAACTGCTGGGCCTTGCTGGGAACCGAAGTTCTCCAAACACGAAACACACGTTGAAACAAAAACAACTCTGCGAAAAAACATGGGCTTGGGCAGGGAATTAAACATGAGAACAGTGAGAGTTTGGCTC
Organism: Empidonax traillii; assembly: GCF_003031625.1. Classification (NCBI taxonomy): domain Eukaryota; kingdom Metazoa; phylum Chordata; class Aves; order Passeriformes; family Tyrannidae; genus Empidonax; species Empidonax traillii. Next base: position 1,188,504 of record NW_020955430.1, read on the forward strand.
GGTGGGTTTTTTTTTTCTAGTCTTAAAAAGAAAAAATTATAAAACACAGCTCCAAAGCAAGGTCTAACAGTTTTCTGTAAAGGCAGTATAAAACATTTCTGCTGTACAGTAGGGGAAGGTGGGTGAGGTGAGGACATTGCTCACTCGTGGGGGGGCAGAGTGAACAGATTTTGGAATAGTCCAGGCTAAAAGCAGCTTGCCAGACTTGAATACAGTATTATAAATTGGTGGTGTATATCTGTTTCTCCGGAATGACTTAAAATCCTTGATTATAAAATATTCCTCTTAACGTTCACGTACTGCATCATCTCTCTGAGCTATGGCAAGCATGATTTTAGAAGTCTGTATTCTTTAAACAGCTTATCAGTTTCTATGGCAATAAAGCTTTTATTTAAATATTTAAGTTCTTGTTACCCAGAAAAACATTTTCATGTTCCCTTTTGAACAGTGAAAATGAAGCTTCACTCTTAAACCTCTTGTCCCCTGAAGAGGTGTAGTGTGCCTCTGGATAACTGATATTTTTAATACTTTTGGAGACTTAGCAGAACAGAGTGCTGTCTTTCCTTCTCCATCTCACTTTTTAGGTCTCTCTGCCTGAAAAAGTGCTCTCTGGTTAAATCCATTCTTAAGGCAGATATTTAGTAGATGAATTTTTATCCTTTACTTCCTAGAAAGGAGCTATCCCATCTGTGTTAAATTCTGTAGGTAGAGACCTTAATCTCTTCTCCCTGAACCACAGTTTTATGGAAAGGAAAACACTTCCCAGCTTCGGATTGTTTGCTTGTTTTGTTTTGTTTTTGTTTGCTTAAAGGGAATATTGTGTTCTGTGACTCAGCTGCATTCTCCCAACTGCTGAGGGTGGTGAAGTGATTTCCAATGCATCACTGCCCCCTCATTGTAATTCCCAAAGTACTTCTGGGTCAGGTTCACTGATATGAATCAAACTTTTTTTTTTTTCTTTCCCCTTCTTCATTCATGACACGGATGGACGAGGGGAAGGGCATGGATTTGGAACAGTAACTAGGCCTTACTTGTTATTAAACTTTTATTTGAGGTTTAGGCAAAACTGATCTCAGGTTTTATGTTGATAGTGGCGATGATAAAAAGAATAGAAGGCTCTGATTTTTTTAATGCTTGCAGTTTAAGGAGGTCATTAGCAAAACAGTTTCGTCACAACATTGTTACACAATATTGAAGCAAGCGGTTTGCAGCTTTGATTACATGAATCTGAGTCATGAAATTTTGTGCTAGGAGTACAGAACACTAAAGCTACTTCAAACAGGGCTTAGCTAATGTACACCTTGTTATTGGACCTTGTAGAAACCGAGGAGGATAATGAGAATGGGGCAGTAATAAAATGTATAATGAGTCCTGTATAATACAAGTTTCTTCAGTCTTAATTAGAAATCCTAAATCTGCAAAGATACCCTGGACTCAAAAAACAGCTATTCAGAGTAAATGTAATGTTCAGCTTAATATCTACTCAGCTATTTCACACCCACTCTTTAATCTTATCTCTGCCTGATACTCTTACACTTTGCTAAGATATTATTTCAGATGTTTTCCAAAGTGCAGGGTTGTTATTTGAGTGTTCTGCAGCTTTTTAATCTGCTCCTGTGCTAGACTGGGTGAGAGTGGGGTGTACACTTTGGGGAACCTGAGAGGAAGGAAAACAAGTCCAGCTGTAAAGCAAAACTTAACGTTCCAAATTCTCCAGATCCTTTCTGGTAACCTGAGTATTTCAAATGCAAAATCTTAAAGAGTATAAGGAACAATCTACACCTTGAGAAATTCAGAAGCTGAAAGTTTTAGATATTACTAATATAGTAAATTACAGTTTATGGGATACCAGGCAAATAACTGCCCCTTTTGGGTTTCAGACTAGTGGTTTTTAAGTTTGCTTCAAACTGAGGCTCTTCTGTATTGACAGAATATTTAAAGGCAGGGGCCCATGTAAAAATAACTTGAAGAACCCTCCTGCAGCACATCCAAAGGCTGCTGTGTGTCCCACATCTGTGAAATAATGCTGGGATAATAATTCTTGAAAGACCCAAACAACCTGAACCATTCTAACCTTGCTGTAGCAGATACCACATTAACACTCCTGAGTGACTTACAGCTATGCTTAAAAATACCCGGGGTAACTTTCTCAAGTCATGTATGAGCTGCTGAAGGCAGAACAGATTTTTGCTGTGTGGTGTGGGAGTGAGCTAATTATGACATATTTGACCAAGATTCAGTTGGGTTTTACTTGTGCTTGGGCGAGAAAATCAGAGACAGGAGTGTTCCCCTGCCATTGAGAGAGAATGCTTACTTGGGATTCAGTGTTGAAATGCTTTTGGAAATCAGCTAATGGTGACATTTGTCTGTTTTGGAGGTCTAAAACTTTGTGCTTGTAGCTGTTCTGTAGGTTAGGACATCGCTGCAGGATGCCTGGAGTTCTGGGAGTAATCCAGTACGGGTTCAAGGTGCTTTTTGTGGTTGGTTTTCTTTTTTTAAAGTCTTTTGTTGAAATCTTAAATGCATTATTACCCTTGTTAGTTCTCCTTCTATAACTTCACGTTTTCCCTTCCTCCCTTGATGTCTTAGGGCCCCTTGTTCCCTGTTGCTGGGGTGGCAGGTTGGAAGTTGCAGGAGGTGGGCAGCACTCACTTGGTCTTTCCAGCATCTCTATCCCAGCATGTGATCACTGGGATGGTTTGTCCCCAGTATTTCTTTGGGGTTTTTGTATGTCCAGGGGTGTGTTAGCAGTTGAGGGAGAGTTTGGGTTTGCTTTTTCTCCACATAAGGTCTTTTTTTTTAAATGAAAAGGATCTTTAATACATTTTCTTCGTTTTGATTGCTGGGGGAGGATTTATACCTTGAGGTTTTGGGCGGTACTGAAAAGAGTTTACAGTGCTGTGTTGTAACTTGGGGTGTGTGCATGCTCTGTTTGTGGATCTGTGGTGCTCACAAGAACACGCTGAAAGCTTTTGATCCCATTAACAAGTTTGTTTTCCTGATCCAAAGCAGGAAACAAACTCTGGAGTTTTATTTTAAGTACCGTTGTAATCAAGTGTGGCATTTCGTCAACAAAGGGAAATAGAGTGATAAAACTGATAGGCAGGTGAGAGAGACTTGAGCTTTCTGGAGCCTGGGGATGTATTATTACTTCTGTTTTCTCCTAAAAATGTACTATTATTTTACGACACATCCTTAAATAGTATCTAATGACTTGGCTGGAGAGCTCTCTGATGGCCCACCCTGCAAATTTGCTGTGTGACTTTTTTCACATTTAGGTTTTGCATGTTCACAGAAACCCCACGATCCAGTTGCACCCTTGTCTTACAGGTTAAAGCACTGACAAAGGGAAAAAGAGAAGTATATTCTAGTTTTAATCAAGCCCTGTATCTCTCTAAAGGTCACTCAGCTTAGGGACAGAGATTTAGCTGAGAGTGTGATCAGGAGGGATTTCTGTCATACTTGAGGGCAGTGGGAAGACAGAGGTAAATGAGCCTGACTCATCAAAGGCATTTCAAAGGTGTTGCTGAGTATCTTATCTAAATTATCTCGAACATGTAAGTGTTTGGATTTGGGGAGATTTTGCTTCAGGGGTAGCATTACCCCAGGAGCAGCAGGCCCTTAGCAAGAATTTTCTGCCCTGGTTAAGTCATGAGCTCTGTCTTAAGGGGCAAAGGTTGCTTATTTCCAAACAGCAGTTTTCTGTTGATTTAGGTCTGTGGTTGGGTGCAAATCATTGACACTGTGTGTGTTGGATACCTGTGTGCTGTGTGCAGGTGATCTGTGAGTTAAGTGGGAGGTCTGATCTTTTTGATTCTTCCAAGAAGAGAGGGTTTTGAAACAAGTGGCTTATACTGAAATTAATATAGTTAAGATTTGCCTGTAATTTCAAGGTGATGATACAATTTAATGTGACTCAGGCAAATGGAAAACTTTTGAATTACCACTGAAACGTGAATAGTACTTCTGTTCACTGTGTAACATGTCTATTATGAACCCTTATAAATACCAAATTGAACTATTATTTAGGGCATAAAATAGACAAGACCACTGTTCCCCTTTTGCTAGGGTATGAAAGCCTCATAAATATGCTGCCTACTTGGAGAAAGGTTTTTTTTTTTTGGTAGAACACAATTTTGTGGAATGACCAAGGATATCAAAATGCTTCTTTTCTTTTTCTGAAAATCTTAGGAAATAGTACCGAAAGGTGCACAAAAAACCTAGTAAAATTTGCTTCTGAATTTATTGAGGCACTGATGAGTGATACTCTCCTTCCACAGGGAATAGTGGGATTCTGTTCCTATACTCACACCGAGCCAACTTGCTTTATTGTTTGTGGTTCTTGCTGACAAGGTGAATTTGCAGTATAACCCATGAAATCTCTTAAGTCTAAACCAATATGGGTTAAAAGGGGCCAAAAAGATAGTTTCCTGTGTGGAATTATTTTTTGTCTTAAGTTAATCTGTTAGAACAATTTGTAAGCTGTTAGGGTTTTCATTAGTACATCCACTTGTAGAGTTCAAACCTTGAGAATATTTTGCTTTTTTTGTTACTTGAGACTCTTCGGGAGGCATTTTCTGATTTTTTTTTTTTGGGGGGGGGGTGAGTTTTTTATTAGTTGCTTTTAGGACAAGAAGTTTTTAAACTGCAGATTGTGGTGAACAGGAAGTGAGTTAGAAATGAGATGAAAAAATGAACAGATTTGATCTTGAGGTCATTCAGACAATGTTACGACAGAGAGTCTGTTGATGAAAGCTCGTAGCTCCAGATGTGGTCTCCACTCGCCGTGGAACCTGAACAGGTAGGCAGGATGGATGTCCCCTGTACTGTGCCACAAATGTAAATGTGCTGGTCTCTGTCCTGAGGAGCTTACAATTTAAAGATGAAACTAAAGAGATGGATGAAACTTAATGTGCTGGGGTGGGGAGTTAAGATAGAGATCAAGGCTGCTGCCATTGGCAGGGTGGAGATAAGAGTGAGCCTGGGAGAGATAAAAGGCTGCTGAGAGAGGGTCAGGAGAGGAAGCTGGTAGAGGCACTTGGAAGGGTATGCACACGCCAGGGAGCAGGGAAGGTAGTGAGCTATAAATACAGCGGTTGTAATGGTTTAAATGACTTGAAAAGGATGAGGTAAATGTCAGAACACTGGCCAGGATATTAATCTTGGTGAGAGGAATGTGGGCCAACGTGTATCTCCGAGTTAGGGCCACGTCCCAGTGTTAACTTCTCCCTTTTAGGTGCAGAATGTGATTGTAATTTTTTCTGTTTTTTTTTTCTTTTTCCTTTCTGTAAGTCAGTTTTTCTGCAGCCATGTGACTGATAGATTCAGTGCAAGCAGGAATGTGCCCTGGAGCACCGGGTCACCCTGTGCAGCCTCCCGGGGCAGTTCATGTCACACAGACCTGCTCCTCTGTTCTTGGTGAGACTTTGCTGCAGAAGCAGCCAAGGTGGAGCTGCCTTGGCATTACTGCTGGTTTGTTCTTGGTTTTTTTAGGTGCATCTCTGGGTTTCAGGCAGTTTTCTAGCATTGGAGAGGGGGCAGCAGTGTGGCTTGGGAGATAGTCACCTTTAGGATTTGTAACCAGGGTACCAGAGCGTTTGGAGCCCATCTCTAGTTGGGAAGGTCTGGATGGGACTCCCTCATTCCCACTGCTGTGGGAGAGGCCCATGGAAGCTGGAGCACAGAACAGTTGCTGCACAGGAGAAAGTGCCTTTCTTTCTGTGTGGGTAGATCAGGTTGAACAGACACTGCAGTGGTTGCGGGTGAGTCTGGAAGTGGCGGCGGCGTCGAGGCTTGATTCACTGCTGAGGGCACGAGTGATTGAAATATTAATGTTGACATGTTCCACAAGGTAAACACAAAACAAGAGTTGCACACTGCTGATTAAACCTTGTCTGTGTGTAGACTCAGTTTACCTCTGTCCTTGTAAGCTCCCAGGCAGCTCCTGGAAGCTGAAGGCTCAATCCTTGGCTCCTGTGCTTGTGCTGTGATTTGAGAAGACGTCGCTTCACACGTGCAGTGCAATCTGAACCCCTCTTCTTCCTCCCCTACGTGAGCCAGGCTTAGGGGTATCCTAATGTTAATGAAGACTCAATAATGTGGTAATTAGAAAGTGTAAAAAATGAACGTGTGCCACTGCTGTGTGTGGTAGCAGAGAGTGGCCAATAGCACAGATGTATTTATTTTTTTGTGTGGGCACGCATGGGCCAAAGGTACGGCTGAGGAGGGTGTAACTGTGTGGGTATGTGGCTGTGCAGTAACTTTCTTTGACAGTCGTTTATGGCAGTAGAGGTGAAAGGACAGGGTAGTGCTGAATGCTTTCAGGTGTTGATGTCTAAAGTGGTTGTGAAGAACCACGGGATGGATTAAAACAGGTGAAATTTTGTGTAGAAAGGAAGTCTTGGGAAAGGTGATTTGAAAGGTGGGGACCTTTTCCATTAGTCATGAGTGACACTGCCCTTTCTCTTGGTTGTGTTCACAAAGAATAGTTTGGCTCACTCCAGCCCCAGACCTGTGTCTGCAAGCAGACACCACCCAGCAGAGGACGAGCAGGGCAGGCGTATATAATGCTTCCCACAAACATACACTCAGCCTCTGATTTTCTGATTTTTTTTTTTTTTTCAGCTTGGGGGATTTCCTGAGCTTGATGTAGTTTGTCTGTTTTATAATCCTTTATGGATCTTTAATCCAAGTACTTTTCCAATCTCTCTTTGATCCTGTGTAAACTCCTTGTGTCCATAGCAGCCTGTGATCAGTCAGTACACACTGCATGCCGACCTCTGTCCATTTTGGACCCTGCTCTGTACCAGCTTTGTTCAGCAGCCCCCAGTGTGTGTGTAGTGGAAGAGATAACGAACCTTATCTTTTCCCTCCAGGCCACTTAAGATTGCGTAGATGCTGTAGCCCCCTGTGCCATACACTTGGCCAGGGTGCTGCCAGTGCCTTCCTGTGCTGCTCACAGCGTGGACCTGGGGTATCATCCGGGCTTTGTAAATGTCCTGGTACCCCCCAGTGCTTCTCTGCAGGCTGAAGGGTTCTTTTACCTGTCTGTTCCTCACTGGGAAGCTCTGTCACACCTTGCAGTTTTCTGCACTACTCAGACTCTTCCAAGTATTCCAAGTCCTTTCAGAGTGTGGGCAGCAGGGTGGTGTGTGCAGACACGTGTGCCACGGCTGTTTTCTTCCATATTCATTTCCAAACAGTTTGTAATGTCCAGTTTGCAGCAAGAGCACAGGCAGAAAGTATTCCTCCCTATTGGCACTGAGGGCTCCTGACCTTTGTCTCAAGAGCAGAGTGAACTGTAGCAGGTGGTATTCTCAGAAGCTGCACAAACAAGTTTTGGTTGTTGGCTTTTTTTTTTTTTTTTTTTTTTTTTGGCTAAAATTTACCCACGTTTTCTGTGGCTCAGGAGGTCAGGTGCAGTATCTCACACACTTGCTGTGAGAACACTTTTTCAAAAGCAGAACTGTTTTTCTGTGACATGAAAATCTGAAATATTGAACTTCTCTGTGTTTGGAAGTGAAGAAGAGTTTATTTCTGGTGTTGTCGTTCTATCTTGTAATCAAAAGTTAGCTTAAAAATCCCAAGCAAACAAACTCAAAAAAACCCCAACAACTTCTTGTCAAGCTGTCTGTGCAGTCTGAGTTGGTGTTAGGCCCCTGCCAAAACTGCATGCAAGTTTACTAATTCTAGGAATAGTATCAGTAGAAGAGATGAAATTAGGGAGTGTGCATAAGGCCTTCCTAGAAACAACCCTGCTGTTTATTCAAACAGGAAAAAAAGCCACTGTTGCAAAAGATAAGGCATTTCTGCAAAGTGAATAGAAGTTATCTTGAAGCATGGGAGAGGTTTTTAGCTCATGAAACTGCCTGGCACTAAATAACGAAACCATGTTTTGATGGAACAATTGTGGATAAAGATTATTTGTAAGAGTAACTTTGTCTCCTAAATTTTAGGAACACAGCTCGAGAAGTCTCACTCACTGGGATGTGTTGTTACCAGTTGCTGTGTTCAGATAGTTTGTCCAGTGAAAAGTGGGTCATGTAACAGGTTTTTTTTTTCAAAAACAAATTGTGATTTTTTTCGCTCGTGGGAAGTCAGTAAAATTACAGGTACAAAATGTGTTTATTAGCTCACAAAATGTGTTCATTGAGCATCATCAGTCTGTTGTTGGCTGAAGAGAGCACATGGAATGTGTGCTCAGTGGTCAGTAGGTAGTTGAACACCTTGCCCAAATTGGGATGTCTCTTTGTGCTGGGGCCTGGTTTGGGTCACCCAGGCACAGTAACTGCACATGTGATGGCTGCAGAACGTGCCAGGTTTTGATTTGGGTTTGTAGACTCGGTGTCTGCGTGTGCAAATTAAGAAGGAATTTGGCTTTTCTCAAGTAACACCGCTTGCCTCTAGCGAGGTCTAAAGCTATGCCATTAAAATAAGAACTCCGAAGAAGAAGGACAATGATGTGGGATGGTAACTGTGTGTTCAGTGAAATTTGGGGCCGAAAAACTTCTCAGTAATTTGTGGGGAATGTATTTGGGCAGCTGAGCCCCCTCCCAGGCCTGCATGCCATGGCGAGGGCTGCACATGGAACTCCCTGCCGTGTTCCTGCCCCTCAGCATTTGCCTTTGGGTGCCTCGTTGTGTCCTGAGGTTGTGCTGGGCTTGGTGCTTTCCTGAACAACAGGAATATTGTGTGGCCATGTGGCAGGAGAGTCGAGGGCTGCTCTGCTGCTTTTGATCTGCATAAATCAAATTAATTCTGATTTCCCCCTAACCTGAAGTTCAGGAAATGGAGAACTTTGGTAGCGTTCTCCAGAAAGCATTAAGCTGTCTTAGTCTTTGACATGGAGATTTTAATCATTTAATTATCTTAAATTAATATCGTCTGTAAGCAAAGCTTTTATCCTTTTAGGAATCGGTTGCAGAATTATGGCAGTAAAAGCCTTTCCTGTAAAAACAGGTATTATTTAGAATGGATTTCTTTGAGGGAATTAGGATATGTCTGCTGTGTTCTGAAAGTCTCTTGGTATGTTTGAAAGTATTCTGCCTTGTGTGGCCTTAATAATTGAGATGCAGGAAATGAAGGATGAATTGGGTATGTTCTCATCTGATACATTTTCACGTGGAACACACCGGGTTTGCAGTCTAATGAATTAGGACTGATTTTAATTCTCTGCCCCTAATTTTTATAAAACTGCTGATGATTTTTGCATAGAAATCTTGCTGAGTGCTTTTCTGGTGTGTTCCTTAATTTTAAAGAAAACATTTTTGAGCAATGGCATGCTGCCATCCTAATTTAAATATTTGTCCTGTTAGTTTCTCTTCTGCCCTTGTGATCTTTTTCATCTGATTGTTTGTTCCTCAGCAAAATTCAGACAACTGCAGGTAGTTTTATTATCTGATCCCATCTTAAACTTATGAATTGAAATGCAGTTGTGTAATGAAGAGAACATTGCTTCGATTTTCCAAACTTTGCTTATATGTTTTGAGAGGTGATCTGTGAAAATGTTTGGATGCTTTCTAGACTCATTTTCCTTATTAATCATAGGAAGTTGAATTTATGTCGTTGTCAATATTCAAAGCAGTAGAGCTCAATTTTGAATTAAGGCTGAAGCTTTTGTGCAGAAAAAGATAGAAAAGCCAAGTGCAGGGTGCTACAGAAGTTTTAGGGTGCTAAAACTTCTTATAATAGTATGTTTCTAAGCTGCTTGAAAAGTTTTTTTGCAGAGGTTTTCTTGAGTCTGGGTTAGTGTTGCTTGTTTGTTGCCAGGATCAGTTATCAGATTTTTTTTTTTTTTTTTTTGGTAGACTTTGCAGATTTTCTTGGAAGAGCTTGTGACTGACCGTGCAGGAACAGCCGTGTGTTTACACTGCAAGTGGAAGTTATCTCCAAACTTGTCATGCCTTCTGATCTGGCCACTGAGTTTTATTTGGTGGCATTTGTGTTTTGAGGACTCCAAGGAACTGCTGGGGTGCTCTGTGAGCATTGTGGCTCTTGTCCCTGCTGGTTCATGTCTCATAATTTGTTTACCTTTTAGGAGAGTTTTTTCATTCCATTCTCTGACGTTTTCCTTTGCTGTTCAGTCAGTGCTGAGTCAAATCCATTCGGATGGGATCTGTAAAGAAATGCTAATCTGGCTTTTATTGTTGATCAGCAATTCTCATATTTGTAGTATTAACACAGAAGGTTGATGGCTGATGAATCTTACACCATGGAGACTGAAATAAGATCATGCAGCTTCCCGGAAGCGCTGCTGTCTTCTTTGAGCACTGCGTGGCCTCATTAGTTTACCTTCACCAACTGGTAAATCAAAAAATAGAAGCAGATCAGGTGTGGGAGAGAAGAGCCACCAAGAAGCTTAGTGTGTGAGTGTTCCTGCAATGTCCCTGAATAAACCCACGGCCCTTCCAAAGGTCCTTGTGGTGAGCAGCCACAGCGCTGGGATCCACACTTGGCTCTGTCCGTCGGCAGCACAGCAGACACGGGCCTTGTTCTCACTTCCATTAAACCATTTTACACCTCTGTGATGAACAACTTCTCTTGTGTTCTGGGAGCCTCTCTACGAAGCTCAGTGGTGCTCAGGTGGCCCCAAGGCCCTGCAGGCAGTGGCAGTGCTGGGGTGTGAGATGCAGTGGTGCGGGTGGTGAGCACAGCTCCGGGGGCTGGTGGGGGGAGCGGCATCAGCTGGAGCTCCTGAAACTCCGTGGTTTGGAAATCACAGTCAGGGCTCGTGACTGACTGCACAGCTGTCCTGGGCTCTGCTGGAGACCCCTGGGTGCAGGCTGCACTGCTCCTGGTGCTGGAATTCTGTGGAGCCTGGAGGGTGGTGGTGGGTGTTCTGTGGGCCTTTGGCTGTGGTCGCTCTGCAGCAGGAACGGGCTCCCGGGGGCTGCCCTTGGGAACGGGGGTGACAGCAGCACTCTGCAGGAGGGATCCTGCCAGACCTCAGTCTCCTCTTGGGTTTCAGGTAGAATTTTTTTTTATGTGGTCAGGTTTCACAGTTGCTCTTTACCTTCTCTATCTGGTACTGATATATGTGTTCAAATACACTATATATATATGTCAATTGATATCTGTACTTATCTATATATATAAAGGTTTGATGCTTTTATCCCAAAAAAGCTGATGACTCAGGGCATCAGCCAGCTGTGATGCTCCAACTGCAGTACTGAAGTTTCCAGCTTTAACAAGGAGATTAGAGTAGTGGTGACAACCAATAGCTCCATGTCTGAAAGACTGAAGGCTTTATGAGACTGTCATCAGGTTGTAGGTAATGTTTATGGGAGACTTCTTTATTTTAATTTACAGTTCCAACGATTCTGTTTTACCTAAAAAATGAAGAGGAAGCATGCTGAAGTGTAGTTTGTAAGGGAGTGGGTGGGAAATTAATGAGCTTTTGTTTAGGAATTGTGGAGTTTGGGGTACGGGGGACACTACGGGGAGATCCTGGGCCTGTCTTACAGCCCAGGCTGCTGGAAAACTGTATATTTGAGCCAGGAATTCCAGGGAATTTGTGAGCTGTAGTGAAGCTTAGCTGAGGATACTTTCTTCTGGTTTCTTATAAATTAATCTGTGCTAGCTGGGGCTTTGCTCAGAGTTACCTGATGTGCTCACTTTACAATTGATTGTTGTGCTGCTGTCTGAGCAGGCCAGGCTGCTTCAGGGAATTAAACTTAGAAGTTAAACAGGTGCTGTTTTTTTTTTTTTTTTTTTCTCTTAAGCTCTTACCTTTCCCCTCCAAGTAACTTAAATGTAAGGTGACACTGGTTTATGAACATTTTCAAAACTTTTTAGGTATAAATACTGAGTTCTGCCATATTCAAACAATTGGGCCATTGCTCTTCAAAATGTTTTGGGGATATGCTTGGAGAGATTAGAATAACTTGTCAAACAGCTTTCAGGTGTGCCTTGTGTGTGAGGCGTGGAGGAAAAATGTCCTGACAAAAGCAGAGACAGTTTTTGAAGTTCCTTTCATGTGAGCTTACAGGTCCATAGCAAGGAAAGGAAAGTTAATTTTTACTGAATATACGTTTAATATAGAAGCTTTAACTGTTTTAGTGTTTGACTTGCACGCATTGTTGAGGTGTGATTCATTGCAAGCTGTGGTGCATATTTTCATTCTTTGGTCTTACAACAAAATAATATTTTTCTAAAGAGGAAAATTGTTTCAAAAATAATAGCTTCAGTTGGCTTTTGTGAAAACAAAGCCATTGCTGACCACATCACGCTCTGTGTGTGCCAAGCAATAGCTTTTTGTAGTGATCTTATTATGTCTGTGAAACAACACAGACAGAGACTCTTGAGTTGTTGGTGTCTTTTGGCCACCTTTTCCTTGAATTGTGGAAAACCAAGTCACTGCCTTTTTGAAATCATTATGTATTTGAAAAATGAAACTCAGCAACCCAGGCATTGGTGTGGGCTGTGTGGGGATAACAGAGAGTTTCTTCTGAAGTGGAAGGACCCCTTTAGTTCCCCACTGCTGCCAGCCCTGCTGTCGCCTTTGCCTCTCCGTGTCTGGAGCCACGGGCAGCCTTTGCCAAGGGCTGGGATGGGCAGGGGCTGCTCAGGCAGCCCAGCTGAGTTCTGGTCTTTTTTCTGTTTGTTTTTTTTTTTTTTTTTCTTTCTTTCTTTCACGCTTCTTTTGAAGCAATAGTATTTTTAGCCGGCCAGAAATCAGAAGTTCTTTAAGGCAGGGTGGAGTTGGGGTGTTCATACCTCAGGATTGGTTTGTAAGTAAACATACAGGTTTGCATTATTACACATAATGCTTGTTCTTTACGTGGCCGCGTTTTCTTTAGCGTGTCCCTGGGGTAGAGGCAGGGAAGCACCGTGGGTGCATTAGCAGTGAGATGTAACTGGTTTCCTTGTGACCCTGCAGATTGAGCACGGGCAGGATTGAGCTCTGGAACCCCTTTCCCTGTTCCAGGGGGCTGTTCTGCCATCGCTGTGCTGGGTAATGAAGTGTTCCCCCTATTGCAGCTCTTCTCAGGCTGGGAGCTCTCCCAGAGCAGGGAGGGAGCTGACACTGTGTGGCTTTGAGGGGAAAAAGTAGCTGACATTTCTGTGTCTGTTGTTTCCTTGAGGACTAAATCTCTTGCACCAGTTGTTTCTCAGTGAGAGCAACCTGTTGTTTCTTCCTTCCCTGTATTGCCAGGGAACATCCCCCAGGCATGTCCCTCAAACCTTGGAGAGAAGGTGAGCAAAGCCACCTGACTGGCAGAGGACAATGCCCTCAGTCTTGGATGGGGGGACAGAAATGGTGGAAGGGGACAGTCTGTGGGGACTGGAGACAGTGACCCGCTGATTTGGCTGGCAGTACCCCCTGACTGAAAACTGGTGTTCATGCTGGTTCTGCTGGGAGTGGGAGGGATTTTGTAGTGGGCTGAAAAGTGACTTTTTGTGTGTTCCTCAGCAGAGTTCACACAGCTGAGGAAAGCATTTGCATCCCCTTCATTACTTTTTCTTTCCATGTAAGAAAACTCTTGAGTTGCTCTTCTCACCGTGGCATGTGCGTGGTGAATTGCAGGGCTGGTGTTCTGCTTTGAGGGCAGAGTCCCCCTGTTTCCATTTCTGCCTTGTCATCCATCTCTATGGGTAATTTAGATTATGTTTTATACCCCTCTTTTTACTGAGTGCTTTGTATTCTGCCTTTTCCAGTCAGTTTGAAGCCACTGAAGGCGGTTTTTGTTGGAGCCGTGTGCTTTTGCATCGGGTGGGATTCCACTAAAAAGGAACGTCAATACCCTGAGGTGTTTTGTATTATTAACTAAATTAAGCTTTTTTCCTGGAAAGTTGAGGACAGGGCACACAGCTGGCATGACCTGCTGCTGCTCTGTTGGAGCTGGAGGTGCTGGGAGTGTTCGGTTTGTGTTGCAGCTCTGCCCTGCTGTGAGTGGGGGTGTTCACCGCAGCCTCAGTCACTTCTGTGAGCAGCAGTGCCAGGTCCCCTGCGCTGGGGAACGGCCCTGGCAGCAGCAGAGGTGGCAGCGGTGGCAGCGGCAGAGGTGGCAGCGGCACAGGCAGCCGTGAGCTTTGGTCCCTCCCCAGCGCAGGCTGTGCTTGGCTGCTGCCTCAGCTCCTGTCCTGGTACACGTGTCACTCTGGCTCTGCAGCGCTTCCCACTCCATCCTCCTTCCTTCCCTCAGGATCCCTGAGGTGTTGTCACTTGGCAGTGCCCCCTGTCCCTGTGAGGGACCCTCGTCCTGCAGTCAGCAGCTCTCACTCCTGCAGTGGATAAGCTCCATGTGTTCTCCTTGCTAGAAAATATTTTTTCCGATATTTTTTGAATTTGAAATGTCACTGACTTTTTTTTTCCCCCTCTCCTTTCTAGACTGACTGCATTGCCATGGAAACCATTGTTGGAAGAGAAGACTTTTCTGCTGGTAACTCCAGAAACTGTGTGGTGCTTTTGGAAGCAAAGCTCAGCTCCAGCCGGCGACTTTCATTTCCACCAGCACGGACATAGACACACATCCTTTTAATTAATTTTTTTCATAGACATCAGCTCTCTACAGTTGAATTAATTTGAATTGAGATTTTTTTCATAGCTGTGCTTCGGTGATGGAATTTGGTCTTTCATGTCATATCTATTCGGGAGGCAGTGTGAATGCTAATAGGAGATCCCTGTATGTCCCTTTCTTCCTCCTGCCTCTCCCATGAATTACTATTTTTTTTATTTTAAATTTATATTCTGAAAAGTCAAAGCTGGTTTCTGATTGTCTGTTTAACATGGGTTTTACTTCTCTGGTACATTAACAAGTGGTTAGCTTAAAACATGTATTGCTTAGAAATATTTTGGCAGTTCAGGATTTTTCCAGGTGGCTGGGTGGAAGGAGGGAGGGAGAGGTGCACATTGAGGGGTGAACCCACGGGACTGGATGGGTCTGAGGAGGAGAGACCTCTTCTGCCTCTTTTTTTTTTTTTCCTTTTTTTTAAAGTTTTGCTTTTATGGTACAAGAGATATTTCTTGAGCATAGGCTAGAAGCTTTTAAATCAAATGTCTGTCAGAGCTTAAACAAAATTTTTTTTTTTTTTTGCTCAGAATTTTGGTATGTACAAAGTAGGATTAATGGGCTGGTTGTCTTGTAGATTGTTTTTGTTCTTGTTTATAAATATGAATTGTGTAAAATGAGGTTTTTGTTCATGGATTCGAATGGAGAACTGCGGAGTCGTATCCAGCGTTTGTGACTTCTGCATTAGACTTGTCAGCTGTAGCTTTTTAAAGGGAAACCACCCTGATTGATCTTACTTTCAGCCAAAGTCCCACTTTTAATTTGGGACTATTTTTATTCTTTCTTTCTGGCATAATGGGAGAAAAAAATTTCAAATGTTGGCTTATCAATTGTCTTTATCCCACTGACAGAAATGTGAACAACTATTTGACATTTTTAAAATAAGCCCTGATTTTTCTACAACTTAAGTACTTCACTCTTGTACTGAATTTTTTTTTTTTTTGGTTGAAATGAATTTAGGTTTTTTAACACTGCTATGAAATTAAAAGAGCACGACACTAGTCATTGGTACATGAATGGATAATAAAAGGCACTGACGATTGCTGAAGGGTTTCGAAGTGGTACAAAATCCTCGTGCTGTACTGCACCACACAGCTGGGAATCCTCCACAGGTATATTGTACAAGGGATGTGCCAGGCTGCCTCACCCCCCCAGACAACCTTGCAATTGCTGGTACAGTTTGTATAACAAATTAGACACTGTCAGCTCGGATTGTTCAGCGATGTGTACTCAGATCTATTGAAATGTACATGTCTCTAAAATAGGAAGCCTTTTTCTTTTTTTTTTTTTTTTTTTCCTTTTTTGAATCATGGTACCAATCAGTTTACACAGTGTCTGGTGACAGGAAAAAAAAAAAGCAAACTGTTGCTACAGGGTTTAAAAGCACAGACCTGTTTTTGATTCTGGAAGAGAAGTTTCAGTTGGTACAGTTTTAACTTGCTGCTAAACATACAGGAATTAAAAACACAACCACTCTTACAGACCATGATACTGTCTTGCCATACAGCTCTTGGTTGGTCTCGTAAATGAATAATGCAATACCTAGACAGCTTTTTATAAAGCTTTACATCTTTTCTAAGAAATCAAAATTTGGATGAAGTTAGTTCTAAACATTTAATGTGAAAGGAAAAGGTTGTTTTGAAGAAATTTGTTACATATTTCATATTAGATCCCTGAGGCTGCCATTGTACAATATACAGCACTGATTTAATACATGCTGAATAAATAAGTAAATGGGTAACCTCAAGTATAGTGGTACAAATACTAATAGGTACGGCATAATAAATATGCAATCTTTTTGAATCTCTTAGTTTACAGCAACTAATTTATTCAGTATTGTGCTGGAAGAACATTTTCAGATGATGTAAAACATATCACTATATATACTACCTTCCAGCTACCCGTTTATGCTGCTGTATAGTACAAAAATACCAATGATAGAACAATGTTTGTCCTGTAAATTTAATTTGATATTGGACAGTTATTGTCTGTACAAACTAAAACATTATATGATTGAAACTGTTCATTATATTTGCTATTTCTGCTTCACAGATCTGTTTTAAAAGTTTGAGCTGATTGATCTGGCTTTGTCTTCCATTGTAAATATTGTTCTGTTGTTTTCTTTGTAAAACACATCGCGTTGGCGGTTTTGGGAGACTGGCTTGAAGCTCTGTATAGTGTTTATATTTATCTGACTTGGCTTTCCATAGAGCTCCTTGCAGTAAATACGTGTTCATGTAGCTCCGTGTCTGGGTTTTATTTTTAAAGGAACTTTTGCTTTTTCCTGGCTGAAGTGTTTCCTCCTGCTGGGGCTGCTTCTGTCACCCTCTGCATCCCCTGAGGATCTGGAGAAGCTTTTAGCGCTATTTCAGGGCTCTGATTCCCGCTGTGTCCAGTTTTCTCTGCCTTTACACTTGGTATAAAAAGTAACAGCAAAACACCCAGAAGTTTTCTTTCCCATGGATTCATAGTGTTGGTAAACAACTAAGCTTTGGAATGGAAAAAAGAAAAAAAATCAGTGCCTGATACTTTTTCTGCCTTAAATGTTGTCCGTGACTGGGTAGGGAAGTCTCATGATCAAAAAGTACTGGTCCTGGAAGGAATTTTTAGCATTGTAGTATCAAATAGGGTCCTGACTTTAGGGTAGAAGGGAACAAGTGTGTTTTGCTGTTGAATCTTTTGCAGTGACACTTGGGTTTGGTGTGTGTTAAATAAGGTCTCAGTATGTAAAACCCAAATGCAAAACAACTGAAGTCAAAATACCAACCAAATGTAGTGCCTTTTCTGATTCCTTTCTGATGTGAGGGATATGGCAATATTTTTTTATAAAAAGAGGCTTTTATCCCTAGATGGGAACGTATATGATCTCCATAAATGTGGATGATTACTGTGAAATATCTTGGATGAGACCTTTCTTTAAAATTACCTAATTTAGTTTTCCCCTGTTATTCAGAATAGTGCATTGAAACAACTCCCTGGCAAACTCGGGTTTGCTGTAGGAACAGGGTTTTCCTCAGCTAAAGCAGCCCCTTTGTCAGGGCCCCACTGCAGAGGGGGTAGCCTGGATTGGGAGGGAAAGGAGCAGGGTCTGCTCAGCCGTGGCAGAAAGAGCCCCACCAGCAGCACAAACAAACAGTGACCAGACTGTTGCACAGTGTCATGATAATTATTCCAAAATACCCTGAAATGGGGCAGCTGCTGGAGGGTTGTGGGGGTTTTTTTGGGGAGGGTGGGGGTGTTGGAGTTCATAGTTTTGCACTAATTTTGCAAACCCCTTTGGGTGACAGGGCTCTCTTGCTTCTGAAGTGTGGTGAAAGCCCTCAAAGCCAGAAGGCAAGTTGGATTTCCTGACTAACTCGAAGATAGCCACTAAAATACATCTAAAAAGTCTTTGTTTTGAAATGCATTGCCCAGTTCTCCTGGCCTGTGCATCTCCCTGAGCTCTGTGCATCTCCCTGAGCTCTGTGCTACTGGACATCACCAAATACGAGGGAGGGGTTTACAGCAGGGAAGAAGGATCTTGTCAGTGTTACCAGCTGTCAATACAATCTGAATTGCATTTTTTTCTTCCCTGCACCTTGCCTTGGCTGTAGCAATAGTTCCCTCAGATGTCTGGAAGTCTCTCCCCTTATTTGTCCAGGAAGAGCTGTGGAGCAGCACGTCTCGGGGGAGAGCTGGAGCACTGAGCTTGCTGGGCATGTCTGCAAGGTAAGAACTTCTCCCCCTCATCCTCTTTTGTTAAGGAGACAAACGCACCAAGCTCAGTTTCTTTGGTTTTCTTCTGAGTTAGTTAATGTACAACTTTTTAAAGCAGCATTCTGGTTACAG
This sequence comes from Empidonax traillii, assembly GCF_003031625.1. Lineage (NCBI taxonomy): Eukaryota > Metazoa > Chordata > Aves > Passeriformes > Tyrannidae > Empidonax > Empidonax traillii. The sequence goes on from NW_020955430.1 coordinate 1,206,842, forward strand.
CGTGACTGACTGTGAGGAGAGCTCAGAGCAGCCTCAGCCACCATCCTGTGCTGCACCTGGGGCAGGGAGAGCCTTTGGGAAGGGCAGGAGGTTGTTGTGTTACTGATGAGCTGCTGTCACCTCACTGCCAGCCAGGGCTGTCCTTGGGCAGTGGTCACCTGCCTGTACAAAGGGGTAGAGTCAAAAATCTTTCCAAAGCTCATAGTTCTAGATACTTATCCTACATTTTAAATGTAGAGCACTGTCACTGCTCCCCTGAGCTAATCACTGCCCTTGTCTCCCAGTAGCAAGTGTCCTGCTTTTTTGCCAATAAACTAACGTGGAATAACTAAATTATTCATCTCTTGTGCAGTTTTCAGCTTGTGCTTCTAGTGGAAGTAGCCATGGCAGCATAAGTATTGTGTGTCCAGCAACATTGCTGGGTTGTCTGCAGTGTAACTTTTCTGGGAAGGAGCTGTTCCAAACACATAACACTGTGCTCCCAGCAGCACAGTCCTGAATCCAGCAAAATGGCACTGCCTCAGGTGTGTCCTGAGGATGGCACAGTTCATGCAGGAAACTGAACTAAAAAATACTCCAGCTGGAAATCCAAGTATATAGAAAATAATTGCAGAACATCACATTTTAGAACTTGAGCATTTGCTGCTTGTAAAATCTATATATTGTTTTTTAAAATTCTAAAACCACTTTTAAAAGTAGGTCCTTCCATTCACCGTCTGTGGGGAATGGTCACGATGGAGGGACTGACCTTTCCAGCAGAGGACAAAGCCTTAGAGGCTTCAGAGCTTCTTCAGCACAAGGTTTGTGTGTGGCAGTGCAGCTCATGGTACAGAAGTGCTGCTGCACTAGGAACAGTGAAAATCCAAGTTAGGCACAAGATTGAATCCCAAAACCAGGATTTAGCAAACTAATATTCCTTTAGAGAAATTGTGCTTTTTTCAGTCATCATCCTGGGTGCAGCTGACAGTGCCCACCCCTCACCTGCAGCAAGAACAAGGCCTGGGTGGGGGGCAAGGGAAGGTGGGGACCCCCCTCCTTGTGAGCTTTCCTGCTGCTCCAGGCAGGGCCAGGCCTCGTGGTGCTGCTGTCGCAGCTCCTGCCGAAGCCACAGGGTGCCCTCGAGTGGCTGCTGGGTGTCCCCAACAGCTCAGACCTGGCAGGGACCCACCAGGTGCCTGCTCGAGGTTGACTAAAATAGACCAAGAGTATGTGATTAGTTTTGAGAATAAAAGCTTCAGTGAAAAACATACCAGACATCAGGAGAAAGAGCCTTAACTGGAGCTGAGTGGTGTCTGGAGCCAGATCGTGTTTAGGTGTTGAAGATTATTTTAAGGCTCTAATGTTCAAAACAGGGTTTTTTCCTTCTTTAATAATAAATCTGCAAACACAAACTTTTACCTGTAGTTTAATGTTTATATAGTGATGGATAGCACCTAGAGGCCCCAACCAACATCTGAGCCCCCTCAACGTCTCTGCCCCAAGGAGCTTACAGTCTAAGCATCAAGAAGCAAGAGAGAATAATAACCGTGTTTTCTTTTGTAGATCAGTAACTCCGATTCAACACAGGTCAAGTGATTTACCTGCTCTAAGGCACAGATGGTGTGGTGGGAATTAACCCAACATCTCTTGAATCTCTGCTGCAGGTCTCAAAAGATGTTCCTTCCTCTCTAGACCACTTTTCTCTTTGTAAATTACAGCCCCTTTGGAATTCTGAGCCTGAAGCTGATTAGGGTTTAGGACTGTTCTCCAAGTCTGGGCCAGAGCTGCAGGGACAGAACAGAGAATGGACCTGTCACAAGTGCAGCTGCTTTAACCACTTCACTTTTCTGTGGTCATCTCACAGCTTTGGGCCCTGAAGCTGCCACAAGACCAGCAGGTCTGGGAGCTCTCTACCTCAGTCTGGAATGGGATCTCCTGCCTTGGTTTCACACGCTGTGAGAGAAGCCCAGATCTCATAAAGAAGTACCATTCATGCACTGCTATAACAAACATGTCCTGCCCTTGCCCCTGTCCCCACATCTGAACACTTCTGGTTGGTGAGCACAAGATGGGGTATTGGAGGCTGAGTGAGCTCTTCCTTTGGGAGCTCCTTGACCTTGGCATCCATTCTTCTGCTTTTCTGGGGCTAGAGCTTGGCTGCTACGCTCATTTCAGACTTCTGTGGAGCCAGCAGTAAGATAAGGGCTTGTGTTTACATGAAGAGACTGACTTACTATTTTACTTCAGCTTTGGTAACAAGTTCCTGACTTGGAGGTAGCAGCAGGTTCAGATTATTTCTAAATGCATCAGCAAACCAAACTAAAAGAGCTGAAAGATGCACGTTGCTGAATTGCCCACTCTCTACCGACGTAAATAACTGCAACTAATGGAAAAAAGACAAAGCCATTAATATTTTGCACTTTTAAACTAAAGAACTTCAGTTTCATACTTTGTTGAAAGCTTTTGAAATCAGCACCAATCTCATTGTATCACTGCCACCTGCTCAGTCACCAGTCCCATGTCTTTTGTCAAACGTGCATCAAACAGGGAGGTGTCGGATGCTCCGTGTTTACAAGGATAACAAGGATAACTGGAAGGTAAGAATGAACAGCCATTAGGAGATAAATTACTGAACAGTAGTCAATAAACAAATATATGTCACCTGTACAGAGCAGTACGTTAATTCACAAGTTAGGCTGTATTGGTAGTGGAGGTGGCAATTTACAATGGGAATATGAAAGTATCATCACTTGACAAATAGTCCTGCATTGTCAGGGAGCTGTTCGTACACGGGGTAAATGAAACGGCACTGACCATAGAAGCTGAACAGTCATGCATACAAAAGTGATCACTTTTCAGCTATTGCACAAGGAGTGACACTCTTAAGACATACACAGTAGGATTCGTACAAACTGACATCAGAAAGACTGCATGCACCATCTTTCAAGGCCTTATGTGAATAAACATACACAAGAGTTGCTGTATACTGTAAATACACTGTGGATGTGTATAAATTCACATAAGATTAAAAGATTAATCTGTAAATAGGAAAAGTTTCCGCCATCTTACGCTTTATTTTGTTCAGAAGGTGTCTTAGCATGTACACTATTTGGGATAAAATGTGTGACACCATTCAGAGTTGAGGTTTCACGTGAGCATCGTAAATGCTTCAGTAACTGGATATTCCCCAGGGACAGGTTTGGTTAAACCAAACTACTACGATGTGAATGTGACTTCTGAAAAGAAGGATATAGAATATGGCTAATAATTTCACATATTTTCACAAGATAAAAAGAAAACCAACTTTTCAAGTGGATTGGGATTTCTAAGCACAAATAAAACCACTGATAGCATGGTGTACAACATTTAAAACCCTGATCAAAATTACTTCAGAATAATTGTGCATTCCCCAAATACATCAGATTGGCAACAGAGGAAGGAAATGAAAAATTAAATGCATAAGTTGGTCTAAGAGGGGTAAATTCTCTCTGTACCACAAGTTTCATAATAAAATACTGTTGCATCTTTTAATTTTAGACATGAGAATTTTTATATCAGTCTGGTTTGTTTTCTAAATGACTGAAAATTTCAACTAAAAAGGTGTTTACACAATATACACATTTCATTACTTACAAAGAGAAATAAGCTTAAAATTTCATATTAAAAACCTGGGATACAGTAGGGTTAGTAGCACCATGAAAAATGTTTTTCAAAACTGCAGTCTTGTTATTTTAAACATACTCAGTGCGTCGTGTCTTTCTCTGTTCTCTTGGTAGATCGAAAAGGTGCCATTTTGGTACAGGGAGAGAAATGAAAAATTTCATCTTCTGATCCTTTATGAACCTCGAGTGTTCTGTTCTGTTCCCAAGAGGTCAATTCTTTCACCTTAGTCCTGTTGTCAAAAACGTACTGAACAACCCTTAGTTTGGCACGTGAGTGAGGTACACTTGGATTTGCACGGTTAAAACAGTTTGGATTTGTTTTTTTTTTTCTTTTCTTTCTGCACAGTAGCACCATTGTTGCAGCTGGAAGACAGTGCATCTTAGGAATTTTCAACTGTTTTATAAAACGTTCTCCAAGACGTTACGTCTTCTTCATGCAGACTTGACAGCGACTAATCCGCGTCCTCAGGTCCCCAGCTTTCAGTGTCTCTGACTGAGGTTTGCTGGTGACAGACACACGGGAAAGGTTGGGTCAGCTTTTGTTTGTTTGTTTACACAATAGTCCCTTTTAACTTCTGCTTAATTCACGTTTTAATACAACACTAAAATACAGGCGTGGGGAGTGAGTCCTGGATTGGAGAGTTGATCTTTTGTCTGTCCCCGGCACCAGGTGACAGGTGCTCAGTCACGTCCAGTGTCAGTACCCCAAGGTATGGGAACCACCTGTTTCAGGCTGCCAGGAGATGGGACACAAAGACAAACTGAAGGGGAGGTGAATTTTATATATGTGAGAGAATATTTCTGGGGTCTTTGTTTCTGTCCTTTGGATTTCTTAGTTGAAGGGTACTTTAACAATTTATAAAAAGGACTGTTACAGTGAGAGTTGTATTTCAGTGGTGGCTTTACCAAATTATTAATTTTTATTCTGAAAGGGTAAGGAGATGGGAGATTGATGTAATTAATATGTGTAATAAGTGTGTGCACAGAATAAGTCCAATTCTTAAAAGTTTCTTTCAAAAAATATAATAAGGAAGTTGTTTTTATGGGATAGAGAAAACACAGCAGACAGAAATCTCAAAGATGCATGGTAGTTACCAGTAGGCAGTTTTTACTAGAGAATTAACACTAATCAACTAATCAGAAATCTGAAGGGTGATGATTAATCATGTCAAGTATCCTGACTGTAGGGGTTATGCAAGAAAAGCTTAGGGGCCACCACTGCTGTGTAACACAGTGCACAGAGCCAGCCCTCTGTGACAAAGCTACACTTTTCAAGTAGGTGGCAGTGGGAATACTCTGAGGGTTTTATCAGCACACAAACAGGGCAGTAGTTAGTTATTCTATGAAAGGAGCTGATTTTTCAAAGAAAAAATTTTGCTACTCAAGTTGAAAGGGAAAGAGGTCGAGGAGCTGAGAGACTCCAGCTGAAAATTTGACTGCAGAGAAGCTGAGGACAGAAAGGCCACTGCCTACCTTGCAGCCAAAATGTCACCCTGTTTCCTTCTGCAAAGTAGGGGAGGAAATGCTGGCCATGGAGGGTGGGAAACCTCCTTCACAAAAGACTTTTAAAACCAGTTTAAACATCTGCCTTAAAAGGTTTAAGTAAAGTTGATCTTGCCTTTCATACCTTCCCTTGTTTGTACTTTTCAAATAGGATTTTATTGAAAGGTCTGCTAAGGAAAAAACCCAACAAATTCTTCTTTTGGGCTCCAAATACAGTAAATACAGTAGGACTACTTTCAGAGAAAGTACTGCAGCAACATGTGAATAAGAACTGACACAGAAAAAAACCTGACTCCTTTCAAAACAGCATGTGCCCCAGCAAGTTTTTACATATTAAAGGCTTACCAAGGAAACACTTGAAAAACTGGTTGTGAGGGGGAAAACAAGCTAAATTATTTCCCTATACCCCTGTAAACAAACCTCTTTGATCTCTGGAATAAATTCAGTTTCCACAGTGCTCGTTCTGGAATAAAGCAATAGACAAGAAACAGGTTTTCTTACCTGAACATTTCTGACACCTCGACAGTTGCCAGCCAGAAACTGTAGGAATTGGCGTAGTAATTGCAGGTGCCCCTCCCGTGGCACTCGATGAACGGTGCTGAGCGGAATTCCTCCAAACAGGAGCCAGGCGATGCCAAGGCCTGTCCAGAGCCCTCTGCTCCAGCACTAGTGTGCTGGTGGAGGAAAGAAAGACACAAACAAGAATCTTAGGTGCTAAAAAAATTCAATAGCACAGCATTCAGCTATTAAAAAGAGTCACTGTCCATTCTTGGCAGAGATAACACGGTGTCAGACACCGCCAGTTACTCTGGGATCTGTGTGCTTGTCAGTCTTGGCTACCTTGGTCAGTGATTGAAGGTAAAGGCTTTCAAACAACCCTTGCAGTTCTGAGCAACGTCCCAAAGCAGCCAGTGGAGGACACAGGTGGGCAGTAGCTGCCTCTGGAGGAGGAGGCAGTTCTTACCATCATGAAAGAGTAGCCGATCCAAAGGGAGTCCCAGCCTGGAGGACACGAAGGAATCTGAATGGTCTGACTGTGGACAGCTATCACCATAGCAGGAGCTTCACACACAACACATCTGGACACAGGGGAAGTACCAGAGAAACAAATGACATTACAATATTATAGGAGTATGTTTTATTAAGAATTCTTAACAGAGAAAGGGAAGAAAACTAGCCTGTGAGAGGCTCTCCTATTAATCTAGACTTCTCACATATTTTGTAATTGCTGTAAGACAGTGTTTTGGAGTGTGAAGTCTGTCTGTATTTTCACTACATGGGGTAAAATACTGAAGCAATTTCTGAAGCAAAAGCTGGAAGCTCGAAGTGCCCAAGTGAACACCTTACTCCTAGAGCCAGTGGCTCCCATGTTCTCTCTCCTGTCCAGGGCAATCTTGCTCTGGTGACTACAGAGATTCCCTGGTTGTGGGGAGCTCTTGCAGCCTTTCAGCCTCTCATTACCACTGCTGCATGGAGACAGACCTTTTAAGACAACGAATAAATTTTAAAACAAGCTATTTTCCTCGTTTTTCCAGAGCAAAACATGGCAGCCTCATCTCCTAGTACCCAACCTGCATGTTGGAGACCTGTGGCCAAGACATACTATTTCTGCAGCCATGAAAAGAGCCCCGAGAGGCTGCTCTGTCTCACCGGCTGATGAAGGGCTGGATGCTCTGCCCCACCAGGGGCTCCATGCTCATGGGCATTGGCTCCGGAGTCGACAGCCAGTAGGAATAGTCGTTCCTTGAGGCGAAGTTACAAACGTTGTTGATGTTGCAGAACATGAAGGGCATGGTGCTGAAACGTCTGAGACAGCTCCCAGCAGTACCTACAGATAAGATACACAAAATGTGACAGCGAAGTTTTCACTTTGTTGCTTTTTATAGCGATTCTTTGAGAGCGGTAATTGTGTGTTCTTCCTCTCCCCCTGTGAGTGCACAGCATGTGCCATCAGATTGTCACACGTGGGAAAAACTTCACTTCTGTGTTCTGGTTTACATTCCTTCATCCTGAATTACCACGTGCAGCCTCTGGAGATAACAGATCTTAGTATGCAATCCCCATCCTCATCCAAGAAATCTCCAAGACAGTCATGTCTTCAGAGAACCAGAGCATTTGAAGAAGCAGCTTACGCAGCTTACAACCTCTTTTAGAGCATACAAAAAAATCTCACCCAAATCCTGGCCATGTGCTCTTTCATTTCCTTGCACATACAGAAGAGAGAATCCATCATATATTCTTGATGTTCCCTGTGGACAAAGTGGTGTGTCCCTGGTCTGGCTGTGCCGAGTTATAAGGAATCCATGAGCCACAGAAGCTGTTCCAGGAGGACCTGGTGGGCCCTGTAAGCCATCGGGACCAGGAGGTCCCTGCACTCCTCGTGAACCTGTTCATGGGAGAGAAACACAACACACAGTGTTTATCAACACCATTTCCAGCTCTTTTAGGACCAGTAGCTCTGAAAGGCAGCACAGTCCTGTGACTGAGGTGCTGGTGAATTCAGGCACCTGGTATCTGCTAATACCACCCCCCTGACATTTTCTCTGTGTTGTCGGTGTATTGTGATACATGTAAATACATTCAGGGCTGTGAGGCACTAAGGTAACTGCAGAGGACATGACAGGCACTAAACTGAGTTCAAATTAGCTTCCCAATTGGAAAAAATATCTGCCTGTGCAGCTTAATAAGATGATGTTGAAACCTCTTGTTCAAGATAACAAAATAAATGGCAGAGGCAGAAACAGGAGCGAGTCTCACTCTGGGGCACACTGTGGTGACACCTGAGCCCATCAAAATGAATAGAAAAGCTGCAGCCAGTTTTGGAGCAGGTTACAAAAAGTGGAAATAAGCTAGAACAGTCTTGAATGTGAGCAAAAATGAGTCAAATGGCTGAGAAATGTACAGAAAAGAATGTTCTAGAACAGCACTATCAGGAAATAGAACTACAAATATTTAGGCTGTGTTATTCTACATTATTTACACTTTCTCCCTACAATAACACTAGCAGATTTCATAGAGCTGCTCAGAGAAAAAGGAAAAACAGGCATTATGAATTTTTGTATTCTTTTAACTATTAAAATGCTAAACTTTTTCTCACAATTTGCAGTATAGAGCTACTTAATATCTATCATCACCTTCAGAAAATTGTCCCAGTGCCTATTCTGCTTGCTCAAATCCTAGTTCAGGGGTTCTAAGTGACAGCTGCATGGTAGCTCCATCTCTACCTTTGGCAAAATTCTTTCCTTTATGAATCTGTTTTTCCCCATTCATGATTTGCATGCAAAAGAAAAATGATTTAACTAATCTCTTTCTTCCTTTTCTTACAATCTTCTGCTCTCCTCTGCATCATCTGTGCTGCAAAGAAGATGTCAGTCAGCTTGAGATAAAGCACTCGACAATATTATTCAGCAATGACCAAGCAATGTGTTGGTGCTGAGAATATTCCAAACCACAGCGTGTTCAGCTGCTTGTAACATTGTTGCATTAAGGAAATCCTAAAATGGTGATTTTATCATTGTTCCCATGAGGCAAAGATCTTACTTCCCAGTATTAGCCTGCACTCAGAAATGGGAGTATTTCTTTTTCCACTGAGACCTGACAGGATAAACACTGTACCTGGATGGCCTGGAAGACCCCTCTCTCCTTTACGTCCTGCTGGACCATCAAAACCAGGTAGTCCATCTCTCCCTGGGTCACCAGGAAGACCAATTGGCCCTAGAATAGACAAAAGCATAACTGAAATAAAAGCTCTTGAAATCTCACTACAGAAATCTTTACATTGTCTGGGACTCATCTGTTGTTTCTTTGTGATACATAAGAACAGCCCATTGAACCAGAAATATATGGTGGAACCCTGCATTTATCTATTAACCCTGCATTCATCTGTTATCTGTTAACCCTGCATTTATCTATTGCCTCTTGCTGAGCTCAGTCACTCATCCCTGCAGCCTCTGGACGTGACTGGCATTACATCCTGCACTCAGCTCTGCCTCTGGCACTTCCTCTGCAGCCACTCAGCATCGTACCTGGCAATCCCTGTGGCCCTGGCAGTCCAGGTGGCCCTTTGGACCCAGGCTGTCCTGGAGGACCTGGGGGACCAGGATCACCTTTGACAACAATGCTTCGTCCAATGGTACCTGGTAAACCTGGTGGACCTGAGAGAGAACAGACCAGTGTCAGATAAACCAAGGTGGAAGAGAGCATTAGAAACACTTTGTTTATTGCAAGATCAGAAACTAAGAACTCCATCAATGCAAAGAATAAGTGTGTATACATGGCAAAAAAGTGCTCTTGGTGAACCCCTCGAAGGACCACTCTTGCAGGAGTGCAGACTGGACACAGAGTATAAAGTATTTTAGGATTACTTGTAGGGGCTAAAAAGTGCAGCCTGGAACTGTGTTGATGCTGTTGTTCACTTAACTGCTTTCATTGTTGGCTCAGACCAACTCAGTCCTGCATCTGTGTAACAAATTCTACTGGTAGGGAGCAAAAGTGACAGTGCCACTACCCAGGACTCCTACCTGGTGGGCCTGGCAGTCCCTGGCTGCCTGTGAGGCCAGCGGGTCCTGCAGGTCCAGTGGGCCCCTTCATACCTGAAACATCAAATGCACACAGTTACACAGTGAAAGAACGTGCTGTTTTACAACCTCTGCTGCAGGAGCGGCCCAAACAGGCTGTTACTGTGTCTGGAGGTTTTCACTTGAAATGCTATTTAAATGCCTGGGAATCCCCAGTTAAATACCTGGGAATCCTGGAACGCCTGGAACTCCGGGGTCCCCCTTCATTCCATTCAAACCTGGACGGCCAGGATCGCCCTGCAAAGAACAGCCTGAGGTTATTCACTCCTCTCAGCCCCAGGAACAGATTGAAAGGTGCCTGTGGACAAACCAGCAAACTGGGGGCTGTGAAGGGCTGAGGCACATGGGGACACGAGGCTGCATCAACAGCTCCAACTCCCATGGGAATACAGCAGGGACATCCTGCCCAGGTCCTGGGGGATAAACAAGGAAGAAACTTCTTGCTATGAGACAGAGTGTTAGCTACTACACTTCGGCTTTTATTTTATTCTGGCAAACTGCACATTCCACCTAAATATATTCCATTTTTATTGCATTTAAAAATTAACACGGGGAAAGCTCCATTTCTTGTCCTACCTGGCGTCCGGGTGGTCCTTGATCTCCCTTTGGACCAGTCAGGCCAGGTGGACCAGGTGGACCCGGGTTCCCTTTTTCCCCTTTAAGTCCTCCACTGCCTGGTGGCCCTCGTGGACCTTCTGGGCCTGGTGGACCTTAACATTGCAGAACAAATACACACATATCAGTACATGTCAACCATTTCTCCCCAGGTTTGTGCCTTCAGAATGAGAAAAAAAAAAATTAAAAGATATTTTGGCTTGACTTCCCAGCTCTATTTCAATGCTAAATTCAGGGTAAACTAAAAGGAGAACAAATGGAGGGATTATTTGCACTACCCAAATTAGGAACCAAGGCTCCTTATCTAACTGGGGAAGAGAAGCAGGTCCTTCCAGAAGGCAGTGCAGCTTCCCAGTGACCAGAGAGGTGCCTTTACCAGGAGCCAAGAAACCCAAAATTAGATGGTACAAATATCCCCTCTGCTGACCTGCATCGCATTCACCATGTCTTAAGTGTTATTTAACAGCCTGGACTCCTCAACCATGTAAAATGCTGCTGCTTTTTTGCTGTTAGAATACGACACACCTATTGAGCAGCCCTATATACTGTCTCCTGACTGCTGGGCAGCAGGGAGCTCATCATTCTGCCTCCCCTAAATAATAATCTGAGTTGCAGAAACTTTCTTATGTTGCATCTCCTTCTATCTGATTTGTCTTTCTTCAGTAGAATTACACTCTGTAAATCCAATGGAGGAACTGGGCTGGTCTTTAAATATTTTGCCTTTGCTACAGTAGCATTAACCCAAAGCAGAGCAGAGGATTTAAAAGAAAATTAGGTATCTGCAGAGCTGAAAGATGAGACCTACACCTTTATGCCACCATCTAAACAGAAGGTAACAGATTTTTGTGGCAAAACAAACTGTAAGCAAATGCAGCAACAGCTAACAACATTTTACAAGTTAGATCTCACACCTGGATTAACAAAAGGATCTCTTTGCAGGACAGTGCTATGACATTCTCCTCTTTAGTACAACAAATCCAATAACACTTATGAGTGTGCTGGATTTTCAGTTCTTCTGCAACCTTGAATAACCTAGCATCTTTGACATCCTCATAGTCTACATTCAATGAATTAATTTGATGACTTGTACTTCTGCATGCAAATTTGAGTACAGAATTCCTTCCCTTTTTAAATCAACAGCAATTTTGTACCAGATTTCACACGTATCCTTTAGCAGTTTCAGCTACAGGAAGCATCCCATCATGCAAGGATTTTTTGTGTTCATTCTGTTCTTTTATACTGGTCTAGTACTGTACACATGCAAAATAATACCAGGTTACCATCTGAGGCATGCTAATCAAACACATATGGTCTGCAGGGTAACCACAGTCCTTAAAGAGACAATCACAGAATTACAGGAAAACATCTGTTTCTCTTACATCAAGTGCAAGGCAGTAAAACAAATGGACCGAGTTAAGAGTCTAACCTGGAGGACCTGGAAGGATCAGAGTTCACCAAAGCCCAATGATCGATGTTAGAAGGGTCAGACATCACACAGTACAAAACAAGATTACTAGTTAGAAATAGTACAGGTGACAGCATATACACTACACAACAACCCATTTCACCAGCATATTTTGCATTTACAGTATAATCCACAGGCATGCACAAAACCGCACGTGAATACGACAGGTATTTTCAGATACAAGTTCTTCTGGTGACTCGGCTCTGCTAACTTGACCCTTCATTTAACAGCAAACTCAGAGCTTTACTAACAAATGTGTTATTGCTCTAACTTTACAGCTAAGGCTGGTTAGTCCTGGTTCACAAGAGGTTTGGACTATGTAACCATTTCACTGACAGTATTCAGCCTCACAGGGCCTGGAGATTGGCAAACAGGCAGGTGAATTGTGAATGACAACTTAGTCTTGAGCAGAATTTTGCTCTGGGTAAGGGGGAAGTCTGACTGCACAGAAGGACTTATCACCACAAATCTGGTATGAACCTCACCTATCTGTGAAAACAATTCTAGGACCGAAAAGTAGGCTTACACCCCCTTTGAAATGGAAAGCAGGATTGACATGGATCAACAGGCTGCAAATGCTATAAGCAAAAGTACAGCAGAACTTGAAAATTCAGAATTTGCTGTCTTTACTGTTGCCATTAGTCTTGCCTGACAAAATTATTCCAAGATGCTAATTTACCTATTTAAGGTTATTATGGAGAATGGCATGTGATAACATCCTTGGAAAAGTGATTTAAATGTCCCCTTTTAAAAGGTACGCTGGTTGTCCCTACTGTGCTCCTAAGTTAATACATATTTTAGCCTCTGTGCCACTTGCATCTTTCATGTCAGTGAAATGATTTAAATATATCAACATACCACCATGCAATTTGCAGCTAAAAACTACAATAAATACACAACAGGTTTACCTCACAGCACAACTTCTTACATATTTGATAAATTATTTTAAATACTAACTGTAATACAGTTGTTAAAAATAATGACATGGACATTTCATTGTTACTGTTAAGTACTTATAAACTGTATTTCACTAATAAGTAAGTTTTGCTATGATTTAGGAATCTGTTCATCACTGAATTCTGGGTGAGCACAGACACAGGGTGGAACAAAATGTGAGGCAATTGCTGAGCTCCTCCCAACACCCCCACGATGGCAGCCCTCCTTTAAAGTGTGGTTACTGCTTGGGTGACCACAGTTAAATTAAAAGGTAAAGCCACATTCATTTCTTTATATGACTGCATAAAGTTGGGATTGAAACATCAAGGGCTGCCACATTTACTACCTCACAGTGCTCAGGCTAAAAACTAAAATGGATTCCTCTATGGAATTTTCCTGATGGTTCTTTGCTTCCTGGAAGTCATCACAGCAAAACCTAAAGACATCATCATCATCATCATTATTATTATTATTAAGTAGATATACCGAGTCATTTTCAATCCAGACACAGACACTGAAAATCCTCCCAAGTGGCAGTTTGTGTTCCACATTGATACTCTAAAGTTAAAATAAACTCCTGAAAACAACCATGTTCTCACCAATCCTGTCCCCCTGCCCTCATGCCAGGGAGGGGAGGGCTTTGAGCTTTATTTTGATTAAATACTTGTGAAAAGAAGAACTTTCCTCATTTCCTCTAAATGTTCTGGTGAAGGAAAACAATGGAAATAAGGACTTCTCTTCACTGAAAAGTTACAGTGCTCCAAGTTGGGACAGTAAAGCATCCCTGTTAGTCTATATAAACTTCCCTACAGGCACTGTTGGTATAAAAGAAGCCTCTAATTTATTTAAGTCTGTTGAGAGTGCCTGAAACCAACAATAGCAGGTGTTGCAAAAATGAGTGGTGCCACTTGGCCAAGCTGTGATACACAATCATACAGCAAAGGCACAGGAGGACAGTGCAACATGCTTTGTAAAAAAAGATGAAACCCACTCTATATTATTTTCAACTGTACTGAGAATAAACATGCTAAAACAAGTTTCACAGCTGGGGACTTTAAAAAAGCCTTACAAATCTGGACCCACGTGGTTTTCCACCACTGTGTCCTTCCAGTGTCAGTCCCATCACAACATGGAGGAGGTGGCTGAAAGCAAACTCTGAGGGTTGTTTTTTTTCCACCACAAATTAAAAGGTATGTCTGAAAAATGACTCCACATATCTACTTTTAGACAATACAAAAGTATATAAGTTCATTTTCATGCAAAGTTATTATTTTGGAGTTACAGGGCTAACCTGAGGGACCTGGGAGTAGGGGGTCAGAATTCACCAAGGTCATCATTAGAACAAGGGGAAAAACATCAAAATTGTTAGAAATATCAACAAACTAACACGTTCAACTAAACCTTTCTTTTTAGATTTAGCTCAATATTCCTTTACATACAGTGTGCAAAACACCAAACTATTATTATTCATAGCAAAGAAAACAGACGTAGAATAACAGTAACGTTCTGTTGCCCTGGAAATTGGCTTAATTTTATAATCAATTAATAAATCCGTCCCCAAACCATCTATCAATGTTTATTTTAGGGACAACTCCACTGAAGTCACAGAACTACATCATGTTTGACTTCATTGCTGTTACTAATCTTAGAATATACACAGAAGTCAACAACAAACAGTGTACGCAAACAGCTTCTGGTTTTATTTCTGTCCCTGGAAGGGGTAATTTGACAGCCACACAGCTGCTTTTATGACTAACTGCCTTATGTTGAAATGTTACAGAATCAGCACTCCAACAATAGACTGTGTTATCATCAGAAACAAAAGGTTGGAGTGCTGATTGTACCAGAACTGCAATAATAGTTTGGTTTATCCACATTAGTTCACACAGAACCGAACAAAACAAATGCTTCACTTTGTACATTGCATGCAACAAAAATGGAAATCAGAGAAAGACAGAGAGAACATGGCTGAGCAGAACCTCACTGATTGTTCCCCCCTGTGCCAATGCTCATAAATCTGCACAAAATGAGCCCACCATTTCTCCACCTCCCCTACTGACTGGAGTCAGTAAGAACCTGATTTACACAGGGAAGTGTGAACAGGGTGAGAAGCTCCATAAAACCCCAATGCTGCAGCAGAGCAGAGAATCTCAGTTGGTACTTTCATTATACATCAGAGACTGCTTAGCTGATTTAATTTTTTTTTTTTTTTTTTTAGAGTTTGGAGATATCATCTACAAAAGAATCTTTTAAAAAGGAAAGCCTATACAGTTCCGGACCAATCAGCTTCCTGGGCCAAAATTTTAATTGCTGCACCACTCTACTTAGAGAACAATTAGAGAAAGTCAAAGCAAACTGGGAGGACCAACTGGCTGCAGGGATGCTCCAGTGCCTGGTTAGAGCCCCTGGGGTCCAGCAGGGAGTAGGTTCCATCAGCAGGAAGGGGGAGGGCAGGGCATTCATGCCTCATTCCACTGCCCAAACAGGAAAACAGGAAGACATTGTGACTGGCTGGGCATTATTAACCCATGGGGTGCTTTCACACCAGCCACACACAAAGCACGCTTAGGATGCAACACAATTCAAGTATTCTTACTAGGACTAAAAGAAAACCTCATTATGCTGGCAAACAGCAACCCAGTTTTAAGGTGTTATAAATTAAGAACAAATGTTGTTTATAATGACTCATTTTTGGAATGCACAGTTAGGGTAGATGAAGATGAGTTCATAGCCCACTCTGCACAAGAAAAAGCTCATACTGCCACTGAGAATAATAACATATGACAATTTCAGTTCTGAGGAAAATATTTTGATAAAATTCCATTCTAATAAACATTTTTCAGTGGGACTGCCTCCTCTTGTATCAGAAGCAAGCATGAGGAAAAAACAATTCTTAAAATCTTTCCAAGTGTGTACTGCAAAACTAAACTCTCCCTTGATACCCAAGGATGAACAATATATGTGTAGCAGCTATTTTATCAATATACTAACTCAAAACTAACTCTCCTCAGAAAAGTCTTTAAAAAAAAAGAATAGTTTGAGGGCAGCTTGAGGGCAATAAATAAAAAAACCTGTCATCAACCAATGGCTTTGTTTGAAAGCAGTCTCCTTTGGGGAGAATATCAAGCCTGTTAAGTGACATGAGTCTCACTGGTACTTCTGGATTCAAGATACAGCAACAAGCTTGAGTCAGAGCTGTGACAGGTTCATTAAAGTTCAATATTTTCAAGAGCTGTATCTAAATTCAAATAAGCATTCTGTAACACACACACACAAAAAAAATCAAATTCTAATACAGGCCAGGTAGCTGCTCAGCAATGTTAACTCACTATAGTGTTTTCTCATTCCCAGAATTAGTCGGTGCAGGAACAAAATGCAAACATGGAATGGAAAGATGAAGACGGAGCACGGAGTCCATGGGAGCCACAGGACACAATGGAGCAGTGACTTATGTTACATGGCACGGAGATGAGGAGCAGCTAATCCGACCAGACCATGCTGTGATGCTTAGTGGGAATTTGATTGTCATGACTCTTAACAAATGATGGGGTTTGTTACTTTTGGGTTTTGTGCACGATGACAGTTGCTGACCGTGTGACAAGGACTGCAAAGGCATCAGACGTTGGGGGGTCGGTATCGTGCTTGCGAGGGGATTACTGGGACAGCATGCGGAGAACCTCCCGCCCGGCAACGCCTCCGATTTTTGCTGCCAGGTATCAGAAACTCACACCACAAACTGGGGGCTGGTTTATTTTTAGATACTGTCACTTCTGGCAACGAAACGCTCTGGTTGCCCACCACACTTAAATGGGGAGGATTTGAAGGCTGATGACCTACCAGCAAAATATCAAAGTGTCGGAGATGTTTGCAGGTACGGATCATGCTCTTACCTGGCCTTCCTGGAACACCTGGTGGGCCAGGGCTACCTTTAGGACCTTCCAGAGGTGGCCCTGGTAATCCTGGTGGACCTGGTGGACCCTGTAGACCAGGGAATCCCTGGAAACCTGGTTCTCCCTTCAGACCTGGAAGTCCAGGGGGCCCTGGCGGGCCAGGTAACCCCAGTTCTCCTTTTTGCCCTGTAAAAGCAGACAGCCGTGTCACATTGTTACAGTGTGTTCCAAAAGCCCAGAGTCAATTTGCAGAGCCAGTTCTCCCTCTCCCAGAAGATCCAAGTCTGGCCACAGCTCCCCTGTCAGTCAGACAGGGTAAAATTGTCTAACATTCAGGAAAGAGTTAAGGCTAATAATTCTTGCAGGAGAAAGCACTGTACACCTTCTGACATGGTAAAAAGTCTTACTAAGTGTCACTTTACTACTCAGTGATGCTGTAAGTCATAAACATCCTCTGAGGCTGTAAGTCCAGAAGCAAGACTCTGTGTGAAGAAATATGTCTATATTAAGACTTCATAATTTTTTGGAGATATTGCTGGAAGTTAAGACATACTTGCAAAACTTTCAGATAAGCTGAAGGAATTTAGGAGCTTTAATGCTACTGGAAAGGAAGCAATGTAGCAAGCAGCTATACCTTTAAAGCAACTTCATTTCTCATCTATTGTATGAATGCTTTATTTACTGAGACAAATCAGCAAAGTTCCACACAATGCACTAGGCTGTAGTCCTGTGTGCATTTATTCTGGCTGCATAATTGCTAATTTACAAAATTCAGGGGTCAGTAATAAATGTCTTTATTACTGTGGTTAATTTGAAACAGTCTGCTGAGGAAAAAAAGTTGTTATTTTAGTTGTTGCCATGGCATTCATTTGTTGCAGAACCTACAACACACCCTTCTTTTTTTTTCTTTTTGGTGTATAAATGTATTTTACATTCAACCTTTTTAACAAGGAGCAACAGGGAAACTTTACCTGATAATCCTGGGAGTCCTGGAGGTCCTGGGCGCCCAAAACCTGGTAGACCTGAAAAGAAACAGATTCAGTTAATAATGAACATTTAGCTTTCAGGTCTCAGGGAATGGGAATATGAGCCTTAGAACAATGAAAATGCAGTTCATCTAAATTTGCAATTCCTTGAGATTCCTGGGATTCTCATGCACTCACCAGGCTTCACCAAAGCCAGAGGTTCTGCCGTTGAATGCATCTGAAACTTTCACGAGCATTTCCATCCATTCCCAATCCCCACACTTTCAGACTTTGGGAGCTGCTATGTCTGCATTTTTGTTTGGGGTTCTATCTTTAGGGCAGACATTACACTGTTCCTGCACTCTGTAACTGAGCTGAAGCACTACAGCCAACATGGAACACAGGAACAGAGGCTGCTGTTGAAGTCAGGTAATAAAAATCTAAGAGTTGACTGAATTCTTGTCCTGTGCTTCACGGGCACCCTTTGAGAGCCACCCAGCAGCTGGGAAGTACAGGAGCAGCTCTGAAGTTATAGGGCAGTTACAGGGAAGAAAGGACAGAGTGAGCAGAACATCCCAAAGCAGACTCAAGAGGAGAACACAAACAGGAAGGACACCTAACCTGGTTCACCCTTCTGACCCGCTGGTCCCGGGATACCATCTCGGCCAGGCTGTCCCTTCTCCCCTGAGGGACCGGGAGGGCCAGGACGACCAATGTCACCTAAAAGGGGGTCAGAACACATTAGCACAGTCATGCCTAACCTACAACAAAAAAAACCCAGCACCCCCCTCCCCACCACCTGAATCTAAAGGTGTGGCAGTGCAATACAAGATTCACAGGGGTGTAATCTCAAAACCTTTCTCTCTCTCTCCTCTAACAGTTTAGAAGAGGCTTCTAGGCCTGTGACCTTTCAAGCAGTCACTGTTTGCTAAAAATAATATAATGCTTTCCTTTAGAATAAATTAGGTCTTTGCTCCTATATAAACAGGTTAGACCACTGGAGTACTTAATGTAAATAAAGCTGGTAAATACTGAAACAGTTAACTTGTTTCAATAGTCAATAATGAATTGACTATAACAGTAGACACACGTCCTCAAAAGAAAGTTAAAACTTCTTTCTGTTTAATTTCAGTGAATTATGTGTCTGCAGTGACAGCACCCATGTACATACAGATGCATTTTCAAGATGTTAAAAAGGTAAGAAGAAGGGAAGTGGCTTCATGTGTTGTGTTTTTCACAGAAGCTGCTGGTCTCTGCTGTTCTCTGCTGCGCTGCTCATGCTCACCTACTGGCCCAGGTGGTCCAGGCAGGCCAGGATTACCTGGAGGGCCCTCAATACCTTTTGGTCCTGGAATTCCTGGTGTTCCTGTAAAGCACAGACATTTCAATAAAATTAAGCACAAAACTGTTTTTTTCAGCAGATCTTGAAGTGCCACAATCTGAGATGTCATGAGTAACAAATGAGCTCATTTTACCAAGATACTGTAATTGTGCTCGTTTTGAAGATTTACAGCTGACCAAGGATGTGAATTATAAAGCAAAGAGTGTACAGAAACAAAACATACTAGCACAGCTGTCCTTACTACAGCTCTCAAAACTGTCTTCTTAATTGTGGAGTGCCCATGGCCAAGGACACAGCAAGTCTGGCAGTCTGCTAAAAAATGACTATTTTAGGGACAGGTGTTTCTGCTTGACAGCAAATTGAAACTATGAACTGTGATTGGATAGTTCTTCCCCCATCCTCTTTTCCTTTCTTGAAAAAGGATCTTAATAAAAACAGTCTTAATGAGTTTAGACTGCATTCCCAACCCCACAGCATGAGCTGAGTGGGAGGTAGGAAAGCCAGTGACGCAACTTTGTTTCTCTGAATTGTGAATGATATACCTGTGAGCAATCTCTTAATATTTTTTAGAGAAGAGTGCAAAACCTAACAATTATGTTTCAGAGATTTCTCTTTACAACATACTTTTGGCCAGTAAATGGTATGAAAAAAAAGCCCAGTTTTCCTGATGGCACTTTTTTATTGATTCATGAAGGAAAAATATGGACACAAGTCTTTGTGGGTAAGAGGATGTGAGAGTCTGATCGCTGTGGAGAGTGGGGAGCATCAGCTAACACAACTGCTACATCCCCTCAGAGCAGATGAATAATTTCAGAAGGCACTCTACAGTGATGCATTCCCACACTTACTGTTGCCAATTCCAACAATACAAAGCTTAGAAGCAGCCAGGAACTGTGAACGAAGCTGGAGCCCTCCCCCAGTGACCCACTGTGTTGAGCTGTGTGTACCAATACGAGCAAGAAGGAAAATGAAAAAAAGCTGTTGAGAATTACCTGGGAATCCAGGAAGGCCTGGTTCTCCTTTTGCACCTGGACTGCCTGGAAATCCAGGCAAACCAGGACTTCCAGCTATACCCTTACTGCCTGGACTGCCTGGGTATCCAGGCAAACCAAGGTCACCCTGAAAAACACGAAGCAGAATAAGAACCCAGTCCTTATCAGACGGGTAAGCCTTTCTTGAACGTTCCCCCATCTCACCACCACATAAAGGTCATCATTGCCTTGGGTGCACTTCTCCTCATATCCAGGTAATGTCAAACATCTTTACAGAAAAGAGTAAAGACTTCAACAGTTTTCCCCTAGAATTTTGTACAGAGTATCATAGTTTTTCCTCAGAACTGGTCTACATTAAGGAAAGAAGTGTCTTCCTTTCTTCCAGAAGAAACAGAGATTTTTACCCCATGATAATGCAAAATAAAAAAAAAAAAGAAATCTGTGGAGCTTTAATCATGCAATGTTTTTGCTAAATTAATGGTGTTGAACAGCAGTTGTAAGGCATCACTGAAGACTGCAAGATATTCTGAAGATCTTTTTGTCCCTTTTTTGTGGCTGGCAGAAAGGATGACATAGGTAAATGTTAATGCAAATATTTTATATAGGCTTAAGAATTTTAAGCAGTAGCAATCATGCCATATTATTAGTAATTTATTCTTAAATGCATGTTGTCCTAATTTTTTAATAATTAACCCCATAATTAGAATGGGAACAATGATATTAATTCTATAAATCCCTACCAACTATGAAAGTGTCATATGGAGGACTAGGCCACTAACTGAACCCAACTTGAAAAGTCTGGTAAACTATCTTCTCCTTTAACATGATTAAATTATATGTAAATATTTCCACCTTTAAAATTAGAAATTTTTGCTCCCACCTGAAAAGAAGAAGCTACAGTCAAGCCCGCTTGTTATTAATATACTAACATTACATATTTACAATTATACATAATATATATTAAGCAATAGTTGGGGGAAAAAAAAAATCAACAGAGAATCTAATTTCCTCATGGACTTTTCAAATGGAAAATTTTGTAAAGGTACCTTTGGGCCAGGGGGACCAGGAATTCCAATGCCAGAAAGACCAGGGTCACCTTTCTCCCCTTTCAGTCCAGGAAATCCTGCAGGCCCAGGCTGCCCTGGACGTCCTGCTATTCCTTGGCTGCCTTTAATCCCTGGGGGGCCTGTCCAAGAGATAACATACAAGTTTTAAAAATACAAATAAAACTTCTGCAGTAATTTACAGAAATCACTCACAGTAGAACAGCTGAACTAGAAAGGACTTAACATTTCACTGGCTGGCTTTGAATACCTAATGTGTTTTTATTGCAAAAAACCAACCAAAACAATTATCTAAAAATCTCAATTATGTATTTAGGGCTTTATGTATTCCTCAACTTTATTGCTATTATTATTAAATAGTACATAAAAGCAGATCCCTCTTTGTACTATATAAAAGGAGAACACTGTCCTAAATTAAGTAAAGTACAAGCACAGAAACTAACCTGGAAGGCCCATCTCTCCCATAGCACCTTTTAATCCTGGAGGTCCTGCTGGTCCTGGCTGCCCAGGAAACCCCATGTCTCCCTTGATGCCTAGGAGAGGTGTGATTTAATTAATTAATGGCAATAATTAAAAGTTCCAGATATTCATGCATTCTCATATGAATATGCTCATCATCTAATTACAAAGGCAATGATTTGGAGTTGCTTTAGGCTTCATACTGCTCCTACATGCTTTTTCACACTCATTTGTAGTAAAACATTGAACACCTTCAGTTTGTTCCAAGCCAAGATTCGATCAGGGCAACTGCTTATTTGTTTTGAAGATTTGTCTAATGAAAAGGGTCAAATCTCAGTCCATGATTTAGCCACCATCTGAAACAATTTGGTACTGGTGTGACTTGGTGTCTCCTGAGTTGTTCTGCAGAATGAACACATTATCTCTTTCTTACCTGCAACAGGTATTCAGCAGCTTCTATTAAAGGATTAAATGCAACCTACAATGCCCAAACTAGTTCGAGTCCTGGAAGGTTAAAAATATTCCCCAAGCCCAACAAGATATTTAGAGCAAGACCTACATTAGACACAGCAAGAAAGGATTCAAGATCTCAGAGAAACTGTTACAACTGTAGGGAGAAGCAGTGCAAAACAGAATTTGTTTTCTATTTTGATCCTTTTTGATCCTATTTTGATCGATTTGATCCTTGCAATTCTTTAGAGCAAAGATGTGACACCCAGAAACAGCTTCTGCAACATGTTCATTTGGCCATTTGCAAAGTATATGATTAACAATAGAAGAAGTAAACATTTGAAACGTCAAAAGTCCTGTTGGCAGATCCTGCAGTCATGTTGCTTGCTCAAGGAGCAAGCACTTTTCCAGTCATCCCTAATCTTCAGTGGGATCAGCTTAAACCACCTTTTGGGTCTGTTTGATGGAAAGAGCTCCAAGCATGCTGTTAGGATAATGACTTTAAATGTCCCAAAACTGTGCTGCAGTTTTAAGTGCGAATTTCTAAGCTTTGCTTAGATATACCTGGATTAACATCCCAATTCCATGTTATGAAAGCTTATGCAAATTCTTACTCATCAAAGCTGTCCTTCTGAAGCCTTGTTTACTGACCTGGCAATCCTGGCACACCCGGTGGGCCAATAAGTCCTGGTGGGCCTGGGTCACCTGGGAGTCCTTGATAACCTTTCTGCCCTGATAAACCAGGAATACCTCAAAGGAAAAAGAGTTTATTGTTATTACTATTACTACTACTGTGTGTTTTCTTTTACCTTAAGAGATCAGATGTAGCTAAAGGTGAATAAAAATCCAAACAGGGATTTTTCTTCAGTAAATATAATTCCTCCTGGTTTAGCAAAGAGAAGTATCAGAGAACACAAAATATTGGTTCTGGAAAGTTGAAAATTAGTACAGGACAGGAACAGCTCTTACTTGAGAGAGGGGAAAGAAAGAAAAAGACAAGGAGTGTGTTAGGATCCTACCTAGGCTTCACAGAAATTAATGCAATAGATAAATTAGCACAATAATGGCTGGGACAACACTGGGGAAAGGCATTCTGGTTCTCTGTAGGGCAGAATGTTTTTACTCTTCTCAAGACTCAATTAGAGCTCAAAGGAGACATCAGAACCCTGAGCTGGGGAGGAGGGGAAAGCCACCAAAATTGAGAGAGAAAACAGACTTGAGAGGACTGGGAAAAACTTCCAGGATGCCAACTTCCCAAGTAGAAACACACACACAGATGACAAACAGCTCCGAGGTGGGTAAACTTAGAGACAGCCAAGGAGGTGGTGCATGAACAGATGACCTGTGCAATTTCATCCCACAAGGCAAAGGCCCAAAGGCCTTTGAGGCAGCAGGAATGCAGCCAGCACAGCAGCCATGACAACTATCTCTCATCATGCTTAGCAGTAACACCTGGAAGACTGAACTGCAATCCTGCTGAAAGCACCTCAGTGCTATCAGAATATTGCCACGTGCCAAATAAAAGTATCATTGCAAACTAACCATACAGAGGAACTTGGCCATAGAACCCCTTTAAAAAAGCCTAAAATACAAGACCCTTAAGCCACAAGCATATTCTCAGTTTATTTTTTTCTGTAAGAAAGAATGAATGGTAATGGATTCAGTGACACCTCACTATTATCTGTAGAGGACACGCCACCTTCCCAGACCACATGCAAAGTTCTTTACCTGGAACACCTGGCTCTCCTTTTTCTCCTTTTGCTCCCAGCTGTTTTGGATCAACTTTTCCGGGAGGACCTGGCAGACCTGCTTCACCTTTGATGCCTTTCTGTCCTACCGGTCCAGGAGGCCCCGGCGGACCAGGCAATCCACTGTTACCTGCAGCAGGGGCAGACAACGAAAGGGAGAAGAATATAATCCTTCAGATAGGATAATGCATTTGTAATGCTTTTTCTTACATAGGGAGTCCATGAGTCATTCATGAAGCTGGAATTCACTAAAGGATCAGTCAGTTGGTGCAAGGCTGCCCACAGAACCTTTGGCCCTAGAGCAAAGCCAAGACATGGAGTGCCCGGGGGTGTCCGTGAGCACAGAGGAACCAGCTGTGTCTGCAGGAGCCACGTTTAGAGCTCCCAGAGCCCCACCACACACTGGGCCACCAGCAACAGCTACAGCACCTTTGGATTCACAGCTTCCTTCTTCTGGGGAGATAACTGGGGTTTTCTTCTACCAAACTCTTTTCCTCCAATGAGGGGGTTAGGAAAATGCAGATGGAAGAGTTTCTCTGTGATACCTCTAAGAGCTGATTTTGGATAACTCCATAACCCAAAGCTACTGATTTTCTTCTTTCTGTTGCTTTAAGCAGACTTCACAACACACTTCAGAAATGTTGCTTTACTTCAGTGCCATCCATCCCAAAGAAAAGTTTTCATAATAGCTAACAATTCATGACATCAATTAAATAGTGTGACTGAATGCTACGGCTCAAAATTCCAAAGCAATTCTGAACATCAGCACTGTCAAAGGAAGACACCTTGAGCAGGTCCCAATAACAAAGGTCTAGGTGTTAGTATTACACAACCTCTTTCCACACAGGAAGTGTAAACCAGTATTCTGCATTCTCTTCTGGGGTGTACAAAACAAACCTTACCTTTCAAGCCAGGCAGGCCATTTCTTCCAGGAGTTCCTGGAGGCCCTGGAGGACCAGGAGCTCCCATGACGCCCATCTCACCCTTGGCACCTGAAGGCATTGAATCACCACTGTCATTCTGAACAAAATCCTACCAGTACCTTAATTTTACTTCCCTGCAACTCTGTGGTATTTATGAACCAGCACATGCCTCTAAAGACTGTTTTTAGGGAATTACTAGCACTCAGTTCTTGCACAGATCTAAATCAGATAAAGTGACACTTGAAAATTGTGGCAAATTTTCCACAGTTAAGTCCTGGGAAGAAAATTTGCAGTGCCCTGTTATGGCAGAAAGCATATTTATACCTTCAAGAAGTTTAGTTCCCTGGTTTGAAACACAAATACTTGTTTGAAGCAAACTTGAATTTAGTGAAAGCCAAGCAATTAAGTATACACTACTTTTAGAATGTTTTGTATTGTCCTCTCTATCAAAAAGAGGGACTCTCACTTTTGAGATTTCTGTTTCAAAGGACAAACCAGACTAGCTTAACTGAGTAGTCTAACACATAGAATAAGGAAATTAATACTTAAAACTATGTAGCACTGGTAATTATTTTCTTAAAACAAATTTTATTTCTAAATTGTAGCAGTGACTAGAAAAAAAAAACCAAAATAATTTAGAAAAGTATCATAGCAAAGATGATCAGTTACATTTGAAAGTTATGAAACAGAATAACAAGTACAATATTTGAAACAAGTTACAGGGAAAAGTGGAAAGGTAACAAGGATTTTAATGCAACAGATTTTGTTACAATTTTTTAAAAAGTATGAGATGTAACAGTTACATGTATCTAACTTTAAACAGGTAGGATAAACATCAAAGTTCAATAAGCTGGCACAGCCAAGCATAAGGAACATCCAACTGTAATGACAGTTTGGTCTTTGTCTACAGGTAAAAGACATGAACTTACCTGGAAATCCAGGGATTCCATCCCTGCCAGGTGGCCCAGGGGAACCCTGAGGCCCTGGTAGACCAGGGGGTCCTGGATAGCCGGGGGTTCCTCGGTCACCTGGAGGACCAGGAACGTCGAAGCCTGGAGGACCTGGATCCCCTTTCTCCCCTGGGATGCCTTGCAACCCTAGAGAATGTTGGTAGGACACAACCTTTTAGCAAAGTCAGGCAAGGCTGAAATCTGTGTGTCTCTGGGTGCACTACTGTAGGAACAGCTAAATTTTATTTGCAGTCCATTCCTAGCACTGATGAAAACGCTGCAACTCTTCTAAAGCAATTTATTTTTTAATGGCTTGCAAGTGTTAAAAGGCCATATTCTCCTGAAGATAAGCATTACTAAAATTTTACCAAGGTGTAGCAAATGCAATTAAAAAAAAAAAAGTCTCTAAAGGAAAACAACTGTCTTCAACAACCCTGGAAGTCTGACTTATAAAACAAAAAGCCAAAATTGGTTAGACTGGTTTGTGTTTTATAATTATTGAGATTCTTATATTACCATTAATTACTCTGTTTTACTACATTCTAAGGTAACATTGCCTGAATAGTTTTGGAGGATAGCAAAATTTCGCACGGCCTTACATTTCCCTGAATGAAAAATATGAATTGTCAAAATATGCTTAAGGTTGTTTAGTGCTAATGACACTGAGCTCGAGGCACTGCAGGGGCAAGCAGAGAGCTCATTTCCTTCCACTGCACAGTGTCAGTGAAGATGCTCACTCTGGAAATGCAGCTGCCATAAAAAAGGATTATTCATTAAATCTGAAGTTAAGAAAAGGCTTTGGTAAAGAAACCACAGTACCTGGGGGACCTGAGTGAGGTTCAAAAGCCAACGAGTTAGAGCTCATCAGGAAGTTGGGACAGGTAGCAGTAAGGAGTTGTAATAGTCGTTAAGTTAGGAAACAAAATAAAGCACATGTACGTTAGAACAAGGAAAAAAAAATCTACCTAAAGTTATTGAAAGCAGATCTAAGTACAAAGAATTCAACAGTAATGCAGTTAAGAGAAACCACACTGCAAGGACACTCCAAGCTTATTCAAAGGCTTTTTCAAAGTGCAGCCAGCACTGTACACAGAAACAACAAACAGTGAGATATTTTCAAATATTGATGGTACCTTTTAAAAATAAAATTGTTTTTCCCTCTCTTCTTGTCTAGTATTCCCTCCAAAAGTAGAGAACAAGCTTTACTGATATGTTTTTTTACAGAACTGTCGTATCTAGAGACTGGCTTGGATACCTTCTGAACACCAGAGTACATCCTACCAATCAGCTTCTTGTTGACTGGCCTCACATCCTGGTAAATCCCTTCAAATAGGGATTTTCAATAGATGCTTCTTCTTTATTACACAAAAAGCCTTTAAATATTTTCCCCCATTCTTTTAGTTCTATTATGCAAATGTCCCTTGTTCCACCCACAGACAGTATATTGAATGCCATGACATAATCTACTGAGATAATGACACCACCGAGACAAAACTTCATCAGTAACTCCCAGGCAGCAGAACTTTGTAATGGTGACCCCACTCTGGGCTGCAGCAACAAGTTTAGGTGTGATGTCACCATGTGTTCTCTGCACACTGAAAAGGCAGATCAAGTTTTCTTGACAGCATAAGCTGTGGACTTGTGTTTATTTAATGATAAGTATGGTCCCCTTTGGCAGCAGCTTATCACTGCAATAAACTGTGGGCTCATGTGCCTGGAACTGCTTCCTCTGCAGAGAAAAAAACAGTACCAGATGATGCAGAAGGGAATGCACGTGCTGTGTGTTTAAGGGCTTTCTATCAGCAGGAAGAAAAAAAAAAGAAAAAGAGAAAATAATGTATTACCCAGTAATAGGACAAACTCCTTATCTAGAATGACGAAGATACTTTTGCAAATAGAAATTAATTCTAATTGAATTTCTGGTTCTCAAAAATGTAGCCACGTCATAATTAGAACAATATAGACAACAGAGTAAATTCTAAGTTGTTACATGTTTAAAAAAAGGAAAATGTTGAGCTACTGCAAACTATTTGAATAAATGGTGGTGCAGAGAAAGGAAATTCCGAACAGGGAAATCCTTCCAGGAATTTTCCAAATTACCTGAAAAACAGAGCCTCAGAAACTTTACTCTAATGTTGCATAAAGAAACAGAATCAAAACAGCCTGGTAAAACAAGCAAGGGATGGGAGATGGGAATGTAAGACATTCTGCACAAAACAGAGACAGAGCAGTGCCAAGGGAAAGAACGAGGATTTCTCAAGCATGCATTAGAGTTCAGAGCCACCATGCTGTTAGTAGCCACAATGATTAGTCAGAACAGACATGAAGAGTGAAAATAAAGGCATTTCAAACCCATCAGCTCTAGTAACCATTGTGCATTTGCCAACTTTGGCCTTTTGCAGAATAAATCAGTGATCACATGAAATCAAATCCTGGCTAACAGCAGGGGAGATGTTACAGGAAGACAAAAGAACATGCATTGGCTGAAACATTCAGACATGCTAATCCATTCCACCCCTCACCCCACACACACTCCTGTGTTCCCTTCTGTTCCACTTTAGCCCCAGGTGCAGCTCAGCACAGCCAGACAGGCCCAGGATGCACCCCCTGGCTCAGGGAACCCCTGTTCACGTTGTCCAGACCCCTGGTGTCCCCATCTCAGGACTGGGCACAGGACAGGCTTGCTGGTGCACTGACCACACCTTCCATCCCCACTCAGAAACCTGTGCAAGTGAGTAGAACTCAAACTCCATGGTTCTGCTTACTCAAGTGCCTGCCTGCCTTCCAGTTCAGCACTTTGTCAAATCTCAGCTCCCAGTTCATAAAGATCTGAACATGATCAAGTAATCCCTGCCCCATGGTCTTACAGCTGGCCAGGACTTTGTCAGCATGCATTGCAAACGATGCCAAGCACACAAACACATTCACAAAGTGTGGCTCACAAACATGCAGTGCAAACATTCACACAGGCATGGCAACAACCAGATGGATTTTGAAGGGTTTGTTTCAGGGCAAGGCTGCTCAGAAATGTTCTCACTGTGGGGACTGCCACATATTTGCAACATCAAGAGTTGGTGCACAGCAAGCCCATTCACTGAATGAAGGGGGAAAGGAATTTCCCCGAACAAACTTTGAGAATAGAATGATGTGCATGCATGCACATGTACCCTCTGTGCACAGAGATGGAACAAGTTCAGATCTTCATCAGTCACCAGTGATTTTGGACAAAAGATAACCAAACTCACATCAGAGACATATTCCTAGTTATCACTATTCTTAGATTCTACTTTGTCAATCTAATTTAAACCTATCAGGACTCATAAAACTTGTTGATTTTGCAGAAAAAAAACAAGTGTATGAGGGAATCAGGAACTCCAGAACTCAGAGGTTTCTGTAAGAAGAATTCTAAAACTCTTTTCTAACTGGGCTTATGACAAGATGAATGTGTGTGACCTCTTTTATTGACAGGCTCTTGTTAAAACAGTATCATGTCACTACCTGGAGAGTATTTTCTCCTCTATGAAATAATAAACCTGCTAGTTTGGAACATTCATGATTTCTTCCTTTTCACATTAACTTGAGTTAAATTGAGCTTCAGTTTCCATTAAAGAAAAAAAAAAAAAAAAGAAAAGGAAAAACTGCCTGGCCATGCTAGGGAGAACCTGAATAACTGACTTGATTTTGCACTCAACAAGTAAGTAGAGGGAAGACAAACAGCATTGTATAGGGAATTGAGTTTGCTTTTTTCCCCCAACCAGAATTTAATTTTCTAGATAAAAATGTAAAAAAGTTATTAAAAAATAACTCTCACCCAGTGAATTTGGTATACAGTTTGGTAAGCTAGAAAAACCACTTCACTATTTAAGAACCATCTTACTGTTTGAAAGCAATGCAGTAATAGCACAGTACAGGCAGCTCAAGGCAGCTTTCCTTCCCTTCTGGATCCCCAAACCTCTGCACTAACATTGTGCTCCCTTCTGTCTTGTCCTGAAGAATATGAACTCTTAGGATAAACCACTTCACAGAGATTTTGGCACTATCTGTGCACAACACTTGCTAGAATTTCTGTTGAGACTCTGAGCTCTCTCCAAAGTGGGCTTTTACACCCTTGGGACTTATGCAAGTTGTGCAAATGGCAGGGCTGAATGCAATCCCACTTCTGATTTCAGTAAACATTATGATGTACCAAGTTTTGCCAGCTTGACTGGCAAAACATCCAAGCTAATAGACATGAGTCTCTATCTTTTCTTGCTGTCTTGTGTAGTTGCTTGGTGCATGCCCAAAATAACCTAATAGTACAATTCATGCAAGTTTTACCTGGGGGGCCAACTGGACCTGGAGGTCCTGGAGATCCAGGTGGACCTTGCCCACCAATGCCAGGGATGCCTGGTGGGCCTGGGAGTCCTGGTGGTCCACTTGGTCCAGGATCACCTAAAAGAACACTCTTGATTAGGTAAACACTGAACTCGGTTCAGAGACACTCCCTTTCAGAGCAGAGTGCCTGCACAGTGTACTTGCAGCCTCATTCTTGCAAGGAAACAAATATTGATCTACCACAGGAAAAAACACACTTTGGAGGCTATTTCTGAAAGCCAGAGATTTATCCTCACCTCGTGTGGAATGCCTGCAGTTTACATTTCTAGGCTACACACAGGCATATTGCATCATCATCATCATCATCATCCACATCAAACTCAACAGGTGCTCTCCAGCAAACCAGGCTGGGCAGGTCAATACACACCACGATCAAGAGCAGGAAAAAACGAATTGTAATGCTCTGCATGTTGAAGCACAGTGTATCTAAATGACAATTATTCTATTGATCAAGTTTTACCCCCACATAAACAGGATTTGTCTTTAGAATACAGACTTTCAGGTACTGACTCACAGATTGGTATTCACTCCCTTGCTTGCCTTTTGAGAACACAACCTTACATCTACACAGGTGTGTCTGATTTGGAAAAATGGACCCTGAAGTAATTTGTCTGAAGTTAACACTGCTTGTGTTTAACTGCCATATGGCTCCCAGCACATCTACATTTTTAAAAGTTCAATAGGGAACAGAAAGGGGACAGTTCTCCGTACCTTTGGGCCCTGGAGTTCCATCAAAACCTGCTCGTCCTGGGAGACCAGGGTTTCCTGGGAAGCCAGGATCACCTTTAGGTCCTTGAACTCCTTTTATGCCTGGGGGCCCTGGGGGTCCAGGTGGTCCCGGAACTCCAAATCCACGATCCCCCTATTACAAATTAAAAAAAAAAAATTAATTAAAAAGGGTTTTTCTAAGTTTATCCTCTCCTAAAAACATTCGAATAGCAAAGGAAAAATGCCCATCATCTTACAGTGCAATTTCTATTTTCCTACACTCACTCAAACCTCAAGCAGAGAATGTGACTTCCCTGCCATCAAAAGCAGAGAACAAGAGTTGAAATCCTCCTCACCATCTTCCCACTGATGCAGAAAAACCTCTAAGAGAGGAAAGTTTTATGCAAAACACAAATACAGACCTTCTGTCCCGGGAAACCAGGTGGTCCAGGAGGTCCATCTAGTCCTGGGCGACCCGGAGCTCCTGGAGCTCCGGGAGGGCCTGGAGTCCCTGGGAAACCTGCAGATAACATGAGGGTTAGGGCAGGAGAAAGGACACCAGAGAGCATTAAAACAACTCTTCCTGAGTGCCTGAGGCCCATGAAAACAGGTTCTGTGCTGGCTCAAGTGTCCTTGGGGGTACCCATTTGGCTGAGGTAACTTTTGAGCATGGTCTTTGCCACAGAGGACTTCTGAGACTCTCAAAGTGGAGCACTGCCCATACTGTGTGCTTTTGCAAAAATTACAAACAGTTGATACCAGAACCATTAACATCTTGAGACAGCATTTGGAGTTCTTTTATTGATTCAAGCTCATTTCTCCAAGTTTTACCCATTTACTTTTTTGTCCTTGGCTTACTGAGGAATGTGACTGGGAAGGAGCAGGACAGTGAATAGCAAAAAAGGAGCTCAGCAGTTTTTTCTCCTGAAAAAATATTTCTGAAACTATCATAAAGATGTATAAACGTAAGACAAACATCTTTTAAAGGATTCTAGAGACAGAAAACGACTCACTAGGAAAATGTGCAGACACAACCCCCTGTCTCCCCCTCTTCCAGCCACTACAGCACAGTACCACGGCAGTAAACAAACCTTTGGGGCCTGGTGGTCCTGGAAGTCCAATGCCAGGAATCCCTGGCTCTCCCTTTGCACCTGGGATGCCAGGTAAACCACGCTGACCTGGCTGGCCAGGATCTCCTGTGAGAAGAAAAACATCAAGATAGTTATCCAGAATCAGTCAGAATAAAAAGATCTTGGAATTCCTTGGATATCTAGCTCCTGCTTTACCTGGAAGACCTGGATCACCATTTCTTCCTGGAGGACCAGGGGGGCCAGGAACTCCTGGTTCTGTAATAGTCTGTCCAGGCTCACCTTTTGGACCTAAAACAAAAAAGCAGAAATATGAATCACTAAGTAGGAGTTCCTTTTCTGTTTTTCTTTCAGCAGAAAAAGATGCTTCCAAAGAACTCAAACACCAGCAACACTTGACCCAACAGGTTCTCCACTCCCAAGCCCCACACAAGCTTTGTTCAATGTCAAGACACTTTTCTTGCCATGTTGTTTTTTTCTAGCTTTGTCCTAGGTACCATCAGATGAACAGTACTTTCCATAGCTGACACCAGCACAACTCGATTAGGATCTGTGTAGTTGACAAGAAAGTAACAAAAGCAAACTTGTTCAAAGCAAACCCTTCTTTTCAAAAACTGTTGTAGCTGCAGGATGGTTGAGCGTGTGCCAGACAGTTACAATGCATCAGTGGGGAAGGAGAAGGTTCTCTGGAAGTCAGAGCAGAAGGTGAGGCACAGCAGCAACATGGCACAAATGCTGCTCACTCTGTGATCCTGTGATGACCCTCAGCAAGGGAGCTCATAAATAGCAGGTCTTACAATGCCTCTGGGAAAATCTTAAAAGCAGCATCATGTTCTGAGAACTATCTGGAGCAAAAGGGCAGAGCTTGATTTGGCAGCTCAGCAGCACACAGAGACCCACTCACCAGGAACACCAGGAGGCCCTGGACGGCCGGATACACCTTGGATTCCCTTTTCACCAGGTGAACCTTGTGGACCAAAACCAGGAGGTCCAGGAAGCCCTTTTTCTCCAGGAAGACCTGGTATTCCTGGATCACCTGGAATACCCATTTCTCCTTTGAATGCAACACTGCCCTGAAAACAGAAAGAGTAGCGTGGGAATGAGTAGCATACTATCAAAGGAGTAAAGTGTTTCATTGCTTCTGTTTTGAAACTCTTTGGCATTTTCCACCCTTCCAGCTCTTAAGGCCATGAGTTGAGTTGCCTACAACTTACAAATCTCGGAGAGAGCAGGCCTAGACCTGGTTCCTTAATTCTTCCCATTACATTGGTGAGATAGAGACAAGGGCAGAAGGGACCATCTGACACTGCCCAAGAGAAGCCTCAGCCTATTTCTAGAGGCACTGACAGATTCAGGAGGTATCATCACTAGACTGGCATCTACTGAAGAGAATTACTGCCTTATCACAGCCAGAAAAAGTGCACTGCCAGTCCTCTTCTCTGCACTATGTCAAATGCATGCAGGACTTCCCCAAATATCCATCCAAAGGCAGCATAAAATGGAACTCACAGGTTCCCCCTTAGGGCCAGGTAAACCTGGCAGTCCATCTCGTCCAGGAGTGCCATCTATGCCAGGGAGACCTGGAGGTCCTGGGAAGCCGGGGTCTCCTTTGTCACCTTTCATTCTTGGAGAAGTCAGGACATCCCCTGGGTCTCCTTTAGGACCAGGTCTTCCAGGAGCACCTGGGGACCCTGGGAAGCCCTGAGGGAATTAAAAAAAAAAAAAAAAAAAAGGAAGAAAAAAGCCTTTTAATTTTCTTTCACTCTGTGTCCAAGTTTGGCACAACATAAGGATTATGCATTCAAGGTAGTTATAGACAAAAAAATGAGTATTAGACAAGAAATTACATCTACTCTTTACAGATCTATGAATCATGCAAGACAAATGAGACACTATTTTCCCACCAGAACATAACACCACCACTTACTGGTGGCCCTACAAGGCCAGTTAATCCAGGAAGCCCCTTTTCACCTTTTGGTCCAGGAAAACCAGGAGAACCTGAGATGTGCAGAAAGACAGAAAAGAAAAACATAAACCTGGAGAAGCTGTAAATATCAAGCCTGCTGATTGCATAGATAATATATAAGTTGCTTTAAAACCAGGCAGAGTTTACTCTGGGTTGTTGTGGGGGTTTTTGGTTTTTTTTTGAGAGCTCAATTTTATTTGAGCAGAACAAAATTTGCAACTCTAAGTTAAATCAGTAATGTCAAAAAATATCACACTTTTAAAAGCTCCAGCTCCTCTATTATTCCAGGAATAACAAGCAGTAGAAGTTAATTTTTGTCTTTCAGTTAAATCTACAACAGAGCCTACTCCTTCAAAACACAGAATTCTTGCAAGGCTGTCTTTGAGCAGAGAAATATTTTTGAAAGATTAAGTTATCAAAAAAGAGTGATTGTTTGACACGTATCCAACCTGTTCCTCCCCAACTGTGCAGAACACAACATGTACCAACCATTTACTGGAGCTGGCAACTGTGCACCTGCATTTGTACATACCACACAGGTATGTTGTTACCATTACACACAGATATTCAGACAGAAAGGTGACTTTATAGAATGAATTAAGCAGAGCAGTGAAGCCCAAAGCCTCACCTGGACTACCCGGAGGTCCTGGTGGTCCTCTCTCCCCAGGGGGCCCAGTTACTCCAGTTCCTATGCAGTTGAAGCAGGTGTCTCCTCGATCACCTACAAAGATTTGCATTGCAAAAAAAAATCATGCTTGAGCATCAGATTTTAGGAAACATTAAAATAGAGTTCAGCAAAACAGCAATTGGCTTCGTCCTACTGTTTTATAATACCAGGCCCAGAATGAGTATTTTAAATAATTATTGTTTAAATATCAGGTTTCCCCCATGAAAGCCAAAAGGAAGCTTTTTGGTGACTAAGAGTCAGATAATATTAGATATAACTAGAATTGATTTAGGATGGCAGTGCAAAATAAATTAAAACAAAAAAAATGCTTTCAATAATAGAAAATAAAACTATGGATATTTTCCTCACCAAAAAAGTCCTCTTCTAAAGAAGGTACTTGAAACTTTAAACTACAACTCTAAAACACATATATCAAAATTCCAAAGTTTGATTGAACTCCAAGAGTACAAAATAAATGCTGGTAATATTTCAGTGATTTGGCAATAGACTAAAATTATTTCATTTTTTTAAAAAGAGTGGTTTCAAGAAGTTTAGGAATTTTCTTCACAACAGAATTTCTTAATATTTGAGCACTTTATTTAGGTTAATGAATTAATCCCTGCAATCTCCATGAGAAAAAATAGTTCTATTTGAAGGAGGTACAAAATGAAGTGAGATGCCCAAAGTCATATAAGATGTCCATGGATGAGCTAGAAAAAGATTCTCACTTACCCATATCAGCATCCTCATTGCAAGGTTGTCTTTTTGGAAACAAGGATACATATTAAATATGACTTTCTTTTGCTTACCAAACAAAGAAACTCACTGTAGATTGACCAACTCAAATTAGAAATCCTGTATTTATAATTTTAATGTTGCTTTTCATAAAAAAAAAAAAGTCAAACTTATTAATGAAGTATAGAAGGTTTTAACACAGATTTGGCAACTGCTGTTAGCACTCAGTTTTTATCTTCCTGGGAGATACTCATCAACCTCAAGTTCAATTTACTTCATTCTGAAGCACATGATCTGTGCTCAGCCCTAGCACTGGTTGTACCTTCAGCCACTTTGAGACTCCTGTGCTTTAAATTAGATGAAGGAGTATCCTGTGCCCAAAGAAACAGCTGTCTCACTCAGAAACAGCAAATATCTGCACTCAACCCTACTGGGAAGAGACACTGTTAATGCTTATTAAATGCAGAGTTTACATTTTTTAACAAGCTTCAATAAAAAGAGAAAAAACGAGACAGCCACGACACTGCACCTTTCTGGCCTCGCTCCCCTGTAAAGCCTGGTTGTCCTGGAATTCCTGGAGGACCTGGTGGCCCCTGCTCACATAACCCTTCACCTGAGGAGAATCAGGAGAGGTTTAATGATCAGTTGGTGTTTTCTGACAGCAGCACTCAATACAGGTATTCAGGACAAAAGTGTACTTCCTGGTATCTGTGTGGATATTCTGATATACCCCCCAGCCACACACCAAACATTTTGGCAACTCACACAGAGGACTGCTGGTAAAAACACACACATATAATCCAAACTCAAAAGGAAAAAGTCAGTGATATTACACAACAATCATCAGTTCTTCACAACCTCAGCTATCTCCCACTGCTTCCTCCTTCCATCTCTCCACTACATTCTGATATTCAGCCTCACATTTTAAAAACGTGCCTATGAAACATCAGAGTGAAGGGACTTCAGATGCCAATGCCATCTACTCAATAAATTCCTTCCTGAACCACGTTAGTCTCCTCTGCTTGCTGTCTGTGTGATCACCACTTACCAGGAGGAACAGATGGTGCTGGTGGCCCTGGGGGACCTGGTGGTCCTGGAGGTCCTCGTGGTCCAGCCAGTCCTGGTTGCCCAGGAATAGAAACACCAGGTAAACCTGGATCTCCCTTCTGTCCTCTCTCCCCAGGTAAGCCAGGTGGGCCAGGAGGTCCAACAGTAGTGATCCCTAAGATGGGAATAACTTAATTCTTTGCCAGCTCAAAGGTGCAGATCACATTTTTGCAAGGATAACCATGACATATGAAGACTAACATGCTACAGATAAGACTGTCTTTCCATGTGAGTACTCCATAACATTTCATTTATGGAATCAAACTACAAGTTGATGTGCAGTTTATGACATATGCACATCTTACATTTTCAGAGATGATTGTTTGAAAAATTGACCTGAGGCTCAACAACTAAGTTTATGAAGGGAAAAAAAAATAAAACAGGACTAACAAAAGAAAGTATTGATAGAAAAAAGAAAAGAACATATACAAGTTCTAACACAGAATCCTTATCTTCTTCTCTGTGCATCTACAAGGTGTCACTGCTCACTCCCACTGTAGACTCAGTTCATCTCCTCCCTTACTATTGTCTAAAGAGAGCAATGAATGTTCAGAAATCCCCATAAGCTCGAGACTGCCCTTCAAGCTCAAAGGTAGTTCTAAATAGTTCTGCCTTAATTTGCTGCTCAGTCCTTCTGTCACAAAGAGTGTGAAAAGACTGTGAAGTCAAATATCAATTCAGACATTTGAGCACAGAACTTCTTTTAAAGCTTGCACTCCTACCTGGAGATCCTGGCAAGCCAGGTGGGCCTGGCCTACCAGAGAATCCACGCTCCCCTTTGGCTCCTGGAAGTCCTGGCAATCCTTTGCTACCTTTTGGTCCCACTGTTGCATCAATGCCTGGTCGTGGAATGACCTGTAAATGTTTCATGCTCATGTGAAACAACTTGCCAAGAAAAGAGTCACTGGAATGGTACAGAGATGTGAGGGGGGGAAAGTCCAACATACTTTGAACCTTATACCAATGACAGGAAGCTTTCCCTACTGCACTGAATTACCAGATAAAATTCCAGTAAAGAACACTTCCCAGTAGGAAGCTGTTTGACTGCCAAGCCAACAGTTACAGCAGGGTTCAGTGAGGCTGACTCAGTTCTGCTGGGCTGAGGTTACAGTCCAGCCTGTGTTTGCAACCCAGCAAATCCAACAGCACAGAATTCATCCTGAAAGAGGGAAACCATCACTTCTATTACTGAATGTATGAAAGCTTGAGTGGTGCTGTTGTTGTTGTACCCAGAGATGGGACTTCCAGTCTGCCAAGAACTACAATGAAACAACACTGCCAACAAAATGCAGAAAGAAAATAAAGGATCAGCAACTTACAATTCCAGGAGGACCAGGGGGACCCATGTCACCTTTTTCACCCTACCAAGGAAATTAAGAGCGTTTTTCATACTGTGCAGTAGAACATAAGCAAGTTATTGCAAATACCATTCAACACTGCAATAGCACAGGCAATGCGATTCAGCCAGAACTGAACTCAGTGATGGCAGATTTTCAATCTATTATGCAATAATGACAAAAAACCCACGTACCTTTTCACCATCTCTTCCTGGAGCACCGTTTATTCCAGGCCCACCAGGTAAACCCTTCAAGAAAACAGAAAGATAATCACACTCTGATCTCCATATCAGAAAACTTATAAGGAGTCTGCTTAGATCAGAAAGGTATAAGTTACTCACATCCCTACCAGGCTGACCAGGTTCTCCATCTTTGCCAGGTTTTCCCTTCAAAGACATAAACATGCATTGAAATAAAATGCTCCAGTGGTGAAGAATTCTCATGGAAATTATGTTACTTATTTTCCATTTTTTTCAGTAAACCAAACTGCCTCTAGAGTGCAGTCCTTGGGACAAAGATCTCAAAGACATTAACCAAGTATAATCCATGGAGTTACCTAAACTGAGGTTTCCATTCCAAAAACCAGAGCCCAAAACCATGACAAGTTGGGTGAATACAGCACAAAATGATCTCCAGTTTGCTATTGCTCATTCACTGTGGTTCCTTCTCCCTTTATTTTAACACTACAGAAATCCTTTACTTGGAACACAGATCCTAACTCCCTAAACACTAGAACATTATATTTAATTAGGAAATTAGTATAATGTGACCAGTGAAATGAAATACAAACATTTTTGGTTTGAATTTTAACTCTCCTTCAGATCAAACACAATTTTCTCAAGAGTATCAACAAAAAAACACAAAGGGCAATTCTGCTCAAAGAAGCGACTTCTAAACCCCATAGATCCTTGCTGAACAGCTTTGTCACTGCTGCAGTAAAAGCAGTGCAAGCTCCACTTTATTCCAGACCATTCACTGGGCAGACAAACGTCACTCTATTGTCAGAGTTACAGGAGCTGTGTCTGGGGGCACCTGCTGGGACACAACTGGAATAGGTGATTGAGCTTCAGTGCCAAGACCAACTCCCAGTCAATGAGTTGTTGTTAATATGAGCTCACAGATAAAGTGTATCACAGTATAACGTGATTTGTGAATTCTTTGTTATTACTGATGAGTTCTGACTCTCAAAAATGAGGTTTTAAGATTTCCTGTGAATTTGCAGAACGACCTATTTGAATACACAGGCTGACATTTTTATGAATATATCTGAAATGAGCCACACAGAATCATATGGAGCCCTAAAAGGCAACTTGTAAGTGATTTATTAGCAAAACTGCACTTGAAGTATGCAACAAATTCAGAGTAATAAGAAACTAAATAAAAACGTTTGTAAACAAGATTTTGGCAAAAGGCACCCGACATTGCCCCTCAGGACTTTTATCCTTTCAGATCTTTGCAGATTTCTGTGGTTTCCATTTACTTTTTGCAGAGAAAAGCTGCAATTCAAAACCCACTCAAAATATAATGAGACTTTTGGCTTTGAAAAACTGCCTCATTTGTTATGTTCCTTAAAGGAGACAAATCAAAGCCCTTCTATAAATCTCAGCAACTAAGAAGGATTTTATCTAGAACACCACACATTTGTTTCCATTGTATTTATTTCCCATGGAAATTGGAAAACACACTACCAACATGTTTCCAAACAGTGTTTGTATATTGTCCAATTAACCTGAGCAAGACTTGTGTCTTGATTTTCAAAGGGGCCCATTCTGTTGATGAAACTACATGTTCAGAAGCTGTGGAAGTGAAAATATAGAGTGCTTTGAGCTGCTAACAGCTTGTCTTCTCTTTCCTGGTCCGGCCCATGTTATTTTCATCCTATTTCTTAGCACTTCTATGATCTTCCTCAGCTTTTCTGAGCTGTGATATCCATTTAAATTCCAGGATTGCTGTGAATCTAGGCAGGAACAAAGTGACTCATGCTGTCCCTAGATACAGCTATCCTGCCTCGTCCCCTCCCCAGACAGCACATAAATTGAAGCAATATCTTGGGAAGTGACAAATAGATTTTTTGGTCTTAATGCAGCGTTCAGAGACTTGGTTTTATGACTCACCTCACAAGTAAACCCACTGAGAATGAGTTTACATAGACCAGCTTATATATATATTTATATATTTGTACACACACCAATCTGCTGCTTGGCAACCCAGTACACAGCAAACTGAATGAAGACCCTTTGGAAAAGGAAGAGGAAAACTGTTGCCTCAGACAAGCAGCCCAACAGCTCTGAAGAAGGTTACCTGTTAACCAGGTA
Organism: Empidonax traillii; assembly: GCF_003031625.1. Taxonomy (NCBI): domain Eukaryota; kingdom Metazoa; phylum Chordata; class Aves; order Passeriformes; family Tyrannidae; genus Empidonax; species Empidonax traillii. The sequence goes on from NW_020955430.1 coordinate 1,246,659, forward strand.
ACATAATTCAAATCTTTTTCTCCTGCCCCCAAAACTAAGATCCACAAGGTAGATAATTCTTTCAGAAAGCACTGAGAGAGCCATAGACAGAAGCACTTTCATGACCCACGTGCGTCATCTACGAGTCTGCCAGGTTACAAGGGGGGAAAAAAAGTAATCTCTTACCCAGAGGCTGATGGCCCCACCTGAATTCAACATTTGTTTAATTCTCAAAGATAACACTGAGTGGAAAGATAAATGTTTGGTTAAACAAACTACTTACTCTTTTGCCTGGTTCTCCTTGCTCACCTTTTTCACCTTTTACGCCACCGGGAAGACCCTGGACACACAAACGTCATCTTAAACTGAGCCCACAAGCCAGAGCAGAATGAAGTTACAGTTCTGATATAAATGCAACAGAAAAGAACTAAAAGAGTTCTACTCACAGGAGGGCCTTGTGGCCCAGGAAGTCCTGGTGGGCCTGGATCACCTGGAATACCCTGTCAAGCATGGGCAAAGAAAAAGCGGATTAAAGCCTCCATCACTCCCTAACAGCTCAGTTGATTTTTATTTTTTTTTAATAGAATATTTTTTTGCTGTCATTTAAACTTCCAAGTTATGAAGGAACATATTTATTCTTTCTCTGTGTGGAACTTCAAGTGCATCTATAAATTTTATTAACTGCTCATCCTGTTTATTTAGATGATTCACTCCACTAAAGACACAACTGCCTCCTGTGTGCACTGTAGCAGCTGGTTTGGTGGCCTGCAGCTGCTACACAAAAATAAAAAGAAGAAAGAAAAAAGGAAAGAAAGAACAAACAAATCCCAGATCCTGTTGAAATTAGAGGAGCATCAGTCACTGGATTACTGGTAATTGCTGAAGCTGAGGGGCCACCAGGACCAAAGTGTGTTTGTCAGGAAGCGTTAAAAAATTTGAGTTTCTATTTTGCCTTGTTACACCTTTGTACAAGTTACTAAATCTTTTCACCATTAACCTACAGAAACATTACCAGCTATTGAATGCACAAAAAGTTTCTGTGCAGTTTCTCTTATTTTCATGGAGGCCTCCCAGACTTTTACAGGCCCATCTACACACCTGATTTTAGCCTGAGATCACAGGTGGGGGCCCACACCAAAACTTTGTGTGTATTTCACAAAAAGAGTGGGTGTAATGTTGAAACTTCGTAGTGATTGTGTATTACCAAGCATAAACTTTGTTGAAATAAAAAGCAAATTTGCAAACTTTGAAATCATTGTTAATGTTGGCCAAAGGCACTCAGAACGTGTTTGTAAGTCTTAGTGCTTTAAAAGGAATGTAGGTAGAATGCTTTCAGTTTGTACATTTACATAACTTAATGCCAGGATAATTAGACCTTCAGGGATCCCTGATGACAGAGGCAAATTACTCTGACCCCAATAAAATCAGATGAATTTTTGCTTCAATGAAAGTGTAGGCAAAATGTCACCTTGTCTTTCCTTAGAATTACAAAGACACACAGTCCTGCTCTTTATTTTCTGTCCCACCATCCAGTAACAGAGAGACAAAACCAGAGACTGAGACCTTTCTAGGATGACTGCACATTGCAAATGCACACCAGTGCACAGTTCTAGGTAATGCCTTAGAGGTGCCTCATGTTCTTCTGAAAGGAAGAGTAACAAATGGCTTTGATCAAGATCACCTGCTCCCTGTATCTGAGCTTTCTTCTCTGACATGTTTCCCAAGATAACAAAATGGAAAGGAAGAAACTGATCCAAATACAGATGGAGGAAACAAATAGTTTAAAGTTCAGTTACCACACTGACATTTGAAAAATAATCAGAGCATAAAAACGATCACTCACCACTTCTGCCTCAAAATATCTCTACCTCAACTCTTCTATTACTTAGGGTGGTATCTGAGAATACCACAAAAGCTTCAAAGGAAATGTGACATCCAGGCATCCCTGATCCTGGATCCTGCTAGTTCTGCTCAGGGTGCCTGTGACTGGCACCCAGAATTAAATAGCACTGCCAAATGTTCCCCAGTGAAAAAAGAAAGAAAAAAGTGTAATAACTTCAAAAATGGTAACTCTCCCCATGACTTTTAGGCATTTATGGGTGGGGAAGGATCCATGCAAATCCACCCAGCAGTCTGAGCTTACTGTCACAATATGGCTTGATAATTACTATTGAGAGGCCAGAAGCAGGGAAAGCACTTTATTCAAACCACAAGGAAGAAAAATCTTGGGGTATCACTAATGACCAAAAAAAAAAGGAAAGAAAAAAAAATTGAATTAATTTTTTTAAAAGACTTCCTCACAATGGATGACATAGCTGGTTAATTAGTGGGAATCTGAATCCCCAGACTGTTCTGAAAAATCACAGTCTGGGTGTTCCAAGGAATGAGAATATTTTAACTGCTTTTACTGTTACTGGGAACTTCCTTTAGAAGAGTTTCTTAAGAATAGTTACTTTACTAAGGGAAGTAACTGGACTAATGTGACTGGCATGCCTTCTATTAAAGGAAAAGTACTCAGGTCTGGAACATAAAGTACTCTGAGAGAAATAACAGAACCTCTGCAGTGAGCAGGACGTGAACACACATGAGCCAAACCAACAGAGGCTGCAGCTCGATGGATGCAGTGCCCCACTCACCTGATCTCCTTTCTGAAACTCAATGTCATTTGGTCTTTTCTGTTCTCCAATTTGTCCTGGTGGCCCTGGAGGTCCCTGAAGACCTTGTTCACCCTAATGTGCAAGAACATGCAGTTTGTTACAGGCATTACAAGCCAAAATGACAAGTGTAAGCATTTGGAAAGTAATAAGCAAAAATATCATCGTGATCACCTACTCACTTTTTCACCTTTGGGTCCTTGGAAATTCAAACCCATATTACCCTGCAAAAAGTATAACTCATCAGCCCTTAGAAGTCACAAATAAACAGAAAGAAAAAGAAAACAGTCCATCACCACCATCAACGAGGGAAAGAAAATACCTTGGGTCCTGGCAGCCCGGGTGGACCAGGAGGTCCCTATTAAAAAAGGAAACCAAAAAACAAGTCACTTCCAAGCACTTTACAGGCCCCTTGTAGGAAAAAACCCCAAACCACCCCCTGTGTTGACAAGGCACTTTGCTTTCCTCTGAAAACTCTTTTTCATGCTATTCAACTTCACAAATGTGTAAGAAACTAGTTCTTCCTTCAAGTGAGAGAGTAAAACGAAATTAAACAGTCAGGTATTAAACATCCTACTTTAAATAAGCTAAATCTTGTCCCTTAGGTTTCACACAAATAAGAAGCCTGCACAACGATTCAGCCCAATTTAAAGCAAAAGAATGTCTGGGAACAGGTTGTTTCAAAAGTATCTTATTTAAACACGCACAGGAACAGCTCCAGGGTGAACTCAATGCATGGTTGCTGCTGTCTTCATACCAAGTCCTGACTACCATGATATCTGCACTTCACTGCCCTGCCTCTGAGAGCATGAAAGAAGTAACTGTCCCATTTAAGGCTTTATGAGTAACAGGTTAAAGAACTCACCGTCAAACCTGGGGGCCCTGGAGGGCCAATTGGACCTGGTATTCCCATGGAGCCAGGTGGGCCCTGTTGAGAAAGAAAAGGAGGCTATGAGAGGCACCTTTTTATGAATCAAAAACACAACCCAGGTAAGATCTTCAAGGTCAAAAAAACACAACAGTGGCATCTCATACATGTCAGATCAATGTAGTTGACCACTAACCTACCAGTCTGTCCTTGTGGAAAGGCCTAAAGGAGTGTGTATCGTGTTAGGAGTGTTCTGCTCTCAACATCAATACATCTCTTTGGCTTGGATAAGGGAATGCTTTTTTGCTTGTTCTGAACTACTTTTGCACTTTCTTTCTCTTCATGCACTGAGAGAGAACAACAAAACACTCTGTATTTGTGATTCCTCCCAGCCAGAAACAGACAATAGGGAAGCCCAGATCAGAGGAGCAGAAATGCTAACAGGCTCAGTCTGGTCAGCATAGCCTGGGGCTTGCCTCTCTGTACCAGGAAATGGGAGGCTGGCTGCTGGCCAGGGCAGGCCGATAGACTCATTTTCGGCTCCCCTTGTTCTTCCACTAAAGCAATGAATGGCTCAGTGGGGAAGCACAGGGCCTGGAGTCACTAGCTGTTTTCACAGAGGACTGCTGGGAGAATAGAAACACTGTTCAGGAGGTGCAACATGAGGAGAACAGCTGAGAAATTACCCTCTCCTTCCCACCGTCCAAAACAGCGGCTACAGCCCAGAAAGCCAGATGTTACTTACTTTAACTCAGGGTGAAGAAGGGAAGGGAACTCCAGAACTGATACAAAGAATGTCTGGGAAGGGGGAACAGGCAAGGGAAATAGAGAAGTCAGTCAGTAACTGTTAGTGCTGCTGCCTGTTGGGTACCACCTTCCTGACCAGGGGACCTTTCTGGCCTCTGTGGGTCAACCTATTAAGAGCAATACGGAATCCCACACTTTCCCTCATGTCATACATTAGAGGTGAGCCCTGCATCTCCAAATAAACACATGAATCCCCTGGCACCAAACCTTCCAATTGCCCTATAATGCAAACACTGTTCACTCATCTTTTTTGGCAGAACACAGCCCAAGAGAACTTTATGCAACTTACAGGTATCCCTGGAAGACCTGGAAACCCTGGGTCGCCCTTCTGTCCTGGCAGCAAGGATGTAATTATTTCACCTGCTTCACCCTAGAAGAGAGAGCTGACTTTATTAACAGAACCTTTTAGAATTCTTTACCACCATTCTGACTTTAAAGGACCCAGAGCTGTGTTACACCCTAGCAGTACACTTTAATGTAAGTACTAGATTCTCCAAGAACAGCTCTTTTTTAGGAGAGATGAAGATTTTTTAAATGGTTAAACTAACAACTACTAAAAGGTTTCTTTTCTACAAAAATATCAGCGTTGATTTAAATTCCAAAAGATTAGGGGATTGAAAGACAAACGCTTCACAAAAGAAACATTCTAGCTCCCTGTAAAAGCAGCTGATAGGGCACAGAAGAAAAAAGGCTCATTCAGCTTTTTCCAATGACCCACCCCATGAGAGTAACGATGAGTATGCTGCTATAACAGTCATGCTTTGTGGTCTATATTGAAGCACAGTTTCTTATTCATTCCAGGCAATACCCTTGTTTTAAAAATATGTGTTCTGATAAACTTGCCTTTCAATATCTTGAAAATAACTGGGAGGGAAAAAAGGAGCTGAGAAAAACAATTCAGCTTAATAGTCACAATTGCCTAGCACCGGTGTTTTGCTGCACTCTCAGGAGTTTAGAACAATTCTGTGGGTCAAGTTGCCTTTCAAATAGATTTGAACCAAAACTGATGTTTTGGCCCCTGCTCAAATCAGTCAAGGATACAACCAAGGTTGTTTACCCTTAAAAAATAAAAGGGCTTCTTAAGGTTCAACATCAGCTCATGAGACTCTTTACATTATGCTGAAAAAATTACTGTCTGGATTTAGACAGTTCAAAGCCTGTTTTCAGAAGGAACCTAAGTTGTTGTAGTATTCACTGGATATTTTAAGTCACTACTGCTTAGTCTGTAGTAGTGTTCTGAGTATTCCCAGGTAGTCTAATGGTGTGTTTGGGTGTTTGTTTTTGCTAACTTGATGCCTCACAACACCATCACTGTCCCTCCCAGTCCCAAGGAAACCAGCTCCAGAAAACACTCTGCTACTTCTGCAACTACTGACCCAATCTGAGCAAGCTACTGCAGAATTTCCAATCAGCTGCACTGGAGTGGCCCGGAAACACTAAGAATGTCACTGCAGATAGCAGTGGGTGCACGTGGTCTTGCACGAAAGCCAGCAGGTTACTCAGATCACACTGCACACCATGCCTGGTTAGTATTTCAGTGTGAGTACAGCACACTTACCTTCATACCTGGCAGACCAGGGGGTCCCTTTGTTTAAAAGAAACAAACAAAAAAATAAAATAAAATAAAGATCAATAGAAATAAATCATTGGTATGTTATTTGCAAACCACTAATCAGATCTACGCCATGAGGCAAATATTAAAGACAGGAATTTAAGAGAAGATATGAAACAGGAGAAAGTAAATTTTTTATAAACTTCAGAATAAAATGGAAAAACTAGAGAACTTTCACAGTGAGTGTTGAGCATTAGAGAGATTACATTTCCATTTCTTAGCTATTTCCTTCTTAATTGCCTCCTATTACCCACCCTGTCTACCACATCTCTTTCTGTTTGTACTTAGTTCTGACAGCCACTTTGCTGTACATCCTTGTGTTTCACACTGAAAACATCCAACACTGTGTCTCTTTTTGCTGCCCCATTAATCACCAGTAAGGCTCTTTAGATGTACCAGATGTCAGCATCAAGATCTTACTTTTCTGACACACATGCATGTATTTGTATTTTTCTGCAGGTGGTAAAGCATCTCAGCATGGGAGAATTCAAAGGGCTTTTTATGAGCTTTACCACAGCACACGGCAGATTCAGCTCACTTTTGTTAGACATCTAAAATACTCTGATTAACCAGAAAAAGAAAAAAAATTCTTATTTATTAAAAGAACAACTGTAGAAAGAGGACGATATTGATCTGATTTTTCACAGATCTAAGGATATTTTTCACAGATCTCATTCAGTGGATCACAGGCAGTTGATTGGGAAATCTTTTACTTACAGGAGGCCCTTGTAAACCAGGAAAACCTGGACTCCCTGGGAATCCACGCTCTCCCTTAGGGAGGAAAAAAAAAAAGATTAGCCAAAACCAAACCAAAACATAGCAAAACCAGATAAACAAATTTTGACTGAAAGGTCTAGTTTCATTGCTAGCTTTTGACTCCAGAGTAGCAAATTGTATTGGAACAAGCTGTAGAAGAAACACTTAGTTAATTCACACTACTGATTGAAACACAGATTTCTACATTCAGATATTTCCACATATTTCCAGTTCAAGTACTACACTAGACATGGCAAACACATGTAGTGCTACAGAAGATTAACTCATGGGAAAATCCAAATGTGAAGCTAAGCAACATGTTAGGATAAAGTCACTCCTTCCAACAAGGACCCTGAATCAGTATTTTCAATACAATATTATTAAAAAATAATGCTTTAAAAGTCTCGCTGTTAAGTAATGAGTTTTTCCTGGTAGCAAAAGTCTACTGTAAAGATGAGATGCAGCATCTGATCTAATTATCAGATTCTCAGTTGTAATCTCTAAAGTAAGGATTAGAACAAAGAATTTAACTACACTGGCTGCAGAGTATAAATATTGTGTCTTGGTGCTGGCAAAACCTTTGCTTTAAATACTGGACCATGTTATTATGTTGCAAATAATAAACTAAACCTGTTGGCTATAGCCAGGAGAACAAGAGCTCTTTACCCTATAATTGTTGCATTGATAAGAATTTTAAAGGTATTCCACCTTTGTTCCATTGCATCCTGGGATACCCTGAGGTCCTGGTGGCCCATCTTGTCCTGGTAATCCCTTCGAAGTGGAAAAGAGGAAAGACAAGTTAGATTGTAAGATGATGTTCTGGGCCTGAAAGACCAAAAAAACCCCCAGATTTGTATCTATAAAGATTATTCGTACTCACAGGAAGTCCTGGTGTTCCTGGAAATCCTGGAAGCCCTGGCGGTCCCTGAAGGAAATGAACCACATTGGAAACAGTTTGGTACAAATGGACGTGCGAAAGGATTTACCGGGATTTGACTACATGTAACCTATTTGTGCAAAGGTAAGCAAACAAAACCAGAAACATCTGAATCACCTGCAAAAAAAGAATGTCATGCTGACAGCCCTCGAGGTTCTTACCAATCTTTCAGGGAACTATCCACAAAAACACAATGACAGTGCAGAACCACTAAAGTAGTAGTTCACAGATGTATACATAAAATAAATGAACCCTCATGGTTTGGGAAATGGATGTGTCCCAATGAAATCAGAGGAGTATCAATTATTACCAGCTGAGGGGTCTGACAGAAAAAGCAAAGGCACAAAAATCTAGAGGACTTCCAGACAAGTCCACCTCTCCCATATGGACCTTGGATACACTGTCGCTACTTCAGAGTACATGAAAGCAAAGTTACTGGCACTTATTTGGGTCCTGCATTTGAAAACAGGTAAAGTAAGTATTTGGGCTACTCTCCCTAATGAGTTTATGAAGTCAATACAAGCAGTATGTAAGACTGCATTACTTATGAAATCTTGCGTTACTCACAAAAAGTAATACCATCTCTTCTAGCTGGTAGGTAAATTACTCTTCGGATTTAAGCTAATTTGTTCTCCTGTAAATCACTACTTCTGTGAGGACTCACTCAATGCCTGGCAGTCTCCATCCATAATTTCAATATATCACCCTAAAACTGCAGCAGTACTTACTCTGATTCCTTTGGGTCCAATAGGTCCTGGAAGACCATCGTCACCCTACAAAACAAACAAACAGAACTCCACATCCAAGTTTGCAGGCTGCCTTTCCATCAGGTTAAACTGTAAGCATGATAAAATTTCTTTCACATCTTTACAGTAAGAGGACTAAAAGTTGTCATTTCCTGAGTGAAAGGTTCAAAATTATTTTAATTTTTGTGTTGAGTGAAAAAGTATTTGTTCCAGTTGATTTACCATGACTTAGAGGAAAGGTTTTATAAAGTTCACAGCTCTCTCAGACACTTGTCAGGTGCTCTCATTGAATATCCTGCAGCGGCCTCTTGTGGGCAGAACAAGAGAACCAAGATTAAATGTGAATGATACTGCACTGGCATTAATTTGTTCTATGATAATCATAGAATCAGACTGCAGAACTTCATATCAAAATCTTAAGAAAAGACATTTATGGAATAAAAGTATAACAAAAGTTTCTAGTACAAGACTCTAGTGCCATTTCACTCCCGTTATATCAAATTAATCTCTTCTAGTGAAGACTTTATTTTTTTATCACCTGCCTATCTTTTTCTTTACTTCTTTTTGATGTGCTTCTGTTAGGTTTATATTGTGAGCACTTGCACAAGAAACTGCAGATCCTGGCTCTCCTTTTGTATATTAAGGACAAATACATTCAGAGGCTTTTTACTGCTGTGTTGCCCCACCTGAGTGTAATGATGCAATTCAGTAGTAAATAAAATGAAACCTAACCCCTCTAGGGAAAGCCAGGAGCATTCCTCAGCTCTCTGCACACACGTTCAGTGAGGCCTCCATGTGCATCACCCCACCCAAACCCAGCCCAGGAATGCCACCAGGTGCAAACAACAGTTTACCTTCGTGGTGGGAAGCCTGGAGGCAGCTGAGAGCCAGCTCAGCTCTTATCAGTGAGCTAAGCTAAGGCAGGAGCACGTTAGTGCAAGGACTACCAAACCTACATCACAGCACCTTGCTAAACCTGTTCTTTGACCTCAATCTGCAGCACCTACTGAAGGGATACAAGTGTGCAGGTAGTGCTGGCAAGCATCTGTGTAGGTGAAGAACAGAGTAGGAAAGGCAGAGTGATCTTCTTCCTCTGGTTGACCATTCAAAGCAACCAACCAAAAACCTACGTTACATCCTAACATCCAAAGATTTCAACTATTAAACTAATGATAATCAGGAGTTCTGGAATTTAGGATCAGCACTACAAGCAAGCTAACACTACCCAGCAGCTTCATGCTACTTTAGCGAATTGAGACTTACCTTCGAGCCTCTTGGACCAGGTGGTCCTTCTGGTCCTGGAAATCCAGGCAAACCTGGCTGTCCTTCCAAGCCTGGGAATCCCCTTTCACCCTGCAAAAAGAATAGGTGGTAGTGGAGGTGGAACATGACAAAAACATAAATTATGACAGATTATGATTTACCTGCAGTTTCAGAATATGCATAACTGCAAATCCACAAAACATTTACTTTTATCTCTTCTATAACACAGATTCACAAAAATCAGTAAATATTAAAGTTTTGACTGGTACAGAAAGGTTTGGAAATCTAATGTATCTATACATTATGCACATATCTATATAATGTTACACTTTTCAATTGTGTAAACAGGTATTTCCTACAGCTCTGTTACATCAATCAGTGTAGATATATATATAACTGCTTATGAAACAGGCAGTTGTTCACCACTATTCCAGGTTTGACTTGGTTGGTAGATTTGGTTCCTACCTGTAAAACCCCTCTGTTTATTTATCCCAATTGTTTTTTCACAACAACTACAGGAACCATCAAGGAAATGTTCCATCCAAACACCTTAATCACGAGGTTTTGCACATTCACTTTGAAATTAATTTGTCCTGAACTTTTACTTTCTTGCACACTTCAGCAAGAACAGGAATAGTAGCTCCCACACCTATTCTCTGGCAATCTACCAGCTCTGGCACTCTAGGAAGCCGGGAAATCCTGCCCAGCTCTCCTCAGTCAAATGGAACAACTGAACCAGCAATCTCCCATCATCACAGCAGTGAACTGAAGACTGGGTACTGCAAGCAGCCAGAAGCACAGAACTGCAGCCTTGGACACCATATGCAAAAGCCAAGATCGAGGCTTTGCTCATCTCCCATTTATTTTCCATACAGACCTGCACAACAGCAATTATGCCTTATTCTTAAATCCTAGTTTTCTCAGTGTACTGCTTAGGTACAGTCTCTGTATTCCAGTGTGGGAGGGCAGGAACTTGGAATTTGCATTCAAAACACCTACAAGGTGCTGAGATCTCACAAAAATTTTCAGAGAAAGTTAACAGGACTTCTCTTCCTGCCGCCTTTGCCAGTGCTTGCTCTACTGCTTTCACAGTAGGAACACAAGAGGAAAACCTTTGGGTGAGATTAAAGGCTGTGTGTGAGCAAGAGCTGCAAACTCACAGAGGAAACAACAAAGCTGTACTTAGTCCTACCTACACAGGGAGACTCAAAGATTCCTTGGATAGGAACGAGCAACTCATTAACTGGTCTGCTACAGTTGGTTTCCTATTAATTGAAATGTAAACATACTCCTCTTTTACTGTAGGTCACATATTGCTCTCTTATACAGGACAGACATCTTTTCTCCCCTGTGAAAATGCTGAAATTGCACTATAAATTGAGGCAATTCAAGTGCGGCAGAGTCCAGACTCTTTTCATACACCAAGTGCCAGGTTGAACTGTGGTGGTTGACCCTGGCTGGACACCACTCTATCACAACCCTCCTGGGCACAGAGGAAAGAAAACATACAAAAAAAGCTTGTAGGCCAAGATAAGGACAGGGAGAGACCACTCACTGATTACTGTCCTGCGCAAATCAAGACTTGACCCAGGGAAACTGAGCTTAATTTATTACAAATTAAATCAGAGTAGTGAGAAATAAACCCAAATCTTAAAAACACCTTCCTCCTGCCAGCCCTGCCTTCTTCCCAGGCTTCCAGTTTCTCCACCTCCTCCCCCACAACAGCACACAGGGACAGGGAATGGGGGCTGCGGTGAGTTCATCACACGTTGTCTCTGCTGCTCCTTCCTCCTTAGAGGGAGGACTCCTCACATCCTTCCTCCTCTTTAGCAGGGGGTTCCTCCCATGGCAAGCAGTGCTCCAGGAGCTCCTCCAGTGTGGGTCCTTTACACAGGCTGCAGTCCTTCAGGAACAGGATGCTCTGGTGTGGGTCCCCTAGGAGGTCACACATCCTGCCAGCAAACCTGCTCCAGTGTGGGCTCCTCTCTCCATGGTCCACATATCCTGCCAGGAGCCTCCTTCACTGTCGGCCTCTCACAGGGTCACAGCCTCCTTTGGGCATCCACCTGCTCTCACTTGGGGTCCTCCCCAGCTGCAGGTGGATCTCTGCTCCCCCATGGACCCCTGGACACAGCTGCCTCCCCAGGGGCTGCAGGGGACTCTCTGCTCTGGCACCTGGAGCATATCCTGCCCCTCCTTTGTCACCAGCTTGGGTGTCTGCAGGGCTGTTTCTCTTACCTATTCTCACTCCTCTCTCCTGACTGCTGCTGGTGTTACACAGATTTTTTTTTTTTCCACCCCCTTAAATCTGTCATCCCAGAGGCATCACCACCATTATTGCTGGGCTTGACCTTGCAGCTGGCTGGCATTGTCTCCATTGGATGGGGGGGAAGCTTCTGGCAACTTCTCACAGAAGCCACCCTTGTAGCCTCCCCCCTACCAACCCCTTCCCTTGTAAACCCAATACAAGCACTTTGCCAGAGCTGTACAGTGGGTGTGCTGCCTCATCAGAAAAGCAGCACTGAGGAGGAGTGTTACTATCTCAGGCCAGGATATGAAAGGGTTAGTGTGTCCCTGAAGGAGCGAGAATGAGGAATTCGGGAGTGCCAGATAAGGAGAGCAGAACCAGCTTTTGGAGCAAGCTCTGGCAAGAACGGTGTTTGCACACTAAGAAAACACACCTGTGTACAAGAGGCATGGCAGATGCCTCAGGTGTGAGCTGGGCTACACAGTGTCTACTAATCTCAGCCTGGTCACACTTGCCCACATTTTTGTTAGAGAAAATAACATCTCCCAATGGTTGCTAGAGCAGACCTTTAGCAGAGGGCTGGCCTTGTGTGTCATTTAAGGCTGAAGGAATTGTTCTCCAAAATGCAACTATGCCAAGGTCTCCACTCTGAACAGTCTCAGAACTGGGAATCCAAGGCCTTGAAAGAAAGAGAAAGACGAAGCCAAACAGTTAAGCAAGAGGAATACAGGAGGCAACAACTGATTTAATTAAAGTGCACTACTGAAACTAAAATGAGTATTTTCCAAGCTCAAAGTGAGCAGCAACAATGAGAGCCTTGCATGAGGAAACTGTTGCCAGGGTAACTCCTTGGAGTTTCCCCCCAAGAACCAACAGATGATTTGAGGACTCTGCTCAGGGACAGCTGAGGGACTACAACACACAATTCCCAAGGGAACTGCATTAAAACTAATTACAGTGGAAAACAGCTGCACTGTAATCGCTATTTGTGATTAAAAAACTGCTTGAAGAAAGAAATGTGGGCAAATTGGGTGGGGGGAGAAGCCAAGCTGATCCAGCTCTCTTGAATACAGATTAGGAGGGTATTTTTTAATGGTCTTCTACTTCAACAGCATATAGAAGGATTCCATAGGTGAGAACAGCTTTCAGGTGCTGCTTCTGCCTCCAGACTTCTCCTATTGCACACACTATACTGATTTCCATGAAGGTTTGTCTGCCACAAAATTTCCAGGAAAAACTGCCTGCTCGTTTCAGGAACAAACTGAAACTGAAAATAAATTTAACACATCTTCCACAAAAACTCAGTGCCAAAAATGGACATTATATCATTAAGGATATGAGATTGAAGTCCCTGGGCATTATACAATGAATTTCCTTATAAATGCAAAAACTGGCACTAGTTTTGCTTGCACAGAAACAACTGAGGAGGTCTGGATACTTTTTGTTTCAGACTAGAAGGTGCTCAGGAGAAATCAAGAGCAAAGTTGTCAACTCAGACCTCATCTTCCAGTCCTGAAAGTAAAGGACTGTTTCCATGGCAAAATAAAGATGCATCAGCGATAAAAACATCATTTCCTTGGGGAATGGGCGAGGAATCAGATTCTGATCTCACTTAGTGATAAATCCAGAGGAGCTGGCAAAGCAATTGCCCTCAATCAGTACACAGGTATGGCAAAACTGTCAGTTTGCAAGCTTGAACATGACTGTTGCTTAGGGGATATAAAGAAAAAAAATAGTTGGGAAACACCCTAAAATTATGCTTTAAGCTGCAGCACGATATAGCCAATTAAATATGGATAAAAAATTTGGCATAGTTCCCTGTACTCTAATAATAGGCCACAAGTATTTAAGAAATCAGGGATAGATGCAGTTTTAAAGCATGCTCAAGTAATTTCCATTTCTAGAATTTATTCAAAAAAATTGAGTATTTCTAAATAGACAGTGTGGGGAGAAAAACCAGGATATTTATTTACATAGATATGGTACACTAGTGGCAAAAAGACAGACTTTTAGAAAATGGAGCAAAAAAAAAAAAATGCAGGAAAGCAGTAGCTGAACAGCCTATCAATGCCTAAACACACGCAAGAACGTGGCTGGAGCATTTGGCAGGAGAGGCAGGTACTTGCTTGCTGCCCTTGCTATGAAAATAGTGAACTTCAGAAAGAGTCTAAAGACAGTTAACTAAAGGTGGCTACTTAAAACCAGATTCATGTACAAATGTCTGTAGTAATGTTAAAAGATGCATAGCATGGAAGAAGTGGTGCCATCGCCAAACATATTATTCTCTCCCTTTCTAAACAAGAAGGTGAAAATAACAGCTGCCTCAGATTATAAAACTGGCCTCAATAACAAATATATTCAAACACAAATTCTGCCTCAACTTCAAGAGCACTGACTTAACAGATTTGGAAATACAGTATGTGCTCAAGACATCATCCAAAACAAACACACCAGTCAGCCACAAACAGTAGTGTAAAGTTACAGTTTAATGCAATGAAGATACCCCCTCTGACAGGACCTGTATTCTTCAAAGGATATCAAATTTTTTTTCAGGATATCATCAGTGACTTCTTTTGCAAGATGAAACAGTTGAGGTTTAATGGCCAGTGGTCACTAGCCAGAGTTGTAAATGTTTCAGAATATAGGGCTGTATTAGTGCAATTCAGGCCAAGAGTTATTAACCACATACATCAATCATGTAATTATTCTTGATGAAGTGATTAAAATTGGAGAAATTTTAAGTATTTTTTAGGAATTTGTATACAACAGAAATAGAAAAGAAAAGCTGAGCTTGGGTCACCTCTGTACTAAATTTTACTGCGATAAAGGCAGAAGGAAATAGGGATCTTGAGAAAAAACACTGCTAATTTTCTTCTGAGACTCAGGGTTCCAAGAATATACATCCAAAGAGACCAAGAGCATGTTATTCTTCCCCTGTAAGGGGTATGGA
>NW_020955430.1:1261690-1264424 GCF_003031625.1 Empidonax traillii
ATAGAAAAGAAAAGCTGAGCTTGGGTCACCTCTGTACTAAATTTTACTGCGATAAAGGCAGAAGGAAATAGGGATCTTGAGAAAAAACACTGCTAATTTTCTTCTGAGACTCAGGGTTCCAAGAATATACATCCAAAGAGACCAAGAGCATGTTATTCTTCCCCTGTAAGGGGTATGGATTTCCCAAAGAACCTGAAATCCCTTCAGAGCTCAGATATTACAAGCTGTTCCTGCCAGAATCCCAGGCACCAAGCTTGTATGAGATCATATATTAGGAACTTACAACCCACTTGAGACTTTGGGGTTATACCTTGTATATTATGATCAATAAATCCAATAATCTCAGCAGCTGCTGAAGTTCTCCTTTAAAAGGCCACGGACTAACCATATGTAATAACTAAAGAAAAGCTTTTAAAATCAATTTATTTAATTTTAACGGGTAGAACCCAATAGTCCTGCTCATCAAAACCAGCACAATTATTTGCAGCTACTTTGATGGGAAACTGCATCTTAGGCTCTGTGAAAAAGAGTCCCTTCCATCTTAAGCCACACGTTTCTCTCACAGCCACACGTACAGCTGTGCTGCAACACAACTTTCATGAAGGAACTGATCAGGCTGAACACCAGTCAAGTTTACAAGGAAACTTCTTTTCAGTGAGATCAGTTCAGCAATAGCACCTTAAGTGGCAGAGGAGACCAGGAAGATGTAGGTAAGGGAAGGTTTGAAAGCCATTTCAGCAGCAATGTGTACTACCACTTACGCAAACCCACCGCAGTCTCGGGCTAAGTGCCCTCTCAGTGACTGAGACGCACAAAGTTTGCTCCTGTGGCTCTCCTCTCAGCCCCCAGCAGCTGAGATTCACTCCCACCACAACCCCCCTCCTCCTCCTCCTCCTCCTCCTTCCCTAGTCTTTGTCAAGCTGATCTTATCATCAACTTCGGATCTTGCTTTCAGATGAGATAAAACCAGCCCAGCCATCTCCAAGGCTTGCTGGTTTGTGTTAGAAGTTGCTCTGATTGCAGCACCTATCACGTTTGTTCCTTTAGCAAGCTTTAATCAGGAACTGGCTTTTAAGCATTAAAGCAGATTCCCCTCAAAAATGCTGGTATTTGATACCCAGTTGCTTAAGTGAAAAGGAAACTTCTTTCAGTTGAAAAGTGAGAGCAATTCCTATAAGCACCTGTACATAGTAGTTTAATCATATACTTCAGTTTTAATACTCTTACCAAATCCAGTGCACTACTGAGCTGCTTACTGTAACAGCAGATTGGCTTCCAGCTGCAGTCAATTTTAATGATTACTACAATAAATTCCTCTCCTTTCTTCATTGCACCATTTTAGGCATGTTTAAATTTTACACTGCCCACCTTACATTTAAGTTTAGTAAGGTAGGTTTGAGCAGGGGAAGAAAATTTTAGTGGACTGCTTTTTGTCAGCTGTTGTACTATGGGTTTCAAAACCAAAGAACAACCCAAAAAAAAGCTTACAGTGCTTTGATATCTAGAGACAACATGCTATGATGCTACCAGGGCACATGGCAGAGGCAGAGCTAAAGAAAACTCACTGGCAGCATGAAAGCAGTAAAGTGAGAGCTGTGCCTCCCTAAAGCAAGAGAAGAAAATAGTTTTCCTATTGGTTACAGTTCAACTTGTGTTGCTTTACCTGATCTGGTAAATTTGGGATATCCTAATCGGAATGCTAGGATGCTTAGGAAGAAGGCTACTCTTGAGTGAACCTGAAACAATCTGTGACTAATGTTAGGATGCATTTGGTTTGGGCACCTGCAGATCCTCTAGGATCTAGGCACCTACATCCTCTAGGAACACATTAAACAGGTTTGTGCTTTGGCCAACCAAGTCTAACTCAGAAGGCTTGCCATCAAGGGAATGCTGCTCTTCACTAGGTATGTAAATTGGCAATATACCCAATGAACTAAAGTAAATGCCAGGGAATGAACTCATCTCTCAGGAGCTATTTGGATGGCAGGTGTGGCATCAAACATTACCCAGAATTTTGGACATCTGCCTTGTTTAACCTCAGCCAGCAGTGAAATTCTGCATCAGCACGTTATAGTGCCAATGCAGTGACTGATTATTTTGCATTACTTTTTGTTCATTTAAGGTTACATTTGTTTATGCAAGTCAAAAGATCACCTTTGAAATGTGTCAAATTAATCCAGACCACTGAAGTCCTTCTAGAGCCTCGCTAAGATTTGTAAGTGGTTTGATAAGCCAGGCTCATCAAACTCTGTTATCAGTTCTGTTATCAGTCCTGTTATCAGGCTTTATGAAGACTCCATTGTATCTCAAGCAAACTATTTACAAGACTAAGAGTGGAATTATTTCTGGCAACCTCTGCCCCTTGCAGTGATCACATCCCTGTGACAACAGCAGTTACAAGGGAACTATTTAACCACAACTTAATTACAACCCCACACCTGAAGAAAGGCCTGACTCGGGCACGTACTGAGCTGTGTATCTACAGTGCATTGTAACTAAGAGATGCTGGGCACCTCCTGTTTCCTCAGTGGAAACAACTGTAAAACAGTAAGAAATAATGGTGACAAACATGAAATACTGCACAGATATACTGAGCTCCAGCAATGAGACTGAAAGTCAAAGCTGCAAAGAAGCAGGAAACCTCAGAGATGCCAACGTGCAACTCTTGGCCTTAGGACACTGTCTGGGCAGGTCAACAGAGCTTGTTGCACTGAATGAGGCACACAGAGGTGCT
>NW_020955430.1:1264726-1322563 GCF_003031625.1 Empidonax traillii
TAATGGTGACAAACATGAAATACTGCACAGATATACTGAGCTCCAGCAATGAGACTGAAAGTCAAAGCTGCAAAGAAGCAGGAAACCTCAGAGATGCCAACGTGCAACTCTTGGCCTTAGGACACTGTCTGGGCAGGTCAACAGAGCTTGTTGCACTGAATGAGGCACACAGAGGTGCTTTTTGGGTTGGGGATGGTTTTTATTTTGCTTGATCCAAGGATACATGTTTGGGCATTAACCAGCTGCTTAGTTTGGTGGCAGTTATTTGTGTAGGGAAAGCTGTAGCTGAATTTTGTCACCTCCACGGTCCAGCTCACATCTAGACAGCAACAGCAACCATCTTTGCACACAGTTGTACAAATTATGAGGTGAAAACCAGTGCAAGTTCATAACACATTAGTGAGCATCACTTATGAGATGGCAATGCAAGAAAAGAGGGAAAGCAACCCACACTCGCTCTATTTTAAGTTCCCACTGAAGCATTACCAGCATAACCATATTGTACATTCCACACCTTAGCTTGTCAACACAAAGTAGTTAGTGTAGGCAGGCCTGGGCTGTAAATATGTATTTCTATTTTACTAAAATTTGCATCTTTTCTGTTTTGTTGGGGTTTTTTTTCTGTCATATAGCTGGAAAAAATTGTGCCATCATTCCCTACTCTTGAGAAAATAATATGAAATTCTGTCCACTATTGAATGGACCAGTCAGTCTGACTCATTACCTCAATCTGTTAATACAGTTATGCTCTTTGGTGCATGACCACACTATGGTCAAAGAAAATAAGAGATGAGCAAGAAGCAAAAGCTATCATTCAAAAGCTATTAATTATCTGAAGTCAGCATATGGCTCAGTGGTTTGTGGGCTGGTCTGCTCATTAAAAAAAAAAAAAAAGGAAAGGAAAGAAAAAAAGGTATATTTACCTTTTCACCTTTTACTCCACTGCAATCACACTTGGACAAAGACGTACACCCATGGCAAGCCTTTAAAGACAAAAGAAATAGAATATGTTTTTAATCAGTATAAGACTATGTGAAGTCTTTAAAGGTCTCACAAAAAGTCAGAAAGTTGATCTAAAATGTAAGCCTACAAAGTTTATCCTCTAGCCATTAAACACACGTTCAAAGCAGACACAGTTAACTGGAAGTTCAAGCACCTTTGATAACACCTATGCTCGTTTGTAAGTATTTGACAGTTAGTTCCTCCAAAATCTTAGACTTTTTACATTGATGCTCAAATGTCATCTGCTCTTCGGGCAAGGTACAAACACCTATGGCCAAAGGGGTCAGCACTGCCACAAAACAGGCTGTTCAGCACATCCCCAACAGAGAAGAGCCCAGTTACACCTCCCACCAGTAGATGTCAGGTTTTACACAAGACTTTCATTAAGTCTAAAGCTTATGAGCATATTTGTGATAGTTCCTAGAAAAATACTACATAATTCTTCCCTTCCCAGATAGGTTAGGGAGAAAAGACTTTTTTCAGAACTCTAGATTTCATGTAGCTGCATTCAGCCTCCATGACAAGCCAGCTACAACAGTCTCCAACAAAAGGGGACTGACAGCCAGACTTTAAGGTGTCAAAGGAGGGGGATATAGTAGCTTGTTCACAGAGAAAAATCAAAGTTAAGTAACTTTTCCATACCACATTTGCTTAGACCATATTCTTCCACCCTCACCCTAACATGGGATGCTCAGTAAAGCTCCATGTTGATTTCAGAAATTAACAGATGTGTTAAAGTGAGATTTCAATAAGAATTTTTTTCTGTAGAAAGTCTTTACATAATATATATGGCCATCACTTTTCAGACCTTTTTATAGTTTTAAAACCCATGAGCCACATTAGAAGATACACTACCTGAAACACTTCAGGGTTTAACTTGTTCTGAGAACAGGTGCAGCATTTTATTAAAAACATAAAGAATATACTTTAAAAGTTTGAAAAGCTGGGCATTTTGGGTCCTCCCCCCCCAGTAATCTAGAGAGAACATTATGTACAAAGTTTCAGTCAAGCATGAAACCAGTCAGTGTGTCAGATCCGAAGTACACCCACACTTGAATTCTAGTCTTCATTATCACAGAAGTATTTACAGACATGACCCATCACCTACCTGGCAATAGGAATGTCCTGGCTCTTGGCCTAAACACACTACACCGAGCATCAGACTGGAGACACAGAAGTAGCTTTAATTCACCTGGAGCTACAAAAACCCAGGATCAACTAAAGCAACTTGCAGCAAGAGGCAGAGCTCTGAGTACAGCAGCAGTGGTACATGACAGGACCAGGCTGTCTCTCCAAATCTTCCATTTGGCTTCTGTAATTGGTTTCTTGATTTTGTATAAATGAAACCTCAAAATTCTTAGTTAGCAGGGATTTATTGAGCCATTTCCTAAAATGAAATTGAACCATTCTAGCCAGTTCAGGTGTTCAAAGATCAGGCTGGACAAAGGCCTGAGTAACCTGGCCTGACCTCACGGCTGCTCTGCTTTGGAACAGGGGTTTTGGTTAGAAGCCCTTCTGATGTCCCCCTTCAATCCACATTATCCTGTGAATCTGGTATCTGATACCTTTTCACTTTTAAAAATGGATTTTTAAAAAGCAAGTTCCTTGGGAACCAGTTTTAGTATTAATCTCGTTAACAAAGCTTCATTTAAAAGGGATTAACCTTAGTTACATGCAATATTCCCTTGCCTCACAGGACAAGACAGTGAAGCTCCAGAGTCTCTGCCCTCTGCTACTGCATCTGTACAGGAAACCCACAGAAAACTACTTTGTTAGTGCTTACACATCTTCAATAGTGATTCTGGCAGCATCAAGACCACATGAAATAGACCCAATTCATGAAAAAAAAGAAATCATGAGATAATTTGTTATGGAAGGAATCACTCAAAGCAGAGCAACTTAGAGCAGGTTGTACAGGTGCTTGCCCATTGCATACTGAGTAACTACAGTGGTGGAGCTCCCACAGCCTCTTCAGGCCTTTGATCTGGTGTGTGACTGCCTTCATGGTGAAGCTGCTCCCCCACAAACCACCTCACCAGAATTCCCTACGTTGCAGCTTGTATCCATTAAAACACTTTCCTGCACAGAGTTTTTGAAGAATATGCTGCTCTCCCTTATTCTATTCACAGTTAAAAACACCCAAAGTGCTTTGATTTCACCAGTAGAGGGGTTCTTTTTAAACCCGTGACTGTCCTCCAAAGCAATTTATATATTCAGACTGGATTCCTTACGCTTTGAGCAGCCACTTAATGTATACAATTAGCCTGTCTTGAGGAGTCAGGAGCACTCACTGAATCCTTTTTGACAGATGGTTTTGGACATCCAGTTCAGATGCATTACTTGCAGGAAGGAAACATGCTCTTTCCCAGACAAGAGTGAAGGGAAACTAAAAGTCTGTAATCAGAAAACTCTGCAAATACCCAACGACAGTAAATTTTTGGCATAAATCCTGGGAACATTTATTCACCCACAAGCTTATCAAGAAGTACTCCCCCAGCAGAGTCCCTTATCTTCCTGTACAAAAGCTGTATTTGGCAGATTGTGTTTCTTATTTGCATCAACTTACACCCCCACCAAGTTAAGGGATTTTTAACTAAACAGTTTGAAGCAAAATAGCCTTGAGAATTCATATTGTATCAAGATCAATTTTGCCACTTACAGGTCATATTGCTGTACAGCTTAAAAAAACTCAAAACAACAAATCAAAGCAAAACATGATGGCATAGGAGTTAAAAAAAAAAAAAGCTTAATGACCTACTCTAAGAGAAAACTTTCCTCCTGTTTAGACTTTTCAGTAATCTCAAGGCCTTTTTTTTACTTGGCAAAGCAGGCACAAAAGTTGTGCTACAGGAGACTGCATAGTGCATAACAAGCCAGTACAAGTTTGAAAGCCACTCAGCAGCCACAGGCTAGAGATTTTTGATGTCACAGGAACAGTTGTGTATCTCATATTGACGCAAAGAGAATCCAGGCACAGCAACACTTCTCCTGCACGTGAACAATAACTTCTCTACATCTCAGTGGAACAAAGAAAATGGATACAATGACATTTCAAGAGTAGAAAAAGCTACATTAAGAGCAAGATTTAGATAGTTACGATCAGTAAATCACCCTTGGTAACAGCTTAACCATCACTAGTTCTGAAAATTAAGTGACTTATTGGGTTTTCAGACACAGAAAGTTAAATTACTCCAAACCTCAGAGGGTCTCCAAGTTACACTGGGTGCATGTATTACAAGTTGGGAAACTGAGGAAATCTTCTGCCTTGTATTGGGCAGCCAGAAGCCTTCAGGAGCAGTTCAATTCCTGGCTCTGGCCAGTAGGACACATTGTCTTAGGTGAAAAGGAAGATGATGAAAAATATTGGATGTATTAGTGAGTTGCAGCTTGATCATCAGGAGCTGGTCACAGTCTCCATGTCTATTAAAATCTTAGTTTTCAACTACATAAAGACAAACAAGAAATCAAGGCAGCTTTTAAGAGCCAGATTGGAACTGCTCAGATTTGCTTCTCGTTATATACCTGTTGCCTCCCCTTCACATACCTGTAAAGATAAACTCGCCAGCACTGCCATTTCCTTTGCTGTGACTTTTCCACAGCAAGACACAATCAGAGGCTCTAATTAATCTATTCGAGTTTAGCTAATCCTTTCATTGGATTTTCCTGACAGCTTCTACCCCATTGAATCTGTGTGTGGAGAGCAAGTTCTTTTCATTAGTATATAAAAGGAGGGATGGTATTGGTTTACTGGTCAAAGGATAATTCTTCCAGAACAAGCTCAGGCTTTTGTGTCTTACATGGACTGAAGAAAACTGCTTTCAATGCCACCAAAAGAATGGAGTTTTGTTTGTTTGTTTGTTTTCCAGTGTGAAGGAAAAAAGCACACTCTTTGAGCAGGTTTGTTACAGTCAGCTCAGTGAAGTGAACAGCCCAAGTTATCTTCAGATTTTGTTTGGGTTAGAAGCCTATTTTACACATTAGGCACATATTCCCCTCCTTTCTCATCAGATCTAAAGATGTTGGTTAAAAGGCAACTTCAGCATATTCCACTTCCTCCCCACCTCCCAGCTGCCATCTACCACAGTATTGGACTCGATATTTCTAAATACTAACAGGCTGCTCCTCGAGAGAACAGCAAATTGGGACTTTACAACACTGTGAAGGGAAAAAGAGGTGCTTTGCACTTACATACATGCAGCTGCAGGGAAACTTAACAGTTAATTGTGTGCACGTAGGGAGGGGTGTAAGGGAATATATAAACCTCCACACATCAGTGCTTAAATAATGTATTAGTATTTGAACACATACCAGGACTTTAATACTCTTTCCATGGGAAAGATTACAGAGATGGAGAGGGAAGCCAGTCATTCACAAACCCTGACACTTACAAATTAGAAACTGGCAACTAAGAGGAGGTGCAGCTTCTTACAGAAGCACAGCAGGTGACTCAAGAAGGTGCCTTTGCAAACTATCAGAAGAGTAGTTCTGACATGACCCAAGTTGTGTACAGCTGACTTCTCAATCCAGATAGCAAACAACTGGATAAGAGAAAGAAACAAGAAATAGTTTGAATATTTACATATTTGTGTAATTTCTTTATTTTGACATCCTCCTTCTGCATAATTTTATCATGAATCCA
Source organism: Empidonax traillii (assembly GCF_003031625.1). Classification (NCBI taxonomy): domain Eukaryota; kingdom Metazoa; phylum Chordata; class Aves; order Passeriformes; family Tyrannidae; genus Empidonax; species Empidonax traillii. The sequence goes on from NW_020955430.1 coordinate 1,270,368, forward strand.
AAATTTCCTGGTTGATAACCCCTCTCATTTCTAGAAGAGCACAGAGACATTACTGAACCTCCCCAGCAATGCAGTTTGTACTAACAGACCACTTGCTTTTCTTGACAGCTCCATTCTGATGGCAGCAAGAGGTCAAGGAAGCATCAAAAAACTGATTGTGTGCAGCCACTGATTTTAAATGCTGGTGTGGCCTGCAATGCATTAAGACCCCCTCAGAGATTTAAATGACCGCTAAGCTTCAGCATGCAACATCTGTGGGGATTAACATGCACACACCAGCTTCATAAACAGATGTCCTGAAGGAAACCAGACAATTATTTGACACCACAACATTGTAAGCTGCTTCATCAGGTGAGAATAGTTCCCTCTAGCAGGGAAAAGATGCACAGGAATCATTGAGATAAATTCTGTCCAAAACAGAGTTGGCTAGAACTTGAAAGCAAATTTAAAACTGCAACAGCCTCTGATGACAGGAGCATAAATGAACCGTGAACAATATTTCACAGTTTGGGAGAAAGGAGCCCAGACCAAACAGCAAAGGCTAGAAGAAAATGTTAACATGCACTCAAGTCACAGTATGTAGCAATTGCTGTTTGTGTCCTGTATTTGCATCTTCCCATACTTTTCTCTAATGACTTCACTAGGATTTATTTGCATACATATAATGAAGCCTTTTGATAGTTTGGTTTTACTGAGACCCCCATTCACTAGAATGGTCAAAGGAAGAATCAGCCTTCAAACCCATTCAAAAGCAATTCATCTTTGAGGGTTTCCATGCAGCACACAGTCCTTCCCCCCTAACAGTTCCTGAACTTCCAACTTGCCATTCAATTCCACCTCCTTTTTCACAGACACAAGTAACAGAAGCACTTCTGATGTGGTTACAAGTCTTTCCACTACCTGCAGCAGCTTTAACTGCACAGGCACTCAGGCAGTGAATTGCTGTGATTCAAAGATGATATCTCAGTTTGAGGATGGACACATAGGAGCTTTATGTTTTCCTTTCCTTAAAAGTGTTACAAAAAGCTAATAGAGAGAGCATGTGCTTCTAATAGTTTTAAGGTTACCAAGAGCCTGAGGTCTCTCCCTTCAGTATTTACTGGCATGACGTGACCAGCTACTCCTGTCAGCAAGTTGATCAGGTAATAAAGGTAACACAGCACTACTTTCTTCGGAGAGCAAAGGAAAAAAAGTTCTAGCACGTTATGCATCAGCCCCACCAGGTTTGTACTGCCAAGGGGGAAGGGGGAGAGGTGTTGCCGTGTTTTTGAAGTCTTCCAGTCCAGAAAAAAGATCAAACACGACTTCAAAATTCACCGGGTCTGTCTCTAGGCCACATATTTGGTAAAATAAACTTATATCTTGGAATTCCTACAATAGCTACCTTTACTGAAATACATGCAACTTTACTGCCGAGAAGCAGTTAAACAATATTTTGTAGTTCACAAAAATGTGCAAAGTGCTGATTCCCAAGCTGCTCTGGTTCTTGATTTAGGGCTGGCAGAAGAGAATGTTCATGGTAGAGACTGCAAGTGCCAGCTGGACAACTGTGGAAGACATGTTCCTAGAATAAAGCTGATATACAGCAGACAAATCCTGCACCTCATATCGAGCTGTTATAGGAGTTGCCTAAATGTTACTAACATCACCTTCCACATTCAGGTATGACAGCTTAGCAGTCAGGAGTGTAAGTTAACAACAGAGAAAAAAGGAGCATAAATATTGGATAATTCCATCAATATAAAGACTGATTGTGCTGTTATAAATTCCCTCTGAATAAAGTCAGTAAATTCAACACATAGAAAAGCACCAGTTACAAATGCCTTTGCTGTAGGAAGATGAAGGCACTACCCTTTCTCATGTAAAGGTCACAAACTCAATTATTCATACCTCTATTTATAATGGAAATTGAATTCAGTCTTTCAGTTCCAGTCAGACAAAGATAAGGCTTTATTTTGGTGGTGGTCCTGAAGAATATCCTCATATTTATTAGTTTGCCAAGATCTGGGTAACAAAACACCTGCACAGTCATCTAGCTAAGGATTTACTACTCATCCAGGTCAAAGATTTCACCATTTATCTTCAGCCAGTTGAGTTTCCTTTCACTTGCCTGGACAGAAATATAACCAACAAATAAAAAGGTTTCGTGGGGATTTGACAAGCTGCTATTGTGAATTCTAATTAGGATTTCACATATTTGCTCTTCAGGCTTTAGCAGGAGTACAAATCTGCAGATAACAATTTATTACTCAAACACCTGTGTGAAGTCATCTATGGCAGCAAAGCCATCCCAGCTCTAGAATCCAAATGGCCATTCTTTTCTCACTGAGGTGCTGTATTTATGAGCAGTAACACTGCTAAAGCAGCGAATCTCAATTAAAAGACTATTACATGCCCTTTTAAGGAATTGTTTCCCTCAATCTACCTAAAGACGCAAAGAGAATAAATTTTATAGCGTGAAATGCAAGAGTCAAAACATGTTTGCAGAAGTTCTTGACCAACTTTTTTTTTTTTTTCTTTTTAAGTAAGGGAACTTCTGACATGTAATTTCATCTGTTGCACCTTGAGGCACCATCTTTCTTTGAAGTTTGTACAATACAAGACCTGTTCAGACCTGCAGAGGAAGCTCTTAGCTGTAGTAGCCACAGTTGCGGTCACTGTGAATGAGAACACAAGAGGCAGGTCAAAAACAGGTTCTTCAGCACCTGATGAATGAACAGCCCTTCTTTTTCCTCTTCAGGGGCAGCACTAGGTGTTGTTATTTAGATACCTGAAGAACAAATATTGGAGTAATACCATGAAACATAACTGTAAGAGACCCATCAAACTAGTTACTGTAACCTAAATGACTGTTCTGCTTATATGGAAAGTTTAATAAATAATAAATTTTCTCTCAGAATACAGTTACCATTTCATTGGAATGAAAGGGCTACCTAAAAAGCCCCAAGAAAACCTTGGTATGACTATCTTCAGAATATGCAAAAATTGAAACAACATTGGTATTACAAGCCAGTGTAGTATATTTTACTGGGCAAGACACAAAGAAAGCAAAATAATCATATCAACTCCACCGCCCTTCTCACAAGCATTTCAAAGCTAAAATTGAAGAGACCTGAGAAGCCAAGTATTTCTGTCCTAATGAACACAAATTTCCAAACAGCTCCACATCAGCCTGTATGAATTGCCAAAAAAATCTCCTTTAACAGTAACTCAAGTTAAGTACTACCTTTATGCTGCCATCCAGAGGCAGCACCTTACAAAGCATCTGTGTTTAGATTTGGCAAGTACACCTCTTGGTAAACAGTGCAACAACAAGCAAAGAGCACTAAACCAGAATGTAAACTACCAGGTGGTCTTCTCAGCCCACTTCATCTCCAAGTTAATGAACCAACAGATGCCAAACACCACATTTCCCCTGTCAGCCAGCAATGCAACACCTGCATCAACCTCTAAATATACAGTGTAAACAGAGAAACATCCTAAACAAAGTGACTCTTTTCAGGTTTGGAATGGGAGGCTTTGGGGATGGACAAATTCCACAGCACCTCTGCAGGCAGTCTACACTGCTGCTCATTTCAGTTCAAAACACTGAATTCTGAGTGCAAGCCCTCCTTAATTTTTATACAGGCCATAAACAAACTCCTTAAGCACGTACATGGCAAATGGGAGGAAAGGTTGGTTTTCAGCATGCCCCCATCTTTGGCTGTCCAGCTGCACATCCCTGCCACTAACACCGGCCCTGAGACACCAGCATGGAGCACCTGGCAGGCAGGCAGTGGCAGGGCACAGTAAGCCACTTGGCTTTTCAGGAAGTCTCAGTTTTATTTTACACACAAGTCTCTAATCACCAGCCTCTTGGGGCTTCCTAATTTCTTCCAGCTGCAAATAAGAAGTGCCATATGGTACTCATTACAGGTTAAGATTTACTAGTCATTTAGGACCTTTCCCATGTGACAGGTGCTACATGTTGCCACTTTCTATAACCATATCCAAATGTAACACAAACCTAGACCAAACTTGTCAGGCTTGTAAGTCTCAGGTATGTTTGCAAGCCAAGTATTATACTGTCATAACACCAGTCATGGTGGCACTCCATTTATAGTCCGTTCCTGGTTAGGAAAGTGGAATAAAGTCACAGGCTCCAGACTAATTCCCCAGAAAATGTTCTGTTCCTCACCTTCATCTATGGATGTATCTAAAATGCAACAGAGGAAGCTTCATATCCAGAGTCCTGTTAATGGACGTCAATCATTTGTCACTGACAACTACACCTTCAAGCGTCAAAAGCATGAAGCAGACCACACAAGAACATAAACCCTACTTCTTCCTTGGAGACAGGAGAGGCAAAATGAAACAGCATTTCAGATTAATCTAACTCCACTATGGTCTATCTTGAAACTACTGAAAGCACTAAATTAATACCAAAGATTAAGCAAGTACACATACTAAAGAGAATAGAGGCTGTGCAGAGTGATATTGCATTGAGATGTTATCTGCAGAAGTACACACCCTCTTAACTGCCAGAACAAGACCTAACTCACTTTAAGGCTTGGTGGGTGTCTGGGGGATTTTTTGTGGTGGTGGTGATTATCAACTCCATTCTCCTTCAGTTCTTGGACCAAGTATCATAGCTTCAAGGTTCTTCTAGCTGAAGCTGTTTTATCATTTGTTTATGCCCGTGGCAGCAGCACACGCTGTGTGTGCACTTTAACACCTAAAGAGAGCACTTTGGGCAACACTTTCTCTGTACTACTCATTGCTAAGAAAGAGCTGCTCTCCAGCCTCAGGTAACCAAAGCTGAAAGAGTAAGTGGCACTGAAGAGAGCCAAGTTAAACAAGGAAGCAACCGAGACAAAGCAATTGTCCTAACACTGGAAGTCAGAGGCACTTGAAAATAATGCAGCATCAGGGCCTAATGATGGGGAAGCCCTTTTCTTTTATCCACAAGCTGATAGAAGTTGAATGTTTAGTGAGAGCTCTCAGGTGCCTGTTCAGGAACTCACATGCTTAACTTGAGCAGCTCCAGAGTACCCTCAGTATGAGCCTCTCAAGTTCATTTACTGAAGCCCTGGCTATGCACAGGTAATGGCTCAGGGTCTCGTTAAGGCACCGTCACTTCAAGGGAGGTACTTCAGAGCAAGGTGCACCTTCCTACCAACAAGTGACCTTATACTGACATGGAGAATCACAATAGTAATTTCCTGCAGACTATTTCACAGGGGCAAAGCAAAAGGAGGCCTGAATTATTTCTTTTAAAACACTGGAAGACAGCTGCAGGCTAATGCTAATAGAACATTCTATCTAGCACATACAGCTCATGGAATTACATACTCAAATTTGATTAGAAGAAATAGATTTCACTTCCTTACACCAGAGAAATGACATCTAGAGGCAATACAATGCCTTAACCTGAGAGTCCTCACATTTAAATTGCACTGATCATCACTAAACAGAATGCATGCCCTGGAAATTAAGTCACATTTCTCAGAGACTTGCCACATGAAAAAAATTTTAAATCCATGCAGAGAACTAGCTAAAAGAACCATGGACTAGATCTTGACATAAAGCACTGAAAATTCAACAATTTTTTTTTAAGAGTTAACATTGCATCAATAATGGCAAAATAAATCTGATCAGTGCTAGAGAGAAGGGGTGTAGAATGACAAGAAATACCCTTTTATTTTTGTTTCTAAGGGAAACAAAAGGGAGGAAGTCTTCAGTAGTAGCATAAAGCTTCTCCTTACTTTGATACACGTAAATTTAGTTTTTGCTTTCTTCAGCAATTGATTTTATTCTCAGTTCCATCTGGAGGCTACTCAGTAGCAAGTTAAAATCTAACCCAAAGTATCTCGTTAGGGTGATTCTCTGACCAGGTCCCAGGGTGTCAGTGAGCTGCCTTCCTTGCAACATCACACTAAAACACTGTCAGTTTAAAAGAGTGGGAGTAGGCAATGAGAGAACACACGTGGTTCCAACACCCCAGCACAGTAATTAAAGTGAGCAGATCCATTCATAAGAAACAGCTCTCAAGTATCATTAAAACTAGAGATGCAGCCTGGAGCTTGGCAGGAGTAAGAAACAGCCCCTGGCATTTGTACACATTCCAAAACAGAAAGTCACTTTCTCTAAGGGAAAGTATTCCCTGAGGCACCCTGTTTTAGGGAATACACCAACTCCCACAAGTGCTATTTCGAGCTGAACACATGCCAAGAAGATAACCTGCTTCAAGTTTGTGATGTATGCTCTGCACCCTGCAGTAACCAGTAGGTTAGTTACAAGCACTCAATATGGAGCCTTTCCTCTAAGTTCTGACATTATTCCTACAGCAAGCAAGGTTTGGAATAGAAGATGCTGTTTCAAAGTCCTTTTAGCCTGCAACTATCAGAACAAACAGAGAAATTCCAAGACAGCTCTGCTTTGAGCAAGAGGTCACCTAATCTGGACTCCAGCACAGAAGGATTACACTCACAGCCCAAGTTTTACTATGATTCTACAATATATTACAAGCTTGGAGTACTAGTACTTCTAAATTTTGTTATCTACATCTAAGTAAAATTATTCAGTGTTAAATCCAACAATGGTTTTGTGGTGGGTTAACTTTGGCTGGATGCCAGGTGCCCACTAAGTCTCACAGCAATTGTGGTCACAGGCAATACAGATTCGACTTAGGGAAATAATTTTTATTGCCAATCAAAAGTCAGAGTAGGGTAACAAGAAATAAAACCCACACCTTCAAAGCCCTTGCCCCCTGCCTCACTTCTTCCCAGGCTTAACTTCACTCCCAGTTTCTCCATCTCCTACCCCTCAGCAGCACTGGAAGTTAAACTACCAAAACAAAACACATTCAAGCCTTGCAACTCTTCATCCTCTCTGGGTTTTCTCCTTGTTGTTTCAAATATTTAATGACTTAAGAATGAAAGATAAATAATGGTTTTGCAGAAATCTCTAAGTTTTTCCTCATAGCTGCCTATACTGTGACTAGATGAAAAGAGATAGCAAAATTAAATAGAAATTCTCAGTTTTCAGTGCAGTGAAGAAGCCTCCTTTACCTTCTGAATTTGCCCTTTAAGGTTAAACATACAAGAGAAGCGTTCTTAAACTAATTCAGAATAAGTATTTTCTACAATTAATTCACATTGTCTGAATGATAGCTAGAAATTACTTTGCCTTTCAGAAACAATGGTTTCTGCTGTCTTTCCGTGTAACAGGTTGGTTCAAAGTAAGCTGACTCGAGAAAAATCACTGCCTCATAGAAAGGATTATTTTTAAAAGGTTTTTAAACTGAGTTCATAAGCTCCTTCCCCCAAACACTGCTTTGCAGTGGCATTTCTTGTCAGGAAATCAAATTTTCTGGGAGCTGAAGGCTTGTCTAGCCTTGCCTGCAAGCCACGTTAGTTTCCATTGCTTTAAGTAAAGCAATTTAATTGTGGGTTTTAATAATTGCTACTTTAATTCAAGGTGTAGAAAGAGTGCAGTTCATTGCCCAGGGTGGTCATTTTATTTCTGTCTATTGGACCCCTGTGGGATGTAAGTACATGAAGGGAAAGGTTTTCTTTTGAAGAATCAATGCTGTATTTAACAGACACAGACTGATGCTAGATAGGAATACATTGACAACTTCTGAAAAAACAGAATTTCTTAATGAAGGAAGATTAGCCTTCATTGCTTACAAGGTAAAGTACAAAATATCAAATACAATTGTTGAATTAAACGTTGCTTAAGCCTGACAGCTTTATGTAGTTTATAACTAATGCTTGTTATATTTTCACCCACAGTGCAGGAGTTGGAGTGGATAGGAACCAGAACAGACAGAAATAAAATTAACTATTCTCAATATACTGTAATATTCCAAACATCTTGCTAATGATTTGAAACATTCCAAATCCATCACTATTACAAGGCCTCAGTACAATTTCTCTCAGTACAAATGTTTTAGGCTGTTTCACTTTAGCACTACGGTTGTCAAATAAAGCCAAATTTTATGTTTTGCATAATAAAGTTCTGACTTTTGTCTAGCCCAGTAACCACATGAAAAGACAGTCAAGCTGAAAATTAAGGTGGAAAGGAAAGTCTGCATAGCTCTGCTTCATTTTCTCCACAAAAGTACTAAAGAGATACTGTACCGACTGTCACAGCAGCAGTTTCTCAAACACGCTGAGCTGAAGGGCCTCTATAAAACTTCACCTTTCTTCTGAATGGCTCTGGAGTTTCCATCTCTTAAATTAAGCCATTCCCCCCCCAGCTCTGCTGATTATTTGCCACAGCTCTCAAGCGAGTCTGTGCAGCAGATGGACCAGCCAAACCTCTAACTCTTCTACCAGAGCCAATAAGGAGATCTTATCTACCAGAGCTACATCTTCAAATACAACACGAGGAGGTGAGAGACGCAACTACTACAGCAGAGAAAGATGTCAAGAGATTAAAGCCTTAATTTCATTCCAGTGAAGCATTTTAACACAAACCAAGGATTTCCCCCATGACCACTGTTCCTTCTGGAGAAGGGGTGTCTACCACAAGCATAGACCTCAGCTGCAACCAAGGATGGTACAAGTCAGGTTTCTAAAAGCATCTAAACTCTCCAGGAAGCAGTAATAAACAAACAGCATAAATACCTCTCTTTTTGCAGTGGTGTGGTTTAAAACTAAGATTCCCCTTGCTATAACAACTAAAGGCAGTCCTATAAAAAACACACTTCCCAACATGTTTAATATATTTCAGCAGAAAGTCCTGACAGACACACACTGGCAAAAGGATTTATTAGCTTGTTTTTAGCCAGGGAAGTGAAGAGACCTTTGCTTCCCTTGGGGAAAGTTAAGAGGAAAGAAAGGAGGGTTTCAGCAGAGCTGCAGTAGCAAAGCTTATCTTGTATACACTGGAGTTACATTAGACTAGAGTAGGACAGTTCTGCAGGTCCAGTTATGCCTCAGTAAAAGGAATAATGTAGAACCAAAAGTAAAATAGCCAAATGCATTGCACAGAGATGCCTTTTACAGTGCTAGGAGAGTGAAGAGATTGAAATTCACCTCTGACATTTTAATTCTCTGTAGAGATTAGGTAAAAGAAACAAAATACAGCTGAGAGACTAAACTATTTTCCTTCCCCTCCAAATTGAAGGAGACAAAGAAATCCAACAGCAAAGCTGCAAATAACCAAGAGCCTTCAAGCGACCTGAAATCCATAGCTGTAAAGCTCCTTTCTTTCTGACTTGTAATACACACTCTTCAAGTAAAAAAAAATAATTAAAATAAAATCATTGTCTATATTGCCACTACAATTTATTTTGTTAAAATGTAACAAAATAGAAATAATACACATACACACAGTGCATAAGCCCCCCTCCACAAGAGAGGAATACAAAATTACAATTCTGAATGCTGCTGCACTGACAGCTTAAGAGTTTAAGCTAAAATGTAAAATCTGTGATATAGCTTTGCAATTATCTAATTGCTCTTTATCCATCTCTCCTAAAATTAAGATCACATCCCCCAGTTTTTGCTTCTTGCAGCCTCTCACAAGTTCTCCAAGAAAGACTTAAGCTCTGCAAGAAAGAGTCAATTGCAAAGATTCTTTTTTAAATAAGCTCTAGATTTCTTTTTCTAACAGGACCCTTTCCTGTTCAGCTCAGCTATGTTTATTCTGAGGACAATTTCACGTTACACTGAACCCTTTCCTCCACACACCAAACAACTACACAAGCAGGATGCTCAACACACCACCTTTTTCAGAAGCTGCACTCTACCAATGATATTAAGAAGGGTTTAACTGCATAGCAAGCCCTTCCCAGGAGGGTAAAGGATAAAGGATTCTGCCTAAAGTGTCTTCTCTCAAACCTCTTTCTCTGGTATCACCACTGGCAGAGGCTGCTCTCCATTCAGGGCACTTGTGCAATACCATTCCTAGAACATGGAAGTGTTATCTGGGTATCTTGTTCTGTGGTGATATCAGTGGAGAGTTTACACAACTGATACAACTGGAGGAGGAAGCACCTTAATCTCAGTGAATGAAAGGTAAAAAATACACAATGCATCTTCACTGTATGTGCGGAGAAGACACCTCACTCTGCCCCAGACTGAAAACATGCACATTAGATTTGCTGGGTTGTTATTGATGTTTTCAGTTGTTTTGTAATACAGAAAAGTTTTCACATGTTCTAGTAAACCCAACAGCAGTTAACTGCATTACAGTGTCATTGCTTATTCACGGTAGGAAAAAAAAATCGTGACAAAAATTTACATTTACTGCTAAATAAATGAAATAACACTTTGTCGTAGGAAAATTTCCCTCTTTTGAAAAAGGTAACTAAGAATTGCTTTCAGTGAACAGATTTATTCATTCATTCGGGAAAATGAAAGCCTAGGAAGTTCCACTGAAATATCAGCATTTCCATCATGTGGAAAAAATGACTAAAATACATAATGATTTTGCATGCATAGCTGCAAATGATTCTGTTATGGTCCAAATAGCTCTTAAATTTTGTTTCATTCAGATTCCCTGGATTTGTTTGCATTTTATTTTGCCAGAACACAACTCAAGATATGTCATTTTTACTATATGTCTTTAACTAAGAGCCATGAAAGGTCAAAATCAAAACACATGACAAATGGCAAGTTGGAAGCGGAAGGGCTTGAGCCTTGATGTTATAAAACTAAGTCTTGTGCATGACTAATCAAGACACATCCACGGAATTTCAAGATAAAATACTTTCTGAATCCTAAAAGCCAGCATCCACTTCTTTCTGCTTTTACAAACCTAGCTTTTGTAACTAGCAGGAGCCCCTGCCAGTTATGAAATGGAAAATAGTAACAACTACCACAATAAAATAGGACAAACAAGAGAAACACAGCTGACCAACAAATTGCCTATTAATCATGTACACTGTCATTAATGACATGGTAGCACATTTATATATATATGGTAACTTGAAAGGAAAAAAGATCTCAACTAAACCTAGAGAACTTTCACACATAATACATTACTGCCTTAAACACAAATAACAGCCATGTTGCCAGCCTGCCTTACCATATTTGAACAACTGTTTTCAGCCCTATACTTCTAGTCAGCCTGGAGTTATAATGGAAGACAAAGAAAAAAAGACATTGCTGAAACTATTTAATTTTTAGTAACTTCTGGGCTGACAAAGTCTATTCACACATTAAAAATCCAGGCCTTAACTATGAGGGAAACTTTTTCTCAATATAAATCAATAGACAGTCACTAATTTCAAGTGAGTTTCATAGATAGCCCAATTCAAGAATCTAGCCCATTTATGTTCTTTAATTAAAACCATTTCCCAGTCACAACTTGCAGTCACTTGTTCTAGAACACAGCGCAAGTGTAAACCTGCCAGAAGAGGGGGGGGAAAAAAACCCACCTGCTTATAAAAGAGCTAGTTAGCTTATATACATATATGCAGATTTATATTAAAACCAGCAGGGCACTTAAGCAAAAATATTGTCCTTTAACATACATAAGCACTAATATCTTTTGTTGAAAGCATACAACAAATAAGCATTTTTCAATAGTCTAGCTTGAAATCAGTTCATACATTGATGACACCATCTTCCAACTCATTCATTCTCTCACTTTTCAGTAAAACCATTCTCAGACTCCCAATTACTTTAACACTGTTCATCAGTAGTTACTCTCCATTCTACACTGAGTCTGCACAAGAGTGTATAGCATGATCCATACACTACTCACCAAGTGTAGACTGTGGGGTATGAAAACTCAGCAATAAAACCAGAACAATGAAATCCATCCCTACTTGAGCATGAAACACAGTGGGTGTTTTTAATAACTATGATGTGCACACTGGCAAATGACTCTCAGCTACATTGTCTGTAACCAATCACAGCCACATACACTATTACAAATTAGCTGGAGCAAAGAAGGTACAACTTACTTGAAATGTGCATTAAAATGTTGAATAACAATTTCAGATATTATCTGAATAAGGACACCAGAATGACTTGAATTCATCACACCAAATTTATCCTGTTGGGGGGGAGGATTTTAAGGAAAGATCCCAAAAGAAAATTCACAGAAGAGACAGTTTGTATGAATAATACTGCTAGAGTGTTTAGTCAACCCTTTCTGACAATGGGAGGAATAAACTGCTGATCCTCATTAATAGGGATCAGCATCATTTAGTGTTATCACAGGAAATTCAAGGACATCAGAACACCAAAGTGTGGAGAAAACCATTAGACCCTTACGACAAAAGGCCAGTGGGATATATGTAGGTTGGAACAGAGGCATTTCACTCTTTCCCCCACCCCCACCAGCCCTTGGGTCTTCAGTTAATCTTATCTCACTGCAAATCCTAAAAGAGAGGCTACAGCACAAGGTGGTGTTAAAAACCAGAAATTCCACAATTGTTTTTGCTTTCTTCGTTTCTTCCAAGGTAGGGGACTGCCTACAGGGTCACCACAGTCCTGTTCCCAGACCCCACAGGCTCCCACCAACCACACACATGGAACTGTGCCTGGATGCCTTCCTGAAGAAAGGAAGGGGCCACGTTTCTGCACACAAACCTCCCTCTCTTCAAACCCCACCTGCTAAACCAGTGAAGTCCTGTAGGTGGGACTGCCTGGGTCCTGCTTTGGGGTGGGAGTTAAGGCAGCCTGGGGTGAGGTGGTGCTGAGCAGAGCAGCAGAACTGGTACCACAGACAATGTGGACACAAGCAGTTCCCTGTATCAGTAAGCACTGGTGGCACACTGGTATCACTTACATTTGGGTTCCCACCTGGGCATGGTAAGAAGGAGGGGTAGAAGAGGAAGGAAGTATATTATGGCTGGTCTTTGCTTTTTCAGAGGGCAGATGAAAGGTCTACAAAGTTTCACTGTAAAGGAATGCACTTCAAAGGAGAGTTCAAGACAAATAAGATTTTGTCAGCTCTAACTACAAAATGAAAGGGGGGGGAATCACAGAAACATACTCTATACTTATTACTGTAACATATTATAAGTTTTTTTCTAGAGAGTAATCCTAAAGAGCAGCAATATGGACTCATTCTCCTTTCCAAGTAAACTTAAAAAAAAAAAAAATCAAGAAGAGAAAGGGATTGTAAAAGCCTGAAATTAACCCATATTAGTGTAAGCCTTTTAGTGAAATACAGTCTTTTTAGTTAGTTTTCCCACTCGTTAACAGCTAGAGGTCTTCATCAAATACTTCAAAACCTGAAGCCAGGGATCACCTCTCCCACCTCTCCGTTTCAAGGCCCTGCCACTCCAGGGAACCTAGGACAGCATCCCTCTCTCCAAGACAGAGAGGAAAACTCTTCTCCAGGCCATTTACTGTGCACTCCCCGCTACAGTGCACACAAGTGCCATCTCCGTTAGCTCCTCACCTTGGGTTTTAAGAAAGCAGAAATACAACCCTCGGGAAAACCAAGCCCCAGCCTGAGGCACAGTCCTCCGGCAAGCCATGCCCACACGCCTCCAACCCCCTGCCACGTCCAGGTGCGACTCGGGGCGGCAGGTGATGGTTCAGTGGCGAGAGCTCAGACACCTTTTCACGGAGGTCCTTCAGGGAGGGGGAAAGGCAAGGGAGAATCATTCCTCCTTTGTCCCGGAGGAGCAGCGGGTTCGGAACCCGCACAAAGCTCAGCCGGGCTCCCCTCGCCCCGCAGTCCCGCTCGCTCTCCCGCCTCCCCTCAGCCTCCGGCGGCCCCGGCCGTGCGGGTCCCGCGCAGCGCCGGCCCGACGGCACCGCGGGGCTTTGTGCGGGAGGGGCGGCCCGGCAGCCCCGGCACCTGCGGGAGCCCAGAGACCCTCCCGGCCGCGCCGCCGACCCCCGCCCGCCTCAGGGTTCCTGTCAGGGGGTGCCCACCCTCGGCCGCCCTCGAGGCTCTGAAGCTCCCCCCGGGGCTCCGCGCGGCGGCCGCGCCCGGCAGGGACAGCACCCGCGGGGAACAAGGAGGGCGCCCCGCACTCACCGCCGCCGCCGCCTCCCGCGGCCCCCAGCACCCCAGCAGCACCAGCACCAGGCAGCCGGCGGCCAGGCTGCAGCTCCGCCACCGCGGCTCCATCCCGCCCGCTCAGGAGCTCCGGGGCCGGCCCTGAGGCGCGGGCATAGCCCGGCGGGGCAGCGCGGCTCCTGCAGGCGGCTCCCGCCGGCCGCCCCGATGGCAGCGCCCGCCCCTCTGGTGCACTCGCTCGCTTCTGCCGGCTCAAGTGCTCCCGGGACTACAGTATTCCTCCGCTCCGGGGGCGGGCGGGCGGTGTAGGATGAGGTGCCGCTCCGCTCCGAGGGGGCCGCGATCCCCCCAGCGCCGCCCTGCCCCCGGGCGCCGCGGTTTTGTCGGCTCCAAGGGCGGGCGCCGCCTCTCCCCGCCCCGCACCTCCACCGGGCGGGCAGCTGGACCCCGGACTATTTTCTGCAGCGGAAGCTGCTCTGAGCGTGTGTAAGGTCAGGAGGAGTTGTTGGCAGTGCCGGGTCGCCCCTCTGGAGGGGCGAGCGGCGGGCGCGGGGCTCGCCCGGGCTGGGTCCCGGCCCACCCGGCCCCGCTCAGGTGCGACGCCTCGGCGAGCACCGCGCAAACTTCCTGCCCGGGCACGCTGCGAGCGCCTGGAGGGGCTGCGGCGCCGCGGGAGGCGAGCGGTGACCGAGAGTGAGCAGCTCCAGCCCCGCCGCTCCCCCTGAGGGACCGGGCACCCTCAGGGCTCTGCCGGCAAGGATCCGCACCGTGCCCTGCCCGCCCCGAGGGACGGCGGACCCCGCTCTTCCTCGGCCGTGCCCGCGGGCTGCCCGGGCCATGGGGCGCGCAGGGTGAGTGCCGAGCGCGGCCCCCCCGCTCCCCACGGAGCCCTCGCTCCCCGCCGTGACTCTGTCCCTTTTGCCTCCCCGCAGGGCGCTGGTGCTGCTGCTCCTCTGGCTGGGCGCGGAGCTGGCGAGTGCGGTAAGTGTTTGCAGGTCCAGTGCTCGCTGGAGGTGAACGTGCCCACCCTTCTAACCTGTCGGGTTCGGGCATCCTTGGGCCAGAGAACGGACACCTCCCCGCCCCCTCGGAAAGATGCGCGGGTTTGGTTTTTTTTTAATTGCTGTACACCTGTGTTCCGAAGTTCCTTTGTGCCTTTCGCCGGCTCGACTTTGACTAGTTTTTGAAAAGTACCCTGGGGTGAAAGACCATCCGTGTGCCGTGTAACAGCTTTCAGTGTCCGAAGGCGTGGTCACTGTCTCGCTTTGCACCTGACTGCCTTTCGTTCCCTTTTAGGCTCTTCTCAAACATTTCTGTTAAAAGCTGACCCTCTTGGTCCTTGTTCGCGAGGGATCCAATCCCCAGCACATCATAACTAAGTAAAAGTGATGTGAGAAATTAAAGGATTAAGCTGTTAAGTGTTTTATCAAGCTTCATGACTATTAGTAAATGTGTTTTAAATTCCAAGTTGGTATTCAGAAGCAATGATTTTATGATCTGCCAATATGACAATTTTATGGATTTTCTCTTGCTCTTCCTAATTAATGTTTAAATAGATCAGTAGGTGATTGCAGACTTTCTAAATGTTCATAATTTTTTTTCTTTTTGGTGTTATAATAGATTTTCTACAGCTGCCGTTCTTAGCCCACTCAACTAGTGAATGAGAGAGTCCTTTGGAAGATCTGTAGACTAAATTAAGTGTCCAACTGATGTAAAGTCAGCAGTTAAAAAAAGTCTTTGTTATATTGTAACATAAATGAAGATTGCACAGTAATGTTTGTAGTGTGGATTTTACAGCTCACATACAATAGTGAATTAATGGAAGTAGTATAATATGTTTTAAGCAAGTTTATTTTAATTCAACTTTTGACAGATTTCTAACAAAGCCAGTTAAAACATGTGTTCTTGACTTGGCAGCCAGTGTTTTTCTACTGCATTTGCCACTCTTTTGATTAAAATTTTAAGGAATTAGAACCTTCCTGTGCAACTGAGAAGAAATGTTTTTAAAAGTCTTTTAATAGCAGAGGGGTTTATACTTTTCATAAATATGAAAGGCTTGATTCTGGTTTGCATTTTTTATAATCAATTGCACTAGTAGAATTTCATCATCCTGATCAGGTGGTAGTTACAAGCTTTAATCTTCTCAAAGATTAAAAGATTAGAGAGTTTTATTCAACAAAACCAAGAACTGTTCTTCTGAGAGTTCTTGCTGTAGTGGAATCTGGGTGGAAATGACTTTTATAAAGCAAGTATTTTAAAGGCTCTTTGAAGTAAATGTGCCACATTTTGTAGTAATTTTTATAAATTCATGCAATATGGCAGTGAAATTATTCCTGACTGATGCAGATGTAACTGACAGCGGATTTTAAATCGTTTGCTCCAGTTTTGCTTCCTACCTGTTGGAAAACACATCTCTTAACAGTCAGAGTTTTGTTAGTTCCTTGGGATCTTTCATTGCCCATAAAGGGGACTCTGTCAATTTAAGTCTATTGTAGTGAGTAAGATTAGTATCTACTTGCTATTGCTAAGTCTTCCTGACAGTTTTCTTCAGGGTTAGAAAACAATCAGAATTTTGGTTGCTGTGTAATCAGTCTAAAAGTATGAAAAAGAATCAGAAATAGGTCCTTAAAATACTTAGTGCTCTGCATGTCTAAGCAGTTAATGGATTTAATGATTTTTATTAAAAGTGCTGTCAAACATGCCCAACAGGAAATATTAAAACTCTGTTTTTGTAAACTTCAGATACAGTAGTAGGTTACTGACTTTCTGGTATCACTGATTTAAAAACACATCTCAACACCTTCTAGCATGAAGTAAGCTGTTAAGAGAAAGTACTGGTGACTGAATTTGCAGTAAGCAGAGATTTTTTTTTTTTAGGAAAAGCAAGATCTCTGAAACATTTCTTAATAGTCTTCTGGTATATAATTTGAAGTGACAGAGCACAGTGAAGTACCATGTTAATCAAATGAGGTTAAAGCTTTAGGTTAATAAGGAGTAATAACTTCTAGAAGACTATTCACAGAGACAGTCCACTTGTTGCTGGAGATGGTGTCATTTACAACTGTTGTTCTTAATTTCTTTCCTTCAAAAACCTCATTTCAGTAACATATCTGTTGTAAAGGAAACTTCCTAAATATTGTTCTAGTTGTTGAGTGCTCTTCAGGAATGGTACTGTGGAGATGACTAGTGTAGGCAGTGGCTAATATGTCAGGTCAGCACCTTGAATGAAGTTGTATCAAAGATGGCTTTGACACACAGGTCTCAATTATGAGGTGTAGTCATCCCCCTTTCTGTAAGAACAGGATTTTAAAGTGTATCTGAATGAATGTCTCAGTTAATAATTGTTTTCCCTGGGTATAAGTGATAATCTATTTTGAACGGCAGTACAAAATTAGTCCTGTAATGCTATCTGTGTTTTCTTGAGCCAAATGTTGAAAACATAGATGACTTGCAGTTACTTTGCAGAGATTATTGCCTCGTTTGTAGACCAATTGCTCCCCTAACAACTTTCATCTGAAGTCACTCTAGAAGCTGTGCTTCATTTGTGGTTTCAGTCTTTTATCAACAATAATTTGCATTAATAATTAGCCAGCAGTGTCAGTACAGGATGCTGTGCATGAGTAAAAGAACCTTGTAGTACTGTCCTTGAGACATTCATTACACCAAGACAAATGAGAAAAGTTGGTCCAGAACTAGGGGGGATAAGAGGTGCTAGAGAGGCAGGGGTTTGCCTTGGCTGATCACTGCCCTCCCCTGAGGCTTTTCCAGGCTATAGGGCAAAATGGAGTTTTTAGGAGAGGGACTGTTTTTAAGAGATACTCAGAGTTTTGCTGATGTTTTGGGGTTGTCCTCTCAGAAACGTGAGGTGGAGCATGAGCTGAAAATGGTCACAAGATGGAGAGACAGCCTCCTGCTCAGCTGAGCTGCATCATAGTCCTAGAAATCATTCTGTGCCTCCCTGAGAGCATACCTGACATGCAGGTGAGATGATAGCTCCTCATTTATTTCTTTTCTGTCCTTCTTCAGCCAGCTGAGTGTACCTGCACTGGTTTTGATGTGATGTCCTAAGGAACTACTGTTAGGACTTACTGTAAGGATTTGCCATCAGACATGTTCTGTTGGAACACCTGAGCTTTCAGATGGAGTTCAATTAGTTTTATTTTACAAGTGGACTTCACATACTATTGCAACTCCTCCATTTATTTTTTTTTTTTGCTAATAAATGTGCAGATTAACTAGAGCCACTCTCTTTTTTTAGCACTTAGTATCTTGTTCAGTAAAACATTTTCAGTATCCAAGTAAGGCAAATAAAAACTATGTGTGAAAACCAGTTCTGGGCAGTCTGCTCTATTTTGAGTAACTGAAGCTCTACTAGTTCATGACACACTAACCCAAGCGATCTTATTTATCTGTCTCCCAGGTTCTCTGTGTGTTTTGTTTCTATATCTATGATACAAATGTTTCATAATATCTTTTACTTTAATATGTACTGGAGCAGCTTAACTGAACCGAGCTCGTTGTTTTCAGTGGCCAAAATTAAATTTTGTCCCAGAGACTCTGACAGAGGGGAAAAATAGCTGTTTAATTATGGATATTCAAAACCAGACTTGCAGCTTTCATCATAACACTTTCCAGTGCAGTTTCTGCAAATACGATGTTATCCATTGAAGAGGTATTTATAAAGTTCTGTTTTCTTTTTCTTTGCCATTTTAATCAGTGTTTGTAAGTATGCAATCCTTCTGTAATTTGATTTTTACAGCTGTATCTTTATATAGTCGTGAACTTTATGGGGGAAGAAGTAATATCTGTAGTAAAGTTACTTGTATAAGGAAGGAATCTACAGAATTCTAGAAACAGTATAAAATCTTCTAAATCTCAGGATTTGTGTCCCAGATAAGTCTTCTAATGTGTAAGAATGCATGGGTGTGGAGGCTTGTTTGGTGAAGATTCCCATAGTGTATTGAGAATGGTCATTCTGGGAAAGTCAAGTTTGAGTGGCAATAGGTCTGTAGTAAAATAATAACAATTATAACCTGGTTCTGTAGCAAAATAATGAGAATTACTAAAAAAAGAAGCTGATTGTTCATAACAGTGCTAATTATCAAGCTTTTGCCAAGACATGTTGAGTCTACGGGAAATTTTCATTTAAAGCTGACTATCCCTTTCTCTCCCATCTGAACAAATAATTGTTTATTTGCTGTTTTATTGTTTATTCTGGGTGCTGAGACAACAGAGCCTACAAAGTGGCTGTTTATTTGGCACTCAGATACCATTTCAGGTTACAGCAGCTATGACATGGAGTAACACGTGATGGTGTTCTGAGAAGCTTTTTTTTTTGATATCATTATCGATTTAAGGTTGTGGCTGCCTTTTCATAGGTGTGAGAAGCACTGTGTGACCTGAAGAAGCATTTTATTTCCCCTTCTGTACAAGCCAGCTTTGCTACCAGCCACTGTGTTCCCCGGGCTCTTGTCAGACAGTTTGGTTATGGATCAGGAAATATGACCCACCTGGTTTTTGGGCATCTTTCAGGATGAACTAGGAAGGGATTGCTACAAACACTGCAAAGCTCATGATTCTGTATTGAACAGTGCTGAGGAAACAAACATATTTCAGAGATGCCAGCCAGTTTTACCCTTTTGTCAGTGACTTTTTGGGGATTATCAGTTTTTTTAGGGCAAGTCTTTAGGTACCTCAAAATAATAAAAGGAAGATATTCCTTCTGGGAGAAAAAAGGTATTCTTTTACTGTAGAGTGGTGTAATAGTATTTTGAGATGCTCATGAAGTTATATAGATAAAAAAAGTCTTTCCTGCCAGAATTCTTGATGTACTTGACCTTCTCTCTTCCTTCATAAGTGGGTTTGTGTGCCCCTCCATGGATAATGATTAATTTCCTTGGGTGGCTGGGTTTTTAGTTATCTTTTTTATTTATTTTTTTTTATTACTTTATCTTATTTCAAAATATCCCTAGAGCCCAGTAAGGCTCCTACTCTGCTGGGAAGGCTGTAAACCCTAACTGAGCTTTAATATACTTATTTCCATTTACATGTCTGAACAGAAAGAGCATTTAGAGTGGAATCATGCAGTTCTCATTACCTGTTCCTTGCAAAGAGGGAATTTGGAGGTGTGGGCAATAAATCTAAAAATACTTGGGGAAAGTAAATAACTTGTTCCTGTGCTTTTTGCACAAATTTCCTTCAGTTCAGCCTGCCTTGGGTTTTCCCACACAACTTCCCCTTCTCTGTTGGTGTGATTTATATGGAAGTCGTGTTGCTGCAGTTTCCAGTACTGTGTTTAACTTTCTACTTTCAAAAGTTGTTGACAATAATCTTGCTACTTAGGTTCGAATTTGTCTTTTCAGAATTGTTTACCTTTCTCTCAGGTTTGAGGAAACACAAAGAGGTGAAAATAATACCAAGCCAAGGGAACTGTTCCATGGATCTGCTCTTTTGCTGGCTTCTTTGCCACATTTTTTAATAGTCTGTGCTGCTCAGAGCTGACTGCTGGCCCTCTGATTCTGCCTGTACCCAGTAGAATACAGAGCTGCAAAGATCCCCAAGGTCTGTGCTTTCCTTCTTGTTGTTTCTGTAGGATTTTGATTAGCTTTGGCTGTGTCAACCTCACTGGGCCACTAAAGCAGCACCTCCAGTTTTCACAGTCTCTGCTCACTCGGTTACCTTCATACTGAGAGAATCAAGAAAATCAGATTGGTCTGATTTGCTTCTGTCCACCGAGCTGTCAATAGCTACTGTATTCTGAGTTTGCCTCATTCAGCCCCTGCTCTATTCTCTCCCATTTGGCTGGAATCTCCTGTACTTTGCACAGCCTCCAGCCCTTGCCTCAACGTGCTCTCCAAGCTCCTCTGCCTTTCTGGTTCTCCTTTGTGCTCCAGCAGGCAGGGAGGCTGCCAGGATCACTCCTGGCGGTTAATCCCGCAGCGCTTTCTCTGATGCCTCACTGCAGCAGCAGTGAGGACGTGTCAGTGCCTGTTACCCAGGAATCTCTCCTGCACAGATCTGCTCAGGAGGGTTGTACCTCATGTTCATTGCTTTCCCCGTTGGTAATTTGGTAATAGGAACCAACGATTCCATCTTTGACACGAGCACTTGGCAAGACCCCAGTGGGATGTGTAACTCAGGTAAAATCTAAACATCATCTGGGGGTTGTACCTGGACTGATTGAGAACTTGCTAGAAAAGGCAAGACATCAAGGTTTCTGTAAGATATGAGGCTAATAGTTAATTTTCCTTCAGTTTTGCATATTTGTCATTTTTCCATTTCCATTGAAGGTGAAAGAGGTTGGAAACAAGGTAGCAACATCAATATTAACTGTTTCCTTAGCATATTTTTTTGGCAGACAGATCAAAACTTGCAGCTTTCTGGAGATTGGGATAGAAATGTTTGTACAGAATCAGCTGAAAGCCAACTGTGTAAATGAATTTATAGTACTGTTTGAAGGGGTTGGTTTGGACCTAAAAAGTAGAGAAAAGGAAAAGGAAAGTGCAGTTAAGCAAGAAATAGACTTAAAAATGCTGTTGTGCTTCTTAAAATCTCTGCAAATTAAAGGTTACCAGCTTGATTTCTTGCTAGTAGAATAATTTTAAAGCTTTAAATAGCATCAAGTCAGTGCTTTGTCTTTTCCTGACTTTTTAAATTACTGGATGTTCCTTACCTGCTCTCATAGCATTAGTGTTTTCAAATCAGTTCTTATGTTCCTTATCCTATTATTTGAATAATTGAAAATAATATTTTCTATTAAGATCCTCCTCTCACAAGTAGTAAGATATCTTTCTGTGGACATGAAATAATGTCTAGTTCTAAAAAGAAGTCTTAAACAAAAAAAAAAAAAAAAAGGTTCCCAAGAAAATTATATAATTATAAAAGATGTGATGAATCTATTACTCTTAATACTTTAAAGTTTGTTTAGAGTTCATAAGCTGGCAAGTCAATTTTTCCATATAAAGTATATTCTGAAATATCTATAAGCTCATCTCATTACTGTAAAAAAGTTAAATAGATGAATTGACACAATGAATAATGGCTGGACTTTCCCAAAGAGAATCAGGACCATTTTAAAATTCTAAGAGTTCTTTCAGTCAAAATTCTGCAGTGAAGGAGTGTGCAGATATCACTTGCTCGGTGTAATATATTTATTTAATTTTTTAAAAGCAATTTGGCATTATTGCTACTACTATAGTGGAAACACATCAAAACAATAGGAGGGTGAATCACTGTATTGTACTTTGATGATTAAAGCACAAAATGATCCACAAAGCAGGGTGGAACTGAACTGGAAGAACATAGCCTGCAGGAGCAAGAAACAAGCTTGGAAAATTAAGAATTATAGTAGTCTTCAGACTTTTCCATAAAAGGAGCCTGTAGGCTTTCAGCCTCAGCCTTCCTTTTGAGGTTTTAGACTGTCATCAAAGTGTGTGTGAGGGGTTGAAAAGTTGGAACATTATCTGTAAAATGAATGTATCTTTGTAAATGCTTTTTCTATGAAGTGCAGCATATGTGTAGATTCAGCTGGAAGGTGAGGTTGGCAGGTCCTGGATTGCACTGCACAGTGTAAATGGCATTTTGCATAGAACATTCTGGATCTTTGTTACCAGAAAGGATAAAAGTGTGGTGGGTCTCAGTCTTCTGTTCATGACTGAGGTGATTTCCAATAAGCCCTGGGTGCCAAAAGTAAGGTGCTTTATGTCTGGTGTACTTATGAAATGCACATTCTCTTTACTTTCACTGTGGGAATAGGTGTAACCCAAATGCATAGCTTGCTATTTAGCAAATGTTTTCTGTTTTCATCAAAAACACAGTTTTTAACAGCTATCTCTTCTTGTAAGATTTATATGATCATTTTTACAAAGGAAGAGAAATGCATTTTTAACCTAATAAAGGGCTTAAACTGGAAACAGCCTGTAAAATCTTTCTACAGATGGTACTTGGCTTTTCTCTGTGACTTGAAGAGATCCAAGATGTAACCTTAACAATATACAGAAAATATGTTAATGTGGTGGTGAAAGGAAGAAGCTTTCAAACCACTCCTGTAACAAATGTGTTCTAGGCACCAAAGCAAATGTCAGATGCTTAGCCTACTTTTACCACAAATAGATACAGAAAATACTCTTTGAATACCACAGAGGTCCACAGAGGTTTTAAAGTTAAATGAGTTGGTGACCATAAACAGAATACTTCAGATGGTTTCTTGAAGGTAGTGATTATATGGTTTGCTCTGTGGTACTTTTAACAACCTTAATCTCTCTGAATGTATAATCTTGTTAGGATTAAACCAAAATCTGCCTAGATAATTAGAGTGAGCTCCAAACTGTGGTTTGACCTGTCTCTCTTAGTGGTGCGATTTCCATGTGAATGTGCTGCCCTGGAGCGTGTGGAGTGTGGAGAGCCCTCAGCAGGGTCTCTGGGAGCTCAAGTAATCTGTTCCCTAAGAATGTGGTTGGAAAATCACCTCAGAGGTTTTGCAAAGACTGCTTTTCTGTGACTGTACCGACCGGGATCCGGGTCAGAACATGTTTTAATGTGGCAGAGCACATTTGTCATTGAGGGTAAAATGTCTTTGCAGACCTTCCCGAGTGCTGAGAGTTGCAGGATAGGCCGAAGCCTGGAGTGCCATGTGACAGGCACGTTCACAAGCAACAGCATTTGGTCTGTTTTGTCCCTTCTGCAGGGTTCATTTATCATGGGCATGCATTTCACACCGTTTCCTTACGTAATACGAAGAAACACAATTTTTATTTCAAAATACATAATCACTGGTTGCATCTCGTGTTGTCCTTCACCCCTGGTGGTGATTTGCAGATGTCCTTCCACCCTGCCGGGCTAAGTACTGGTGTTACTGCCCTGCATGTGTGAAGAAAGCTTTGCCCCAAGTCATGCAGCAAGTTTTGCTTCTTTGAACTGTTGCACCGGGTGTTTTGTGTGCCCTCGGGCTCCTCTCTAAATGAGATGACTTGTGTAATCTGCCTTTGGAGATCTCGAAGGTTTGAAGCTCTAACAAATAAGGCACAAAACTGTAAAATGTTGATTATGGCTGCTTAAAGGCTCTCCACTCAACTGCATTTTCTTCTGTGGGCTAGCACCAGACTATGAAGTTCCCCAAGAATGTGGTTGGGTTTTATCTTCCAGCTTTGTGCTATCCAGCCAAGTTCTGCACGTCTTTCAGAGAGGAGTGGCAGGGATTAAAAACCAGCTAGTGAGTCTTTAACTACAGTCTGACAGTGGTAGAGTAGAATTAATTAATGTTTATATCAGATCTCCAGTGTTACTATAACTTTTCAGCTCCATTCAAGGATACTTTATGAACCACAAACCAAAGTGTTTACCGAGTATTTTGGATAGAAGTAAATTAAAGCTATGGTAAAAAAAATATAATTGGTTCTTTCTGTTTTTTTTTTTTTTTTAACAGAAGTCTGATTCACAAAACAGTAGATATTGTGTGAATTTCAGCAAACAAGTGGTTTGGTTTTTTTCCTTTCCAAACTTAGTAGTAGGAGTTTAATAATTTTCATTCTGAGCAGCAGTTACCAGAAGTGTTCTGCAGTTCACTGTAGCTTTCCAGATCTATTTCTCCTTTCTTTCTTACCTTGCAGTTTGTAAAACTAATGAAAAGGCAGCTTTGAGGATTTTTTTTTGTTGTTTGGCTGAGTTACTGTCCAAGTCTGGAATGATTGTTTTACAGTTTTCCCTGCACAGAAGACTGTCAGCCCAGGCACCTTTGTGCAGTGATACTGGCTACGGATTTTGTTTGAATTACATGATAACATTGAATTTACCAGGGATAAATGTTGCTGAGGTAGTTCTGTGTTTTCTCTATATAATAACAAGTGTTCTGTGTGTTTAAGAACAACCAGGGAAAACGCAGCATCTGTTTCATCAGGATGTGTTCTTATTATTTCCATTAAAGAAATTCCAGTGAGAAAGTTATTTCCCTCCTCTTCATTCCGGTATTATGAGCTCACTCAGAGGAGGGCAGAGGGGTACCAGGTTTCAGGACTAAATTCCTTTGCCAGAGGAATGTGCAGTGAGACACAGGTACAGGCTAGCTCCACGACATACTTGTTTAGAGGGGCCCTTCTGCAGCCCAGCAGCTCACAGATCTCAGATTTACAACACTTCCTTATCTGCGTGGTTTTGTTCTAAAAAAAAGAAGAGCAGGATTGGTCTTTATGAAGAATATTGTGAGTTTTCTTTGATTTTACAAAGAAATTTTCATTTTGCTTTTCTAGATAGGCAGTAAAAGTGTTTTGTAACACCCTTAAAATGTGTGGAGGCAAATGTAAGAAAGAGACAATTGAAAAGCACTCACTGCTGTCAGGTGTACTCTGGGCTGTTGTGTTTACCTGAGGTCACTGAGAATTTAGTCTGCACCTTACATAGTATGTCATGGGGGGCCTCAGTTTCTTTTGGAATTTTATTTAGTGTCTGGCATGAGTAATCCTTATTTTCCTTACCTATCAAATGTCAGTGGCATCTTAAGCCTGATTATTTAGATGTTGCCTCACACTGTATCAAAGTAGCACTGGTATCAACTTGTATCTTGAAAAAGGTGCACAAAAGCACCGAAGCCTTTCCATTAACTTTGTCATAAAACTACTATGGGAACGTAATTCAAATTCTGTTTGGAACCAGTTTATCTCTGTAAGATGAGACCACCACAATTCATTCAGTTACTTGGCAGAGCTGTGAAATTTGCTGTGCTTGCTCAGTTTTGTAACCACTGTGGCCTCTTGCTCTTGATAAGCCCCAAATCACAAATTCCTGTGTGATGATATCAAGGAACTGTAGCAGGATATGTCAGATATTTTATGGTTAGGACAGGAAGTTAGTATTTTGTAGATAAAACAGGAGGACTTGGTTGTGGCATAACTAATAAGGAAACCTGGATTCTATTCTCAGTTTAGCTTGATGAATGGCTTCAGGTGGCTTTCTTAAATACTCCAAACCATGTTTGGAGCTATCTGTAAAATAATCATGCATGTGCTGCTCCCAGAGGTTTGTATGTCTGTTTATCAAGGTGTACTTTAAAACAGGTAACTGTTGGTAACACTGAAAGAAATTTAGAGGAAAGAAATTTAGTGCTTGTTTGTGTTTTCCTCAAGTTCTTAAGAAGATACAAATATTTTTCTTTCTTGATTTTCATGACTAATCTACTTGCTCTCCTAATATGTATGACTAGAGAATGATGATAAAAACATACAAAACGTGTTTTAGAAAAACTGATCTGAATGCAACTTTGAATTTCAGTTTTAATTTCACAGAACTAAAGACTTAAATCTTGTTCTTTTCCTTACATATATTCCACTCTGGTGCTACGAGGCTGGTTAGAAATTAGTACCACATAAAAGCCTAGACTCTACCAAACAAATAGCATCTGTGTAAAGCAACAGAACAAAGTTGGTGTTACTTTATTCAAGTTGTGAAAGCATAATGTAAATAAAAACATAGCTAGTGTAGTATTTTTCATGGGGATACAGGTGATGCCACATTTTTTTTCTTGAAGTGCTAGACTGTAGAGACCTGTTATTTAACATCTGGATGTTTGACTTGGGCAGAGGTGAGGAAATCAGGAGTCAGCTCTCCTGAGACTGGGTTATCTCAGACCTGTCAGCTGTGGGGTTTCTTACATCTCTGTATGAAGCAATTGGCACCCGGAGGTGTTGGATTCAGGGTCTCTGACAAGCTGGATGGAGGTTTGTTTAGAAAGGTCTGGGTTAAAGAGTCAGGAAAAAAAAATATAAATCATAGTTTTTTGGCCTGCAGGATCTGCTGGGTTGGTTACGTCATGTTTGGTGCACACTGGACACAGTGAAGTGTTCAGAACAAAGCACAGCTTTTAAATGACAGTAATTGGTTGCACTTGCTCCAAATATTGTTTTGCATTTCTGTGTCTCTGGATGAGCTGGAGTTTGTGGGAGGAGAGAAGCTGTTAAATGGAGGGAGAAGCTCCAGCGGAGAAGCCTGCAGGGCCAGAAATCCTGTTTGCTGGTGCCATTCCCTAGCAGGAGGCTGTGCCTGTGCCCTGCAGGTGGGTGATATGCCTGCAGGGAGGAAGGAGGGCAGCTGTAGCTGATGGATCCTCAGCAAGCCTCTGCCCTGTCCGTTTTTGCAGTTTAATGCATAATTTGGTGCAAATTTCCACACCTTCAACACAGCGAGTGTAAGGTGTTTTGTTCAGTGTGAGGCAGGGAATATTTCTGTTGCTGGTTTAAATCCAAGTTAGACAACTTATACCTTAAGATAACTTATCTAACTAAATAAATGAGGCATCTTCGTACTCCATTCTGTATTTTCCGTTTGCACCATTTTGCAAGCCCATGTGCTTTAAAAGTAATCAAATAAAGTGTGTTCTTCCTTTCAGTTACTTTATTTGTTATCAAAGGTCTTAACCAAAATTCATTTAGTGGAAAAACTAATTTGAAACCTTTCTCAGGTCAGTACATGTGACTGAAATTTGATATTAATTAATTTAGCCTTGCATGCAGAGTACCTGCGGTGTATAAGCTGCCATTGTTGGGACACATTGCAAAATCTGAAACGAAATGTTTTCTGGAGTTCGCTGCTTGTGGATAAATGAACACTCATGTAACCTTTTGTTTGGTTTTCTATAGAATTTAATTTACAAACTTTGCTGGAAAATAACCTTTTGCCCTTATTAATGTATTCCGTGGCACAAAGGAGCCTGCAGGGTGTCGGGGGGCACAATGTGCGTTGCCCTGCTCTGCAGTGGGAAATCGCTGTTTGCCTCTGCTGGGGGGAGCTTGGAAGTGAATGTTTGGATCAGTTCACAGGTTGAACTTTTAGCTCCCATTCTATTTCTCCCACTGCATCTGTAGGTCTTGTGCCTGTCCCAGCAGAAGTTAAGTCTGTGTGGTGAGTGTGGGAGTATAGATAGCTGTGAATTGTTTTTCTTGTTGTTAGAGGAAGGAAATCCAGCACTTACCAGAAGCCCAGAGCACGTGATTTTATTCAGATTTTACATTTCAAAAATGCTCTTCAGATACTACTTCATTAAAAATCTGTGAGATTGAAGTACCTTCTTGTGCACATGGCATACTTTCTTTTTCTCTGAAAGATCACTTTGTGGCATTGTGAACCTCATGTTTTTATTGTTACATCTGTGACGCTCACACCTGTGAACTCAGGTCACCACATCTGACCCTACTGTGCTCTCATATACGGAAAATCAAACTTGAAACACAATCCCTACTTCAAAAGATTTGCAACCTGCCAGATATGTGCAAAACCTAAAGAAATCCTGGGAAAATACTGCTCAGCAAGGGGCAGTCTCCTCACACCAACCGTAGAATTGCTGCTGCTGTTTAAGGAACTGTGTACACTCAGCTTCCTCTGATACTCATTCTGTTTAAGGATGGCAGCTCCTCTGCCTCTTAAAACCTAGAGAATTCCTGAATTAAATGTTGTTCTTGGGTATAGGAGTGGAGGTTCAAGCCTGATTTTAATTTAAAATCACTTACTGTGGTAGGAGGGTGTTGATGATTATCTGGCTGAGGAAAGGCTTGGAAACAATTGTCATTGCTCCTGAAACTGTTCTTTCTCAGCCTTGTGGCAGGATGGTGAGCTCAGAGCACAGCTGTGCTTTATGCTGCTGGCATGA
Organism: Empidonax traillii; assembly: GCF_003031625.1. Lineage (NCBI taxonomy): Eukaryota > Metazoa > Chordata > Aves > Passeriformes > Tyrannidae > Empidonax > Empidonax traillii. Next base: position 1,298,920 of record NW_020955430.1, read on the forward strand.
AAATAGAGACCATAAAAAAGGAACTTTTCTGCAACAGGATTTTATTGTTGAACTGATTGTTGATGTGATAGCTCAGATCATAAATCTTTGGGGTCAGTGATCAGCAATCCAAAGGGATCATTCTCTTCTCTTCCTTGCAACAACAGAAGCATCAACTCTCCAGAAAACATCCAGTTATTTCATATACTGAGGTAAAATCTGCCCCGGTCAAGCCAGAAAGAACATCTCGGTGTTCACTCTAGGAACATTACACACCCCTTTGACAAACTGAGAAATTAATCAGGGTTGTAATCCTTGGGTAAGATTAACATGAGAGCATCCAAAGCTATTATACTTGATTCAAGTAAAAATGCGTGTGGGTGTATGTTTATATACAGCTATTGCTTAGTTCTGACCTCTTGGGAATCTCAAAGGACAGTAACAGCAGGTGGAAAGAGTTTCAGGGTAAATTTGACATCATATCCAGATTAATTATTCAGTAAGTCTCACTGATGTTTTTGATCTCTGGAAGAAGGTTAAAGGAGGAGAGGATATTTAGCCAATCTAGTTTTGAGCTAATTTCTCCATTTAACTGAGGTGTGACTTGGAGGATAACTGTTAATAACCTGAGTCCTTTTACACCCAGAGGAGAATTGGGAAGAGTGGTAATTTGGGAGCACCAAGGTCAGATGGCTGATGGGCACAGGGAATGTCAGTGCTTGTCTCTGACACAAAGACTGTACACGCTGTGATAAACATTTGTGAAGTGGCGTGTGGGTGTTCCTGGGAGATGAGCAGCAAGATGGTGTGCAGGGCAGCTGGGTACCTGTGCCTTCCTTGCACTGATACTCCAGCAATCCTTAAGGGGTTTCATCCCTGCAGACTATTTCTGTAGGTCCCACTGCAGGAGGTGCAGCCTGGCCACCCTCCATCACTCCAGAGAACGGGGGCCAGTAACAAAACCTAATATAGCCACTATCAGACAATGGATAAAAGAGGTGGAGCAAGTGTCATGCCACTGTGGAGTGCAGTGTAATCCTGCAGGGTTAGTGTTTTGTTTTGCAGAATAGCAATAAACACTGCACAGCACCTTTGGACAGGTAGAAGAAGGTGTGATTTTTCTCTGAAACAGTATGGAATTATTAGGAAGGCTGAATACAGTTGTTTGTCTTGGAATACGACCAGGATTCAAGGTCTAATAACTCCAATATCTCTGGTTTCCTAATGGCCACCAGATGGTGGGACCTCTGGTTTTTATCTCATCTGAAGGAAAGGCTAAGTCATCAGAGCCCCTGATAGCTCAGGATGGACTGCGATAGAAATGCTTCCTGCTAATTCCCAGCCCTGCCTGTTCTATCACTTATGTTTCTGGTGAAGCTTCTTATGACAACACAGTTGTGCTGAGATTGGGATTTTTTGAGGGGTTAGGTGCAAAAGGTTGCAACTTTCCTGTGAGATACACACATTCCTTCACGTCAAGGCAAGGGTTATGGTCACTATTGTCATACCAAAGACAAACTACATCTAAACACATTTCTCTTAGGTATTTTAGCACTATTTGATCTCTCCCCCAGTAATAACTTAGTGGTCAGTCTTTAAAATGAGCATTTGTGATCAATGATGAATTCAGAAGTAGTTTTTGAACCAGAATTAATTAGGAAACAGCTTGTTGCTTGTAATTTCAGGGAGGGATTTCACTACTACTGGGTCTCCTCTTTTTCCCTTCTTTTTCTCTTTTCTTTTTTAATCATTGAGAAAGCAACCAAATACTGGATCACATGCAAGAAATGAAGTATTTCATGAAGTTCTCTTCAGAAGGCTTCCTTCTGGGATATTATGCAAATCTCTGAATTTGTTGGTCTTGTAAGGAAAATATATAAACAATGTTCAGTGTCAGTGAAAGTGTCATCCTGTTGCCTTACACCTTCACTTAAGAACTTGAGCAATAGCTGTGAAATACTTCTCCCAGCTTGTAGTCAATAAGGATATTAATGCATTAATTATTAAATATGCTAATTTCCCTCACCTCTTAGGTTCAATACTGATTGTATTATATTGCATGTTATCAAAAGAATAAAAACAAATCTTGTTTGTGAATGGGAAAATATGTATTATTTCTTAAATACAGTAAATTGACAGAAAGATAACTTTACTGCATTGTTTTTGCTCTCTGTATTTCTTTAGCTATCTAAATACATGTAAAATACATAACCAGATGTGTTTCAGACACATGAAATAACTTTGTGTTGTATTTGTTAATTAGTGTTGTGCTGGCTGTGACCAACTACCACTGATTGTAAAAAACCCCAGATCTTACAGACTTTCTTTCTTTTGTATTATGTGGCCAGAAATGTAAGTCTTGCAGTTCAGCAGCAGTTGCAAACTCGAGTAGCAAGGTTTGTAGTGGTCCTATTTATAGGGGGAAATGGGGAGTGGCAGAGATTCGAGTTCCTTAGGGAGATGCATTTACTTATTCTGGAGGAAGAATGATAAAAGATGAACTTGACTGTGATTATGATTAAAATGCACGTTCATCACACAACTTTCACAGGTCTGAAGGTCACAAGAAAACTCTGTCCTGGGGAGTGCAGTGAAAACTGTAGAGCACTCGTGGGAGCCGAGAGAAAGGCTGAATTTACAGTGGATGAACTTGAGAGTGAGGCTGACTGGAAAGGTGCAATAGCTGTTTATGGGAATGGAAAAGCTCTTTTATTTATTTTTACTACAAGTGCCAGTACTGTTCTTCAGCAAGAACTTTAATCCTTAAAGCCTTGCAAATGAGTTTGATACACTTTAGCATTTGTAGAAGAGCTGGGAGCAGATTGAATTTTTTTTTTTTTTCCTTCCCCTCTCCTTTCCCTCCCTCCAGCTAAATTCCAGCCCACATCTGCCCTTCCACTGAAAGCTTCAAACCTTTTTTCCTTCTGTGTGACCTTTGCCCTCCCTTTTAAGCAAGTGCAGGGGCAGGGGTCAGAAGTCTTGTCCATCTCCTCCCAGCAGCAAGAGTTCTTCCTGAACAAGGGAAAAATCCAGTGAGAAAAATCAGGATGCACATTCAGCCAGTCCAGCAAATGTTAAGGCCTTGACACTTGGATGTTATCAAAATATTGTTGCCAGTATTGAGCTCTTTTTAATCCTGTACATTTTTTTTTTCTTCTTAAAATCCAGGTGGGTACTTCTGGTCTCGTTTTTGGAATCAAAGTGCTAAAAGCAGAGGGTGGCTTGAACACTTCCATTTTCAGCAGGTCCATTGAGAAGACATTACTGTTGCTGTCAAAATGCAATTATTCCCACAGCTCTTATATCTCAAATGTGATATAAAAGTTTCTTAGACAATGTAGGCTACCCTTGAAATCAAACGAATGTGGCAAAATCAAAACCTACATGTTCCCTTTTCCAAACTGTATGCAATTTACTTTTCCCTTTTCAATATGAATGATCTCTCTCCTTTAAAGAGGGACAAAAGAATGGGAACTGCAGCTTTTGAAAAATACTTCTGAATTCAAAATGACTGAAGCTGATAGTCATATATTCAATTAGGTCTTTTGAATCCCTTTCAATATATGTGAATTCAGAATATGTTGGTGGTCAAGGCTGTACAGAATGACTAAAGAAACATACTTCCTCTACTCAAAGTTCTGTTTTAAACCATATGAGAAACGAGGAAATGTTCATGGAAACTCTTGGAATTTGTAGATCCCTCCTGCCCAATACATTCACAATAATACTTCACTGACAGCACACTGAAGATGTGACCTGTAAGGCCATTTTTAGATGTGAAGGTCTTGAATATGGAACTGTGAAGATCTGACTTGTACCATAAAAACTTCAAAGGCTTGACTGTAGCTCCCTTTGTTTTGTTTGTTTGTTGGTTGGTTTGTTTTTCATATGGGAACGTGGACTCTGCGGCTTGAGAGTTGGGAGTGTGAAGGATCTTAAGATTGGTTCTCCCTTGCAATCTGTTCATGGAAATGTTGATAATTATGAGATATTCATGCTGAAATTGTATGTATTGTTTTTATAAAGCAGTTTGAGCCTAAAAAGTAGATGTTTTGAAGATGAAAAATATTCTGATCCCCAGCAGTGCTGAAAAGTTCTGATTTAGGGGGCCCTTATTCCAAAAGATGTGTTTCGTTATGGCTGAATTCTCAGAATATTTCAGGGTTAAATGTGATGGGAGTACTCAAACAACTTTTCCCTTGTTCCAAGTTGCGGCATTATCTCCTGCATTACTGCAGTTAATGCATAATCTCCTGCAGAATGGGCTTGGCTGGCTCAGAAATACAAGTTGGCAAAGGTATGTGAAAAGTTGAACATTCTTTGTATGCTGGCTCCTGCTTTTTCTGTGTGTACCATTCTAAGAGTTCAGAGCACAAAGCCAGGGAGGGATAGTTTACAGTGTCAAAGCTGTGAGGTGACTCCCTCTTAGTCTATTTTGGGGTTTTGCTGACCTGTACTAATGCCAGGCTCATACATTTGCCATGTTATTTAGATCTGTTAAGAGATAAATTTGTCTCTGCTCGTAGTTACTAAATTTAAAGGGGCTATGTTATGTACAGCAACTCTGGGAAGTTGCTCAGATGAAAAACGGGGTCAGTCTTTGAGGTACTGAGAGATTGATTGGCCTTGACTGGCTTTAAATGACCCGTTACATCACAGTAACCTGTTCTGTAAGGAGTGGAGCTGCGATCCTGTGCAAAAACAGGTGACCATTCCTTTTTACCACATGCTGGACAACACCGGTGCTGTAACCCACAGTGCCACCATATGCAAGGACACACCAGATAATTTTCTGTGTTGTATTCTGAACGTGTCAGTGTTGAGCAAGTCAAAACAAACACGAGGCTGAAGTAGCAAAATGAGCCAAATGTGTTCTTGGTTGCATTGCCTTCAAAGTCCCTGCTTGCATCAGTTGTGAACTTGGATCCAAGACTTCATGCAAATATATATCTTTGTGAGAGACAAAAACAAGGAGGCCAGGTGAAGTGAGGTGTCTTGCCCTTGCCTGCCCTGACTCTTTGAGTTTTTGGAAATGTAGTGACTAATAATGACCTGAATATTGGGGAGAACATGTAATATTCATACCAGATTGTGTGCAAGTTAATGACCAGTTAGTGAAACTGGAGTTAAATGTGTATGTGGTGAGCAACTCTAAATAAATTGATACTTATGATTGGCATTGATACTTGGTGTTGTTATTGGCAAATTATGATCCCTCTATTTTGCTTCACGTGCTGAGCACAGAAAGAACCTTGAAAGGACCATGAATTCTTCAAGAGTAGCAGGGAGATGGGATCCTCTGTATCACCTAGGCTAACAGAAATGTTATGAATGTGATTATTCTTAGAAGAGATAATGTTTTCAGTTCAAAGGAACTGTATTTAAAAGATTTCAAGAGGGGTTTTTTTGGTGTAAAATAATCACATTTCATCTGCTGGTATGCAATCTTTCAATCTATAGTCAAGGACACTTAGCAGATCAAAAAGCCTGAGCATTTGCGTATATTCTTGTGCTTCTACTCTCAATTACTTGATTTCCTCTGCTCATTCAAGGTGAGTGGAAGTCACAGAACATCCGATTTTTCCTATAATCCAGCCATTGAGCTGAATGGGGACATTTTATGATTTAAGAGGCCCTGGAGTGTCTTCACTGTTTAAAATTTCGGTCTTTGTAAAACTATCCTTGAGCTGTGTTCTTCAAACACGCTGTTCAAACTCCGGAGTGAAGAAACAAAAAGCAATCCTAACAGATATCCCTGACAGAATTCTGTTTGCTTTGCTTTAACTGTGACACCATATATTTGTTTAAAGGCAGAAAAGATATATGTGCAAACGAAGGCAGAATTGGCCTAATCAAAATGTGGGTGGGTGGAAGTAACCTTACTCTGTGAATGAATGTAAATGACTGTGGGATGTTCTCTTTAGATGACAGCCCCACAGATGTGTTCTCATCACTGTTTACATCTCCTCAGTTCCTGTTTTCTGAAAACACTTTTTTGTTTCACAATGCTGACATTGAGAATTCTTTGAAGATGCTCTACTTTAAGAGAAACGACCTTGAGTTGTAGTGCAAGTGCCAAGGTGGAATAAAATAATCAGAGTTTTGATTGTGGAAGTGCTGTATGACCATTAGTCATTTTTCTAATGCTGCTCTGCAGCTGTCAATGGGAATAGTGATAAAGGTGATGAAAAGCTGTTGGCTAACATTGATGAAGTATATATAGTATTTCCAACATACTTTAGGCTCTAAATATCAGCAGATGCTGTGTATGAAGAAGCGTTTTGCCAGGAAAACAAGTTTAAAACCTTTAAGTGTGCTGAAACTGATGTTGTCCTCGAGTAAACTCAGTATCTGCATGTTGAGTTAACAGTGACAGCTGTTGATTTCTGCAATGCTATTTCTGTGAACATCCTAAAACCAACCATTGGAAAAGGCATATGCAGAGAAGAGGAAAGAATCTAACTAGGTAAATTACTTACCTGTAGAGTTTTTAATGCAGCCTAAGGATTTGGACAGTGCTAAAGCTTATCTTCTCCAATATAAAACAGCACAACATCATTGCAAAACCACAAAGAGAGAGATGTATTTATGGTGAGGTCCCAGCAGTGTGTTGGGATAGTATACTCAATTTTGGTCAGGAGCTATTACAGAAGTGTGATCAAGATGATGTTTGTATCTGGTGCATTTAAATGTTGTGACTCTGACATTACTTAACGATGTTAAATTACATTTAGGATAAATTATACTTGGTCTTAAACTAGTGGAAGCTCACAAGAATCTGTGATGTAGAGTTTTGCCTTCTGACGTTAGTGGTGCTTTGTAATTTTTGAAGTGATATAAAATCAGAAGTAGGACCTGTGTTTCTCTCACCCCACTGTCTGTTTTTAATGTGCTGATTGTATTCTTGTCCTTTGTGTGTTTGAAATAGGTTTTCAGACAGATTTGCTCCACTGGCTTCCCAGGGACTGAGATGAGGCTGAGTGGTTTGTAGTTCTCCAGATCTTCTTTCTTGCCTTTCTTGAAAGTGGTAGTGACATTTGCTTTTTTCCAGACCGAGGGAACCTCTCATGGTCACTGTGACTTTTCAGAGATGAGAGTAGCCGTGCAACATCAGCATGTTCCCTCAGCACTGATGGGCACATTTGTCAGGTCCTATGAACTTCTGTATGTCCAGTTTGTTTAAATGTCCCCTACAAAGTAAGGATGAGTCTTTCAGGCTGCAACCACTATCAAAGAGATCCTGGATCCAGAAGCAGGTTAGGATTAAATAGGGTGCGAAAATGTTGGCTTTGTAAATGTGGTTGCGAAATAAACGAACGTTTCTATTGTGATTTACTTTATAAAAGGACCTAATGTGACCTTTAAACATCTGCTTATAAAGAGAGGGTGTTAAGCAGGACTATAGGCCAGAGCACTTTGTTCTTAAAATGACATTTTTGGAACTTTCATTATAAGGACTGGCTGTTCCTTGCTTTGCCTCTGTAAACTGTACTGGCATGTTAAATTCATCTCTTGGCTGCTGTACTTCTGCCATATGGTCAGTCAGAAGGACTATTTGCTTATAGGTTTGACAATAACAGGAAAGCTATTCAAATGGTGAAAGTTTACTAAGTGCTGTACAAATGTGTTTAGTCTTGGCTTAGCCTACAACAGCTGAGGCAAGGAAGTTTATCCATCTCACTGTAATTATTTACTGTCTCATGGTGGTGATTTTGAGGTCTAGTGGCTAATGCACCACTGAGAAATGTGCTCCTCCACTATACATAGTCTTTATCTTAAGATTCTGAGCAGGAAAGAGCAGCATAAGCAGTCCAGTGGTTCCAGTCTTGAAACAGCACCAGCAGTTCCTCCACACCACAGATTAGTCCTGTGAGCCCACTGGGCTGGAGGGTGTGCATGCAGTGCCTGCTGCCCTGCGCAGTGTGTTCCTGCTGAGCCCTTGCAATATGTGTAAAGCAGCACAGCAGCTCCTTCCTTGGCGTGTTTATCCAGTCATCTCGTGTGTCAGAGGCACCCACTGCTCCCTTCCCTACATGGCTTTTGGTGTGGATTGAAAGGAAATGTAAAATCTTTCATAGTGTGGGGAGAAAGTAACAGCGAATAGGGTTAAAAATACTTGATACTGAGAGCTGAATAGCTGGGGATCTTTCCTGTGCTTGGACAGGAGGTGACTGTGAGGAAATCCCAAATGTCAGGGAGCAGCAGTGATGGAAAATTATTTTTGTTCCATGATCACTAATGAGAGATAAAAAGGAAGCAAGGAGCTGAATATGTAAATTACTTCTTTCCTATATTGGACTAGGTTTGTGGAGGTCTGTCCTCAAAATTCATAGGTCCTCTCTTACTGCTGGTAAATGTGAAGGTACCCTCAAAAAGACATTTAAATATTGTTCATGGCTGTTGCCTATACATAGCTTTAAAATGTGGGCTGTGTGGAAAATGTTTTTGTAGTTTTATATAAGTGTATGCATATATGTGTAGTTTTATGTATATACTTTTGTACATATATAAAAAAGTACAATTTCTGGTGCCATGCACAAGGTACTTTTTCTAAATATCAGCTTAGGGTTGGGCACACAGTACAAAATACTCCCCCAAGACACAGCCTCTACTCAGTCACCAGATAAAGTGGCATTTGGACTTGCATAAGAAGGACATTTTGATAACAAGCTCAATCTTGCCTCTGTTGGAATCAGTCAGAAGTTTCCATTGACTTCTCTGAATGCCGGATTCACAAGTACTTGCAAATCTTTAGTGAGGTCAGATTCTTTACCCCTCATGCCAGTGCACCCAGCAAAGAAAAAGACTAATCCTGTGAAGAGCTGAGCCCATCAAAGTGAGAGAAGTAAATACCACTGAATGCTTAAATTCAAACCTTGTATCCCCTGTCTTCTATGAAGTGCAGTCTTACATTGCACTTAATCCGATCTAAGTGTGGGCTACCCTATGTCCTGATTGTGGTTTCCTGCCTCTGTTGTGCTGGATCAATCGATTAGAGGGTGAATTGGATCAGTTCATTGTTCTGACAGAAATCCAGGCTCTGCTGTTCGTTTGACCCGCTGTTCCCAGCAGACTCACGTGATTGGGAGCTCTGGAGAGGTGGGAATGGGGAGGGACAGGATGGAGAGGAATCTGTGAGAGTGGAAATGAGTCTTGGGGCAGCAGCCTGGAATCTAGTGGATTTAACATGAAACTAGAGATAATTACATGAGTAAAAGTTGTCAGATCAAACCCTAAATCTGGCCTGTTCAGGTAGCAAAAACTTACTCAAACTGTTACTGACTGAGCAGAGCGAGTGGTCAGTCTGCAAAAATCATGGCAGTGAGGATGCTCGTAATATTATTGCAGCAGATGTGTTTTGTCCCTTTTACTGAAGGACTAACATAGCACCAGTTTGTAGTTGTGTCAGGCTGAGACAAGCCTAAGTGTAGGTGCTGTTTTCTTCAAGGAAAATTTTGTAGCTATCTAAACACAATTGTAACTAATCTGCTAAAAACTGTTCCATCCTTTCAAAATCTTTTAATTGACCTTGTTACTAAAATGTCAGATAGAGGAAGGAAGAATTAAAGCAATTCATGTTGATGTAGTTTGGGTGAGAAAGGTGGAAAGAATAGTTCAAGGTACATTTAGGTGCCTTTTTTTTTTTTAAGTGATACCAACTTTCCAGTCACTTCATGTTATGACAAATACATGATGATTTCAACAGAGGCTGTATTAATCATTTTCCTAAAGCAAATGAGTAAGATGCAGAAACTCTAACTTCAAAGTGCTGTACAAATAAAGAAGGCCTCTCAAACAAACATGCCTTTTCTGTCTGGTGCTACTGAAATCCGGAGAGTGCTGTGTGTCTTTGTCTCATAGGTGATAATGTGGCAAAAATACCCAGGAGGTGTGTGGTGGAGATTGCTGCTGGCAGGATGCTTTCAGGGACTGCAGAACAGCTCTTTCTTCACTGTTGCTTGCTATGGCACCTCTGGAGCGTAACGCAGTGACTGCATGACATTGGAAATGTCCTCAGAGCTGGGGGCTGGCTGCTGAGAGGAGATGCACATGGGCAAGAAGGCAGAGGAGCAGTGGATGCCTTTAGAGGCTTGGCTGCTGTGAATGCCCTCATTTGTGTCACTAGTCATGTTCTGCTCTAGAGTTAGGTCTCTTTGATTTTAGTGGATGCCTCTGAACTGCAAGCCCAGGAAAGTGATATCTCTGCCTTGTGTGCATTTAGTGTCTCCCCAGCCATCTATAGCTGAAATAAAAAAGCAGCTGGGGAAGAAAGGAGGCTTGGGGAGTTGAACTAAAATGTGTTCTTTGGCAGAGCACACCTGCTCTGTTCAACATGTGGCTGAGGTAGCTGTGGTTCATAATTATAACCTGCAAAGTAACAGTCAAGTTTGTCTGTAGGGACGTGACTGCTGTAATCCTGAAGCTCTGGGAGTCACTTCTGTTGAGAGCTGGGGAGTAAAATCAACTTCTGGAAAGTAAATTATTTAATCCGAGGTTACCTAAATTACTGTGGCAAAGAGAATCATTCTCACTGGACAGTCCAAAGTATAAATTCTTTCAACTCCTGCCAACCTAAAATGAAAAACAAAAGACAGGCTGCAATGACCAGCTGTAGTATTGAAACATTCTTCTAAATTGCAATGTGTGTAGATTTTACAAAGCCTTTTGTGATGGTAAGGCAGAGCTGGCTTTGGGAAATTCATTGCAGGTCTGTAAGTTTGATGTAGGTTGAGATGGATAGGGTTTCTTTTTTCACACTAAATATTTCTGAATTTTTTCACAATTTTCCTCCAAATTTTCTTCTTTGGAATAGCATATATTCTGGAGGCCATCCCTTTTTCCTGGAGGTTGTAGGATCAGAACTCTGAAGTGTGTCACGTTACAATTGTGAATCCCTGAACAAAGTGACAGGGCTGCAGGGAGGTTGGCTTCATTGTGCTGTGTGCTGCTGCTTTTTGAGGCAGGGCTGGTCGAGGAGAGTTCAACAGTGTCTTGGTAATAAGTTCCAAAATCAAATGAACTTGTGCAAGGCAAATTTACAGTGTGCCTTTTCTCCATAAAAAAAAGCTCACTGGCAAATAATCTGAAAGGACCCAACATCTCAATAAGACACGGTCCCTCCCCTCTGCTCCCTGTCCTGAAAGGGCTCATTGTTCCCAGGTTTCAAGGTGGGCTCATTGACTTTCATGTTGCCATGGAACCAGCATGTCTTTCTTCCTGAATGATACTTGCTTGTAATCTCAGAAGCTTTTCCAGCTAATTAACACAGGTGATTTGTGAGTGGACTTGGTTGGACTAAGGGCCAGTGAAGGACCTGCTTGATTCACCACATGAAGAAATGAAAGGTGTTAAAATAAAGGTCTGGGATAAGCCTTGGTTGAAGGAGGGAGGGCAGCTAATCAGAAATGCTGTTAACTCCCAGTTTCTATTATATGTAACACAGGAAGGCTGATGTTGGATTTACATGCTGGTAGGCTTAAATACAAGTAAATCAAATAGAGGTCTGTTAAAACTTGGAATTTAAATTCACAGCAGTACCTAGTAGTTACTTTGAAAAAGGAAGAGGTATTTTTATTGGTAATTCATGGTCCATGTAGTTAAAATTGAAATTAATAGAAATAGAAGTGATTCTAACTCGTTTAATAAAACCTGTGCATACATTCCCATATTTTCCTCAATACATACCAGCATACTGTCTGATAATTACTGCGTTTAAAAATTTAGACAGAGTAGTTTTTCTGCCCAAAAAACCCATTAAACCATCCTGCTGGCCAAAGAAGTGTACTATCATTGCAAATGAATCTGCCTAAGTTTGGCAGTGCTGCCCAGCTCCAGTTCAGTGCTGGGAATGCCTCGGGGGCTTGGCCTGTCACGTGGAGTGATACAGGTGCTCTTTTAGCACTCAGTAAAACACGGTGACTTTTCATCAGTCCTGGGTTAGACGTGTTTTCTGTTGATGCTGAGATAGTCCTTGGTGTGCTGGGTGTGCTGTTGTCTCAGTGAATCTCTGCAGGGTGCTCAGCGCTTTCTAGGGCAAGTCCCTGGTGGGCCCAGTGCCAGTAAGAGCAGTTCCTTTCTCTGCCTGGCATTTCCCTGTGAGTGATAGCAGTTGGTCATATCTGAGTCTGTTATTTTAAGAACATCTGTTGTTGCACGTCACAAATCGAGGTATTTTTCAACAGGATCCAGTGCAAAAGTTAGAATCCAGTTTACCAATTAAGGAGAAACTGGAGTAATCTTTTGTTAATGCAGTACAACTTGAAATAGATAGCGTGCAAATGAGGGTTTGGTCCTTTCATGTCTGTGGTCATCTGGTTTTTTATTATCTTGCTTTCCATTTTTATGCCCAAAAGTGTCACACTGAAAGAACATGGTACAGTGAGACAGGCTGTACAAAAACACACAGAAGATTTTTTTTTTTTTGTTCTTCCATTAGACTTTCTACTTACATTTGTCAAGTTATGATGCTTGTAGCCAAAATAATAAAAAAAAAGACTGCTTAAGTTGGCAAAGCCCTTGAAAGAAGTTGTTTGGAATAGTGTGGGAGTTTTTTTCTCAGGAGGGACATCTGTGCTTAGCTAGTGTGTTGCTTAACTACACAGTAAATTTTAGCACTAATCTTCATTTCAGGAGTTGTTGGGTTTGCTGTTCTGAGCGATGATGTTCAAGGCTGGATATTAAATTACTAAGAATATTCTAGTAGTGTGCTTTCTACGCTGCACATACCTAAATTTTCAGTCTCATGGGTAGGTGCTGTATGTGTAGTGTAGATCATCCATTATCACACCATGCCTGACAGCCAAGAAATAAGTGAACTTAAATGGAGAACAGTTTAGAACGTTTTGAAAGCTTAAGAAGCGTTTTCAGGCGGTAAGGTTTCTGTAAGGTGATACACCCTGTCAGTGTTAATTCTGGGCAGTAACTTGTTGAGGTTTGGGTTTTCTTGTGTTTTGGGGGTTTTTTCCTTTTGTTTTGAGTTTTTGGGGTTTTTTTAGCGAAACTTATTTTGAACATGGTGGCAATTGTTTCTTTAATGAAAACCTTTACCTGCTGAGTCCTCCATGTCTGAGCAATTCTAACTGCACTGTAATGCTGAGGGACTGCTTGAGGGAGAGGATTTATAGAAGCACATCATAAGGTACTGATTTCAGTGCAATTTTGTGATTTTTGTCTTCGGTGTATTGGTTTTCTCTGTTTAGGTGACATCAGTCCACTCTTATCTCTATGGGTTTCAGGAAAGATGGGGCAAGGTAATGCCTTAAACAGAACAAATGTGTTCTTACAGGATGACTTTATTTCACAAACTAACTTTTCTAAACACACTTACTTGCTTGAACTTCCAGGGTTAAATCATTGTTTAGCCTTGCCCATTCTTTATGTCAATTGGTTGAGGCTTCATTTTAGCTGCTTTTACTTCTTGAGCTGCTTTTTGTCATCCCCCAAATGAGAAGTCCAGGCAGTGTGGCTTTAGTTCGTTCCATATCCAGTATCTATATGGGGATTAGAGTGTTAAACATTTTAAGAAGTCACCGTTTGAAACAGTTGCTTGCAGGGGCACACACCTATTGATAAAGATCTATGCCTTTGGAAAAAAAAAAAAAAAAAGAGTTCTAAAGATTATATTAAGTAGGCATTTCTGTTCTAAATTGCATCAGACTCCACAATCTAATTTTGTAGATAGCTTTAGTCTTTCTGATGACAGATTTTCCTTTGCATGGTTTAGTCAAGGCTGAAAAAACAATTTCTTCAAATTTCTTGTCAGGTTCTGTGACAAACTGGACATCCAAAAGTTGGTGTTGCATGTGCTCACTCTATGCCTTTCCTTGTCTGTAAGACACTCTGAAGACAAAAGCCTTGTTTTCTGTCACCCCACATATAAAATAATACATGAAACAAATAGTTAAAAAAAGTGTTACATATATGGGGGGGGGGGGAAGAAAATTAAAAGATGAGATTAATGTTTGTATTGTTTTCAACTTGTGGAGTTGTGATAATGATGTCTCCAAAGACATATTTCATATTTTTTAGCTGTTGCTAAGAATAGTTTCCTTTTGTCTCAATTTTTCCTTCCCTTATCCAGTACCAGCTAACTGTGACATTTGGTTCTGTGTCTTCTAATTTATCATTCTGAAGTTAATAGTCTGCTTAGTAGCCTAGAGACACACTAAAAAAAATAAGATATTTGTAAATAAAAGATACATTTATTCTGCCAGTTCTATGTTTCGTCCTTTTTTGGTTTCCTGGTAGAAGTGTTTGTGGCACACTTTGTCTCAGATCTAATCAGTACCTATTCCTCAGCAAACATACCCTCCTCCTGTCAAAATACTGCATCAAGCTGTACCTCCCCTGATCTGTTTAATCTAGATAAATGTTATAAAGGCTTTTTGTCTTTTCCTCTTCCAGACAGGTAAGATTATCCCTGACGGAGATTGTACATTTTGCCTTGGCAGAACTTTGCAACATCCCCGGTTGATGAATAGACATCTGCTCTGCTTAGAAATGGAACTACTTAAATTTCCCTTGACATTTTATAGTTGTTTACCTCAGTTTATATTTTCTGCCTTCCTACCTTCTCCTTTATCAGTGTCAGTAGGCAGAGAAGTGTCATGATAGCCGTGGTCCTCTCCAGCACTTGGGACACAGCCTTTTTTGGTTTCCCAAATTGCTGGCTAATTTACATCTGGCTTAACTGTGTAGTTTAAGGTACTCGATGTACTTGCTGGGCAGACTGGACAGGAATCCTTAAGTAAATCAGTTCTGCCCTGCAGGGAGGGGCTTGACTGGCTGAATTACTGGAAAGGATTGGTTTGTTACCATGAAAGGACAGGGTGCCTGAAAACCTCAGTGAAAGGAGAAGGGCAGCCCAAGAGATCAGCTTGAACCAACTGGAATACCAAATACAGCATCCTGTTGAGCACATTGGGTGCTATATGTAAGGGTGGTGGAAGTGGAATTGTTCTGAAGAAATAAAATGGAAGGTTGATATTACCCTTGGATTCATTCCTCAGAGTCCTGAGTGATCATCTTAAATTTTGGACTGTGGATCCAACCAGGATCAAAGATCCCACGGGGGATCTTTTCCTGGGGCTATACCACTGGTATTTTACAGAGCAGAAAGAAGTGCAGAAAAACACACTTTCATTTAGAGGTCCCTTTGTGAGTTTGTCTCAGTCCCTTTGAATTTCAAGGGCCTGGGATGAGATCCCCCCAGAACTAGACAAGGGTACCCGAGGAAGGTGCAAGAGCTGCGTCTCTTAAAACAACCCAGAATTACTGAGGTGAGGGATAGAGAGCAAGTAGACTTGACTATAGCTGTTGTTTCCACAGGTTGGGCAGAATTTGGAAAGGGTTTTAATTTGGTTATCTCAGTCTTGAACTCCCAGCCTTGTGCTTTTCTGTCTTGCAGTCACTCCACAGCATAGACAGGGAGGCACTTGGGTTCACGTGCTGCTGGAACTCAAGCTTCTGGGGCTTGCTTACAGAGCATGAAAGGTGTGCCCAGAATTCTTTCCCCAATGTCAAAGACATCCATTTCATTTTATCATGCAAAGACTGATGTTCAGGTTTTCTTTTTTCCTAACCTTTGTTCTGTATGGAATGAAAAAAATGCACGAAATGTGGTATTTCCAGTAGATAAAGTTTTCGCCCTCCCTGCCTCCTCCCAGAGATGGTTGGTTTGAAAAATGCTTTGCAGAACCACCACTGTGTTTGTAGAGGACTTTGAGATAAATGTGCTTGCAGATAAGCTGTGTTTAGAAACATATGGTTATTATCATCAGTAAGATAAGAAGTCTCATCAAAGTCACTTCACTGTGTTCAACTGGGGCTAGGAAAGGGAATTACTGAAAGAAATCCATGTTTAGTTATGTAAACCTTCTTGCATGGTGATATAGTATCTCGAATGCATACTCTTGGGTTTTTTAACATACTTTACTTTTATGATTTTCCACCTGTTACTTTTTGTAATTCTGATATTTTGTAGTGTTGAAAAATTCTTAATTGCCAACTGATTTCTCCTCTGTTAGGGACTAAATGGGAAGCCTTTGGACTTCAAAGGCCATTTAGACTGCATTTGCTGCTTGGATGGGCCTTTTATGCAACTTTCTTTTGCAGAGTTGTAGAGCTGTAGAGGAACAACATGTCTGATTTTACCCTTTTATTACTTTTACTATTTTAATTTGTTTGTGTCATTGAAGGTGCATGCAGACGTAAATACAATTTTAAAGATGTCCGATGTGCATAACTCATTCTTTTTCATTTTAACATAAAGGGACTGATTTATCGCTGACATTTACACCGGCACAAGATGTTTGTAAATAGTACTGATGTCCTGGTGGTATTTTTCGTTTCTCATGAAGGGTAAATGGCCAATCAAGAGTGCAAAGCAGTTAGCAGCCAAGAGTAGGCAGTTGTATGTTCCTGGGAGAAACACATGTTGGGACTTGATAAGTCCACTCCCTGAAAATAGAAATGGTGCACTAGAAATAGCATAGAGGGTAGAGAAACAACTCCAAAGATGTTTACTTCAAAAAACCCACATTTTTTTCTTAATTACGTTTACTACTATGGCGCCCAAAGGTTAGTTAACAACAAGGACCCATTGTGCAGTGTCCAAAACATACATAGTAGCAAGGCATCTTTTTCCCCTAAAGGAGAGCAATTTCTCAATGATTCTACTCCTTGAAGTATTTTGTGGGTGGAGCACAAAGTGCTTCCCTGGTTTCTTTTGTGATTTTATTGAGCAGGAACACTCCCTGTGCGTGGTACTTTCCAGAGCTGATGTAGTAAATCTTGACTAGAGGGCTTAATGAACACAGTGGGATGCCTCACTGTGCTATTTGCAGTGGCTTTAGTCTATTCTTGCTTCAATGACAAAACCCTCCAGGGAAATCAGTGAGGATGTATCCAGGTACAAACCTGCTCTTATTTGCAGGATCACAAACTACAAGGTGAATAGAGATATAAATGTCTGAATGAGGAAAGAAAGCCAACTGGTGAAGCTATAGAGTTAATAATTTGGTACTATGACAGGTAGTGTTCTGACAGTTTCAGGAGGTGACTGCGTAAGTTTTTATTTAGGTAGACTATAATTATATAGACTTTCAGCTGCTTGGGCATTTTGGTCCTTCTGTAAGTTGTGATGTAGATCATCTATTTAAAAAATAGGATGAAAGGTTAAGTGAGAGAAGACGAGATTTTAGACAGTGTTTAATGCTGTGTCAGCTGAGCCTGCAGACCAAACTGTCTGTGTGAAGAACTGGCTCAAAAGCCACTTCCTGAAGAGGCTGTGTTCGTGTTCCTGACCGTGCATTTCCCTGTGCTCATCCTGCTCTTCCCTGTGTCCCCAGGAGACAGAGCCTACCAGCTGTGTCCCACACTTAAGGCTACATTGACCCCTAGTGTGACTCCATCAGAGAAAGCCGTTAGTGCAGATTTTCCTCTGACTCAGATCCAAAAGATACAGAGAGAGATTAGTCGTTAGCTTTGGTGTGGAGGAGCAGATGCAGCTCCCTTCTCTGCTTCTTAATCCATCAGCATTTTGCCACGACTATCACTAAAAGTGTGGTCAGATTCTACCAACGTGTTGCTTGGGTTTTACTGTTTCATTATCAGCTCTGGAGCTTTCATTTCAAAGAAGGTTTTTTACACAGATGGCTTTGGGGAATGATGCATTTGAAAATCAAATGCAGATAATAAATTGCTGACATATTTTCAAAGTTGGTGGTCTGTGTTGTGTACAAATTTGGAGGATGAATCACAGTGGACACATTCCAGTTTACCTTCTGAGATGTGATTTGACGATAAGTACTATGAGCATTCCTTGTAACTTTTGGTGAAGATTCTCCTTCTCTAGTACTTTTGTTTAACCTGTTTCCACAGTGAAGGAGCTGAGACCAGTCCTTTCCATTGGACTATAGGAAGAAGAAGGTGATATTCAGAATGAGAGAAGGGCTTAAAGAGAAGGGCATAAACCACTTCTCTTTAAGCCCTTCTCTCATGTGGTTTATGCCCTTCTCTTTAAGCTTTTCTCTCATTCTGAATATCCCACTGAATAAACCACTCATGTGGTTTATGAGTTAGTATTTAAACCAGGCTTCCTTACTTTTGAAGGTGTGTTTTTTTACGTTCTAATTCTGTAAGAGTCAGTGAAAAATGTTTTTCAGACTTTTCACAATTTTACACCAGATTTTAATGCAGCAAATCAAAGAAGAAATTTGCAGGAGTAAGGTTAATGCAGCAGCATCACACTGCTCACGAAGTGAACAGAGAGATGATGTTTGACTAATTTTTTTGCTGTGAAAATGTGCAAGGATGTCTGCATGTCCAGTACTGCGAATATAATTTTCTTATTAGTCATCAGCAGATAACAGGATCCTGAACTATATGAAAATTGTTTATTTGAAGATTCCAGAAGTTTTCATTAAGTAGCTTTTGATTATGAGGTTTCTTATTATTATTTTGCTCTGTACTGGAGCAGTCCTTGACTTAAGAGGTTACTGAAAACAAGTCTTTGGGGAAAAAATTTCATCCCTGTCATATCTCTTTATGCAAGTTTGAGATTCTTTCACTTTGTTTTATAATCATCAACTTTTTTTTGTCTTCATCTTTTTGTCTTTTATGACAGACATGTTCTTCTTTTGGTGCACTTTACGTACTCCAGTTTTGCATGCTGGCATTCCTTAGGATCCATTGTGTCCTGAAATTTTCCAATTTATTTGCCCATTTCCATCACTGCTACTTTAACTTCCTCATGTCAAAGATAATGCTTTTAACCTTTCTGCTGCCCTTTCCTAAAATGTGCCCTCACCCTGTTCCTCTGGGTTCATTCTCCCAGCTGATTAAAACCCTTGTCTTCAGCCAAGGATTATTTAGTCTTTTGCAGCTGATCCTTTGATGCAGAGCAGAAGTTTTGAGGCAAAATTGAGCCTCAGCTTGTGCATCTGAGCTATCCTTCCTGGAAGTGTCCCACTGAAGTCCTTTGTTAGTTGGTTTTCTTTGGATTTGCAGGCAGGTCCTTCCAGATCCCGTATGTTAATTCTGTGGTCCTGTGTTGTTCTAGAGGAGCTGCAATGAGTGTGAGTCTGGGACACCTCTTGTGGCATCACAGCTGTCAGGTTTCTTTACTGTCTTTGGCTCCAGTCCAGAGCAGGCTGAAGTCAATGGAAAGATTTGAATGCCACTCCATCTGCATGAATCAGCTGTGCATAAATGCTTGATAGAGGTGCACCAGAAACAGGAGAGGAAAATTGTCCTTACACTGGGTCTTGGTTATGAATGTCTTTTAAAATTTGTTCCTCACTCATAACAATACTTCTTTAATAAAGTGGGTTTTTTCTACACTGAAATCATGCTAGTGATTCTTATGTAAGCCTGAAATAACTCAATTAAAAACATTATGTGTGTTACTCAGTTTGTATTATGGCTATTTAAATCTCAGAGTATGTATTTTTGTAACAATGCTGCTACTTTATAGTAATGTTTTCTATTTTTGAAATTGTGGTTTTTAAAATCATCAATGAAATGAAAATAGTTTAATTCATTTCTCTTATAATGGTGGTGCTTACCACTATAACTAGTACCCTTATTTCTTTAATTCTTATTGTTTCTCAGGAGCACATTCATCAACATATCTCAGAGCAGTTGGCAAAAAAACCCTCCTCCCTGAATACATATTCAGAACAAGTGTGACAGGCTCGTGCTACATCTTCAGGTTACAGTCTATAAATGTTCAAATATCCTTGCATTCATGTATTCGAATGGAAAAATGGATTAAACCTTTTCAGAAGAGAACACTGTTGTCTAGAATCTTATATGCAGCCTTTGGAATTGTATTCACAAATATTATGCACATGGCTGTTTGCTATTTAAGTAGTTTTGGAGTGTCTGATGTCAGCTACTTCCCCTAAATTAAATACTCAGGACATGTAACACCTGGTTCGGAGCCAACTGGCTTTGCTTTGCTTCCTCTCCAAATGCCTTCATTCACAAGTGAGCAAAGTGACTCCTCGTTCTGGGAAAAAGGAACCCAGAAATTCATGGCAAACACAGTTTTGCACAACATAGGGATGTATTTTCAATTTTGAATAAAGCTCAGTGAGAGCTTCATCCACAGGCCCTGAGGGCTCATGTGGGAACAAGGAATAATCTGGAGAAAAAGTCGATGGGAAGTTGAAACCTTTGAAGAATTTAAGGTTGAATAAGTGTCAGGGAAGGCATAATCTGACTTTCTGGAGCCATAAAGCTATCTGTGAGGAGTTTAAGTGTCAGGACTAGAGATGTCCATGGGCTAGCAATGGGATTTCCACTGGGAAATACACAAACAATCATGACGAAATTTTTATCTTGATGCACTTGAGTCTTAGAACAAGTTCATAAAACCTGAATGATGCTTGTGATCAGAAATGATCTCTCAGCAGTGTGTCTGTCACAAGAGGGACCTGTTTTTATGTACTGAGCCCTTGCTGTTGCACATCGTTAATTCAGGTTCGTGATCATTCCTTGTCTGCGCAGACAGTTTGGAGATGCTTTTACAGTCTATCATATAACTTCTCAAGACAGTTTTTCTCCTCTTTCTTGTTGGCTGGTTCATTGGTTGGGGTTTTTTTGTGGGGGTATTTTGTTTGCTCCTGTCTGGATAGGGAAGTATGAGAGGTTGGATTTAAGGCTTTTTTAAATATCTGTTCATTCTAAAAATGAAGGTGTTTAATTCAGCAGAATGGAGTAAACATCAGGGTGTATAGAGGGGTTTTTATTGCCCTTTAGCAGAAAACTGATCAAGTGATGTCAGACTAGTTATTTTCTCTGAGAAGGCTGATTCAAAGAAGTTCAAAAGTTGAGAAACTTGCATGAATTGCTTTTCATTTTTCACGTTCCTCACTGACAGATGTCAGGAAATTTTAAAGGCTTTAAAGATATTTCCTGTGAATGCTTTTAGTAAGGAAATGTTCACTTCCAGTCTGAACTTGTTTCAGCACTTACTTTGGTCACCTTGGTATGAGGAGCTTATATGTTCATTCCTTTCAGAGTTCCAAAACTGTACCTGCGCATGCTGGATAGTGAAAGTTTCCTTAGAGGAGGGTGTTCTTAGTATGTGACTAAATTACAATGTGTGGCTAAATTGGACTTTTTTCCAGGATTTACAGTGTTGTCGGTAGCATTGCAGGGTTTTTGGCAGCCCAGTATTTCAGACCTGTTGAGTGTGGGAGCGGGTCAAACTCTCTAAACTAAATTTATGAAGTTAACTTCAATGTCCTGTCACAATCTCTATTAGCTGGGAATTAAGTTTGTGATACAGGGACTTCAGATTTACATAAATACTGTAATTATTTTTGAATAACTAATGCTAGTGCAGTAAATTCAAAATATATTTTCAGTTTAATTCCAAATTCATGGTAGTCTCCTACTGTCTCCCTTGCACATCCATTCGTAGTTAAAAATGCCATCTTCCCTCATCCAGGACTTTCTGTTCTCTTGGCTCAGAGATGCAGCTTCTTGTTCTTGGAAACGTGGAAGGATCCCAAAGTTAAATGTGTCTTGGTAGTTGTGTTGATGTAGAGATACCTGTGTATGCTGAGGCACAGGTTGCACTCACCAGCTGTGATCCTTGTCTGATAATGTACAGAGTATCTCAAAGCATCACCTGGTTTTAGGGGTGGGATAGCCCTGGGAAGCACTCATCACCTTGCAGAATAGCACCAACTTGTGTCCATTCACTCGTCCTCAAACAGTTTCTAACCCAGCTTTTTCTGTTGATTTGGTGATTTTGAAAATGACCCAGTTATGGAGAAGTTAAAATGTAATTATATTTTGACCCCTTACTTCCCAGTGAATTCACACAACAAATGTAATGCAAATGAAAAGCGCTGACACCAAGCATTTTAATTAAAGATCTTCAGCTGGCAATTACTTATGAAATTCAATTTTTCTTTTTCTTTTTTTTTTTTGTCTTTTAATAGGGTGGAAAGAAGTCCTACAGTGGGCCATGTGGGGGCCGTGATTGCAGCGCTGGATGCAAATGTTTTCCAGAGAAGGGCGCACGGGTAAGTTTGTTTTCACTAATGCAACTTGTCCTTGTGTGTCTTATCAATCTTTTTATAAATAAACAAATAAACCCCAACTTAATATGTGTAATTCTCAATCTAATGACCTCATGAAACCACAAATGATGAAGACCAGCTGCATTTCAAATGTCCCTGGCCAAGCTTTCAAAAGCCCTTCTGTAGGTTTACAAATGGCTCGCTTTGCAATGATGGGATCTCATTTCTTTGTGATCTGAACCCTCGTTCAAAAGAAGTCCGATGGTTTTGAAGTAGACTACAACAATTAAAATTAGGAAAATCAAAGTAGTCTGGGCTTCCAGTACAGATTTTGCCCAGGCCTTACTGCAATAGCTTCTGGTTGTGGAAGTGTTTTTGACTTGTGTATTTGTTTGTGAAGGAACAATAACTGGGAGTGAATTTAAGCAATTCCCTTTGAGAAAGTCATTTGTATAGCTAAAGCCTCTCTCTCTGAAGTCTGCATTTGAAGCAACCAAATGTTTAAGCAAGACTTCTGTAAAAATCTCTAATTTCCTTTGATTGTATGAAAAGACTGTAAATTTTGTCTTAATGCCACTGCTTTTCTCCTGTCTTAGGGTAATGCAGTTACTCACTTTTCTCTGCTTCAATTACATTGTTAATTTTGGTCCAGACACCACCTACTTAATGTTTTATCTAAAACTCTAAAGTATTTTAGCACATATGAAAATGAATCTTATAGAGTTTGGTTATGGAGATGAAAGGAGGAAAGAGCTGCATTGTAGGTACTTGAAGAATTGAAAAGGCTTAAGGAGGAGGGAAATAATACCAGTTGTCTTGTTTAATAAATCAGTTGTTCTTTTTGAAATCGTATTGAAAACTCATCCTTTGCAGGAAAACAAAAGAAATTAAGTCTTATTTAAACTCTAGCAGTCCTGATTTTTTTTTCCTTTCTATTTCGGTGACACAGTATGAGTATATTCAAGGCATTACTTTCTAGGACTGAACTTAGGAAAATGTTGCTATTTAAAAACGATTGTCAGCATGGGCTTAAATGTTTTCCTAATTGCAGGCAGAGCTGAGCGTGAATGCTTAATTGATAACTGATGATGTGTTTGCTCTGGAAGTATAAAAATTCTTTCAGTTCATCGTGTGGCAGAGTGAAAACATGTCTAAACAGATAAGTGGAAGAACTTCACAAGGAAGTTCTCAACATAACCTCGAATGCAAGCTAAAGCCAATTGCTCAACACCTTTTGTGATTAGATACTGTAAGGGAAAGACCTGGTTTGGTTCTGGAACACAATATCCTGTAAATGCTTTGCCCTTTAGATGCCAATGAGCATCATTCTTCTGTCTCTTTACATTCCTGGGGTTCAGCTTGATTGTTTGAACTGGCCATGCCGCTGTTGACCTTGCAGTTTGAGCTCTTGGCATCTCTTTTGTTAAGATGTCACAAAGATTTTAGGCTGTTTTCATTGCTGACCTGAGAACTCATTTGGCTTTTCGCTTGTTTCTTACGTGACCTGTATCAGTAGGCATTTTCAGTCCTTTAAACACGTGTTCCGTCCTACCGAGACCTGTTGGTGGAGCAAACTGTCTGCTAGGAGTGGTAATCTTTCCCTTTTACAACACTGCTTCCATCAAGCC
>NW_020955431.1:0-75084 GCF_003031625.1 Empidonax traillii
AGAATTAGTATGGACTGCCTAGAGGCTTAGCTTACAGTAGTATAATCTAGGTAAAATGCGTGTGTTTAATTTGAATTAAATTTCTTACTTGTCTTTGTAGGCAAGCCCAACTGAAAGGTCGTAAGTGCTGAACCTCTAATTTGAAGCTTGTTCATACCTGACGATAGAGCATGTCTATGAACAGAAGCGGTTCAGTGTATCGAGTAAACTGCCTTGAAATGCCTCTCGTGGAATAGGCGTTAGGTGGGAAGTGTTGATCAGGCAAGCTTATTGACAGTGGTCAGTGCGTAGGGAAACAACAAAGAGGCGCAATTTAGTGGGTTTGCTGAGCTCTGCTGCGGCCATGACCAGGACTGCCATCCTTGCAGCATACTTCCCCACACTGTGGAGCTTGGGAGCAAAAAGGGATATTCTGCGTGGGTGTGAGAACTCAAAAGTTGTAGTGGGAAAGCTTTCAGGGGAGGTGCTAGAAGCCATCGCTGGTCCTGTCTCTGCTGAAGGTTGGGGAGAAGGTGGGGGAAGGCTCTGGGACAGACTCCCAGCACTTGAACCTGGGAGCAGCTACTGACACGAATGTCCCAGGCCACGATGAGTCTGAGCAGGGATACGAAAAGGAGACTAAGAGGAAGGGTTTGGAAGGGGTTTGATTGATAGGACAAAGAACAAAGACTGAAAATGTCAGGAACTAAAGTGAGCAGAAGTTAAGAATAAAGTACAGGATTGCACACCCTTTAAAGGTTAGGTTTTACTCAACTAATTGGGAAGGTACAGTAGTGTGCTAAGTGGTCATTTAGACAGTTTGCATTAGGGATCAAGATTAATATCAAACTGGAAAGGGAGGCTGGGGAGTGGGGTGATTCCTAGCATAAATGGGGACTAATTTTACAAAATGGGTGGCTGGTTCAGTTGATATGTGTATGGGATTGTTGCTTGAAGAAAAGGCCAGTTAGTCACAATAGTAATGATATCTGTTTGGTAATATTCTTTTCTTGACATCAATAGATGCCTTTCATAAGATTATTTCATTTTCCTTCATAGTTTAATAGGTAAGAAACTTCATTGTGACATTTTCTAGTTGCTTTGAATGAGATTAAATTATGTTACATCAAAGCAAGCCTTGGGCCCTGATACATCTTGTTTCCTGAAAGATTTTTTTGGGACAACAAGGTGGATGTCTAAGGTCAGCTATTACAGAGAAATAGTAAATTATTGGACAAAAACATTTCTTGGGTCACAGTCTTGTCATGACTAACCATAGAATTTTAAAATGTCAGTAGTTCATGTGCTTTACATTTGGTCTTAAA
The DNA here is from genome assembly GCF_003031625.1 of Empidonax traillii. Taxonomy (NCBI): domain Eukaryota; kingdom Metazoa; phylum Chordata; class Aves; order Passeriformes; family Tyrannidae; genus Empidonax; species Empidonax traillii. Next base: position 1,305 of record NW_020955431.1, read on the forward strand.
TTACTTTTGATTTATAAGAGAGCCTCCTTGTCCTGTATTTTAAGTATCTACTTAGACAGTAGATTTCTCCAGGAAAAAAGAGTAAACTACTACATTTTAATTTTTTGTTTAATCTCTGGGTCCTTGGACTTGTCATGATTTATTTTCTTCCCTGGAACGCTGCATTCCACAGCTTGTAATGTGAGCCCAAGGCCTCTTTTTCTGCTCAGACTCATGTATAAAGACATTTTGTAAGATTTACAGCATTCTTTTAGCTTCTAAACACATGGGAAGCACAAATGATGATTCTCAGTTCAGACCAACAGCAGAGAATGAAAAAAGAATTGATATTTTTAAGTGGATGTTTCTCTGTACAGTTCCGTGTTTTTTGCTGGGCTGTGCTCATCTCTGCAGCAGTGACGGAAAGGCTGTGGGCTTCACTTTTTGGGTCAGTTAGATTCATTTCTGGTACTTGTGAGCTGCCCAGATACTGTAGAAGTTGGTTCACTAATATCATTGGCATTATTGAAAAAATTGTGGTTTGTAGGTTGTATATTTTTGATTTGTAAACCTGCCTCTCAGATGACTTCTATACAATACTTCTTCATCTTCTCTTTCCCCATCTTACTGAATTTTATGTTCGCTATATTTTACATTATCCCTCTGGTTATATGGATTTGAGCAATTTAAATCCATTGAGTGACAAGACTTTGATATCTCTGTTTTCTGTGTTTGCATATCAGGTTTGTCTTCTGTAAGATCCTCCAGTTTGTAGAGTACATCTAGAGTTGATAAAAAATTTTCAAGAGGGCAGCAGGGGAAGACTGGTTGCTCCATTCCTGTTACCCCTACCAGGAAACCTTCTTGATTTATTGCAATAACGCTGGTGGCTGGGACACGCTAAGCTGCGTAACCATTCCCAAGAACCTCAGCACTCAGTACTTGGCATCAGTCAGGCAGTACCACATCCAGGATGTGTTACTGACAGTGAAGCTGATGGCAGGTGACCAGCTGACGTGGCTGCTGCCTGCATGGTACGTGATGGCTGTGAGTGGTGGTCCAGCTTGAGGCTGCGGGCAGGCATCTTATCCCAATCTAGAGAGTGGGGAACCAGTGCCAATGGCCACCCTTTTGCTCTGATCCAATTCTCAGTCTTTGAATTAAAGAAAGGAACCTGAGCCCTCACTGGCTGGGAGTTGTGTTTGGGAGGGGTGAGGGTTCAGGTCACTGTGTAGAAGGGGCTGTTTTAAAATGCTTGCAACATGTAAGCTTTTCAGTAGACTGTCTTGCAGAGAACAGTTTCAGTAATGATCTAGCTTGCTTCAGGGCTTCCAGAGTGCAGACAAGCCCACTTCTGTCTTTGAATAAAAATCTCACAGAATTCTCACTAAAACAATGAAGACTGTAAAATTCAAATACCAAATAGTTGATCGGGAAACTTTTGGAGTACCTTCTGCCTTCCTCCCATCCAATATGGATCATCAACAGGAGGCCAAACCCCCGTCTCCTTGTGAAAAACACCCTGAGAGATTCCGTTGTGTGCGGGCTCTGTGCAGGCTGGAAATCCCAAGTATGACTTTTAGCTTTTGAAAGAAGTGGGGATTGTGTGGGTTTTTTGATGTACATAAGCACTTAATTCAGCATTCTCTTAAACTCACTTGACTCGGCTGTTGTGAAATCTCTTTATGCCGTTTAATGACCTGATTCAAGCAGGATTTTGTTTTTCACTTGGCATCATGTCACAAAATGATACAATAAAAGAGAAAGCATGTGTAGTCCTGTCATTGAGGGCCTACTCTGATGTACTTTGCTTGTGCTAATAAACTGTATTACAAATTAAATCTTTTGTTAAAATACAATTTCCATTAGATTTTGAGTTTAGGGGTTTTTTTTTTGTGTTGAAAATTAATTTTGCATTGTTTTGTGATATTTCCCTTAAATGGAGGGCTTGAGAGACAACTTTTTTTTTTTTTCCCTTGTACCAGATTAATTGTGTGGGATAGCATTGGTCCCCTGGCTTTTTAGGTCGCTTCCTCATTTAAGTCCCTTTTTGGCATGTTCATCACAGCACCAGTAAGCTGTGGAAGCGACAGTAGAACAGTTTTAAAGTGTTCTCCTTTCCCAGTGAAATGCACTTGACTGTTGTTTAGCTGAGTTTGCTATTTGTCTGATATTTCTTGAGCTTGTTCTTTTGTTTTTGTTTTTTTCATTGGTCCAGCCTATCTCAACTTCTTATCTTCACTTCCATAATAATATTGAAAATTCTTATTTTGCATGCTGTCTCTTTAAGGTTTAATTTAGAGTTTCCCATGTATTCAGTTTGTTTGTTATCTTGAACCATTTATATCTAGAAAGGAAAGGAGTTTTTGCTGAATTCTCATTTAGGCTTGTCTTAAATCTTATTCTAGTTTCCTGCATATTTCACTTGACCTTCCAGAAATGTTGGCAAGGTCCTTGAGGATGGATGCTCCTGCATTCTGCCAACAGAGTCCTCTTGAAGTTCAGGAGCCAACTTGGTCATCTTCCTCTTCTTTGTGCTGACCCTGCAGAATGGCTCTTGGTTCCTATTTCCTGAGGATTTCAAGTGCTGTAACATTTCATAACATGATCTTCTAATTAGTAACGATAAAGTTCAACATAGCTTTTCCATGTCCTTATCCTAATTAAGTGTGTGATTCAAGATGAAATAAAACAAAGAAGGCCTTTCAGGGCTTGAGCAGCAGGGCTGCGAAAAGCCCATTTTAAGGAGCTGAGGTCTGTGCATGTGATCCTGCAGTTCTGTCTCATGACTTTGATCTCGTTAGATGATTTTGACCGAATTTTTACCATGGTTCTGGTAAAAACTAAAAATAAAGGAAAAGTAGCTACCCAGTGTTGGGGAAGAGGTCCTCCTTCTTTCTAATTTATGTGGCAGCAGTTATTACTGGTTGAAGTGCTTTCTAGCTGGTGAATGCACTGTCCTATCTCTGAGTCAGCTCACAGAACCGTTTCCTCACCCAAACAAGTATGAGAACAATGAGTCTGAAGAAGAGAAAATAGTGGGTTTGAGCAGGAAGGATGAATCTGCAGAGACCATCTTCAGTAGTGCTGTCATGCACAAGTCGGTTGTCACATTGGTGTGTTTCTGTGAATTGTTTGCATTGATTAGCGTGCTCAGTGATGTATGGGGTGCTTTGCCTACTCTACTAACCTGTGTATCACATATCAAAGAACAGACATCACAAATATGGAGATTGTCCTCCTAGAAGTGATGTTTTGCTTCCTTTCCATGTTCACAGGATAGCTGCCTTCCCATTTTGGTTTTTTGATTATCTTAGTGAGTCTATTTTTCTGTATCCAGGATGATAAGTTTTGTTAAGTTGATTACTTTTTAGGATTTTCTCTCCTTAAATCCCTTTTATTTCCAAATCTTTCAGCTTGTGATATTTATGTTCTACAGAATGACTTTTGGGTTTTTTGTTATGGTTCTTCTGACTAGGAACTGCAGTTTATTACTTTTGAGATGTAATTATCTCTAATTCCACTTGCTCTCTGTGTGGTTATTCTTGGGACTACAAAAACTTTTCAGCCCCGAAAGTTTTGTTATGAATTCATGCTTTCCGCATTCATTCTGTGTATTAGGTATTTGGACCTCATGCTCCTTGATCATGTTCAAGTGGCTGCTTTCTCCATCCATTCTCTCTACCCTGTACAAACCTTGTCCTGTGATCCTGATGTTTGTTCACTGCAAAATAAGGCTCTGATCTCTCTGTAACTGTCTTTTTCTCTCCGTTAGGAATTGTGCTTTGGATGCTCTGAATCCATAGGATCTTTCAAATGGTTTGCTCACATATCCTGTTGATGTCTGTGATGCTTCCCGGTGCCTGTTAGAAATTTGTTTCCTGGATCTCCTTTCTCCTCTAGCCTTCCTTTGGTATGCTTTGTGCTTGTGTGACATCTGTAACGGTGTGATGGCCTGTGCCAGCATTTGTTACGGCTAGGATACTATTTTAATGAACAGATATGTTCAGACAGTACTCCTCTGTCAGCTGGTAGGATATCCAAGTACAGAGCTTTGATGTTTATTCCGATCTGCCTTCAACCTCTTGCTTCTTCAGCCTTTTTTTCTTGCTGGTCTCAGCAGGACAGACAACATCCCTGTTTGCCTGGATGGCCTCCTACGACCACACTTGTTCAGTCTTTCATTACCAGGAGCATATGTGAGGTCTTACACTGAAAAACCTCAGAGGGGTTTTCTTCTGCACAGAAGTGGCGCCTTAGGCAGTGCTGCACGAAGTGACCCCCAGCCTGCAGCAGCAGCCCCGTGGTGCTCACTGGTGCTTGGGCTGATGGTTATGGCTCTGCTTCCATCTGCTCGATAAATATTAGTTTAAAGGATTTTGGAAGGGTTTTGTTTTTTCCTGATGTTCCTCATGATCAAAGTATTTGCATTAATTCTATGCTTTGACTTCCTTACACTGAAACGGTGCCATTAGCAGGGACAAGTAATGCCTGAGGAACATTAACTATGAGATGCAGGCATATGTCTATAAGGGTGAGGTGCCAAGATGTAAATTAAAAGGAAATGGGTTGCTGAATTCGGAATCTATTGTTTTATAGTCTTTAGTGATGTTATTGATATTCATAAAAGTTTAACTAGATTGAGGATGTATAAATCTTAACATTCTAGCCAGCAGGACCAAGGCAGTGATACTGTACTCAGCACTGGTTTGGCCACACCTGAAGTACTGTGTCCATTTCTGGGCGCCTCAGTTTAGGAAGGACAGTGAGGGGCAAGGTGGAAGCCAGTCTCTTCTCCCAGGCAATCAGCAGCAGGACAAGGGGGCACAGTCTTAAGCTCTGCCAAGGGAGGTTTGGGTTAAACATTAGAAAAAAATTCTTTACAGAGGGAGTGATCAGACATTGCAGTGGGCTGCCCAGGGAGGTGGTGGAGTCACTCACTGTGGAGGTATTTAAGAAGAGACTGGGTAAGGCACTTAGTGTCATGATCAAGTTGACAGGGTGGTGTTGAGTCATGGGTTGGACTCGATGATCTCAGAGGTCTTTTCCAACCTTGCTGATTCTGTGATTCTGGGATATTTGTGATAGTTTTACAGAGTATCTGTAGAAGGGTTTTCTGACTGAGCTTTTTTAGAGCTTTTACTGTTTGTGTGGAACTAGCTTCAGAAATTAATTTCAAAAGTCAATTAATTAGAAATCTGTTGGCTTATTTATTTGCAAATAAATGACGCATGCTGAACTTAGCATACTACTTACATTAGGAGTGACCTATTACATTCCATATGACCGCTTCCTGACTGGAGAGTTGAATAGAAACATTTAAGTGGATTTCAGATCAAACATAGGAACACTTGCAGGCTATTAGAGCAGTAATTTTTGTTTTCTGTTTTGCACTGTAAAACGTTTCCTCCCAGAGTAATTTCAGTATAAGTGGGGCTTACTGTAAGGGGTGTTTTTTTGTTTGGTTAGTTGGGGATTTTTGAAAATGATTATTTCTTGGTTTATTTTTCTCCCAATAAAGTCTAACAGTAGTCCAGTGTGAAACGAGATTGCATTTGCCCTAAAACAGGAAAAGATCTCAGTGAAATGTCAGTATGTACTAGTTTCATATGACCCATGTAGGTATCTGGGGCTTCAGTTATTGTCAGAAAAGCTTTACAAGAAGGTATCACTGGCAGGCTATTATATTTTACAAGTCTGCACACTGATAAATTGGATAAGAAATAGGAATGGGTGTGAAACCTCTGTTCTCAGATGGAATTTTTTAATGTGTGCTCTGATTATTATATTGTCTTTGTTTCCCCTCTTTCAGGTATTCACTTATAAACAGAGCACGATCACACACCAAAAAGTAACGCCTATGCATCAAACAAGCACGGAGAGCGTGGAAGACATGGCGGCACTTGTAGATCTCCATGAAGGCTCCATTATGCACAACTTATTCCAGCGCTATCAGCAAGATAAAATCTATGTAAGTTTTTTCTCAACTTTAGGAAAATATCCAGAGAGAAAATGTTTTTGAATGTTTTAAGTGCTGTATGTGTTTTGCTGTTCTGTGCTATCTCCTCTCCTAATGTTCTCCAGTTCTTTACATGCCCACATAAGCCGAAGTATGCCTCATCTAGTGACTTCTCATCAACAATGATGGAAGGAGAAGGTAGCTCAGGGCTGGCCAGGCAGTCCTTCAAAAGCTTTGAAAAACTGGCATGCTACACACACTGTTACACTTTCAGTGACAGGGTTGTGTAAAGGGCTCCCGTTTTTCTCTTCTCCTTTAGACTGCCCCAACAACATGTGCTGTATACATCACCAGAGAGGATGTGGTGGAATTTAGTCTGTCACTGCCCTTTGAGATCCTGTCAGGCCAAGATCCAATTCTGATCAGCTTCCCCTCTTTTACTGTAGTAGAAAGGTTATTAGGAAAAAAGCATTACAGTTCTCAAGCTGAGGATTTGTGCCATTAAATGGAGATAGTTGGAGTCTGGAGTCTATGAGAATAGACAACTGTTCATCAGTTTCAAAAACTACGCATTAGTCCACACAGAATACTTTTTCTTAACTCTGTCATGAAGGTTTTTATCATTAGGTTTATCTACTCCTGAAATATTTTTGTTAATCTTTAACTAACTGAGTATGAATCTTTCCTGAATCTGGAAGTACAGTAAATGTGAGAAAGATAGAAGGAATATTAGCAGCAGTTGCAGATTGCGAAATCAAACTCTTTAGTGGTTCAGTGGTTGGTCATTTTGTTGGTTTGGGTTTTTTTCTTTTATTATAATTGCAGAACACAAATGATTTTTGTTTGCATCACATGTCTAGGCCCGTGATTTGGCCATATGCATGCTTTATTTCAAGCTTCATCTATTAAGTTTGGCTTCTTTATTTTTAAATATAAGCATATCTAAGTGTAAAAATAAACATTCCCTGTCTTTAGAAATTTCTTTATGATGAAAAGCAAAAAAGGGCATAATGAAATAGTATTCCTTTGCACATTATCCTTAAAGTGGCTTGCATGGGGAATCCTAAATGTTGAGGCAGTTCTCTTTACGTAAGTCTTTATTTATGTTTTTTTTTCTCAAATTGAACTAACCATTTTGCATTTCAGAAAAATCAGTAAACAAAAAGTTAATAGCATATATGAACAGTCCTGCATGTGCAAGGAAAAACAGCTACCAGATAAAAGTTTAGTTTTCCCTCAGTGTTGTCAGATTAGAATATGATACTCATTGTGAGTCAAAATAAAAAAAATACTGTTTTTTGAGTCAGAATGTGCACTCAGATTGAGGACACGTCCATTTTTTGAAAAGTACTTGTGTATGTGGGTGACTTTTTTGGTGAGGCATAGAATAGCCTTGTTCTGAAGAGACATGTCCAAGCCTATTTCTTAGCTTGTCGAGGCAAGTTTAGGGTGTTCTGATCCTTGGTGCTTAGTGTGGTGTACTTTCTAGACAAACAGGTTTATGTGCTGTTAGTGATGACAGATCTCCTGTTGCCACTGAATACGCATTGTCCCTTCGGTTTTGCTAATTTAACTCCTTAATCTTTTGAATGTGCATCACTTGAAAAATGATTGAAAAGGCTGTCAGGGGAAAAAAATGTGTGTTTTGAAATGCACATGAAAGCCTCTCTATTGTCATATATGTAACCAGGAATGGATTTAAAAAGCTTCTTCTTTTCTCCAACCTCATTGGCACCCCATTCCTGCTGTTGTGTCTGAGCAGGAGAGGGCTTCAGGAGCAAAAACCCCATCTCCCTTGACCAGGAATTGCTTCATCAGTGTAGTGCACACCTTGTCTCTTGTATCCACCTGATCACATTGGCTCTATCTGTCCTGTGTGCATTAAGGGATAAATTGGGAAGGCATGTGACATGTGGGCTAAGGAGCTGATCATCACTTTTTTAAAAGACTTCTTGTCATCCCTGAATACAAATCACCGTATAATTGCTGTGCCCTGGCTTTTAGCTTCTGGGTCCTTTTTTACTTCTGTTCTGTGCTCTTCCTTGTCCACAATCTGAGTAGGGAAAAAAGGTACACAAAGTTGAATGCTGGCATTTTATAGTTACAGGCTTGTAGTGTTACAAGTATGTTAGTGTGGTTCTCTAGCCTGGCAGCTTTTTGTTAGTTTTCTCAGTGGCAGATAGACCAGGAAGCACCTTTTTACCTTAATAAGAAATACACTTAGTTGGGACTTAAATTTTGGGGCTTGCTGCCTCACACACACATAAAAATTATATGAAGTTCAATATACTAAATTGTAGTGTAAAGTATATATGACTTCAAAAATACAGAAGAAACAAAGGGAAATTTAAACAGTTACTTTCTCAGAAAGGCAATTATTTATGCAGATTTTCCACTGTTAACTTTTTTCTCTAGCAATGAGCATTTAAATAAATATCTTCAGATGTTTGAGCTCGGTTGAATCTTCCGTTGCTTAATAATATTTTTGTCTCACATAAACATACACATGTTCCTAAACTTGTCACTGCTTCCTAATTAATACTATAAAGTTATTTGCTATGGATGCCAAGTTTTGTCACGCATACCAGTGACTTTACTGCCAACAACTGCAGCTATAAAGGGACAGAAGAGGATTTTCTGTATTTCTTGCTATTTCCTGGGCAGGGAGGAATATTGATCTAGCACACAGACTGTGTTCTTAGTGTGAATGATACCTGGCTCTGAATATAATGAGTTGAGGCTCTTAGCTGAATCTCTGCTGTTTGCAAGAGGGTGAATGACAAAAAGTTGTTCTTGTCTATGTGCCACCATCTTTTTACAACAGTGTCAAGTCTGTTGACATAGGCTTGTAATACTTTTTGTCTGAATTTCTGTGAAAGAGTGTATGCTTTCCCTTTCTGGCCTGTGAAAAGGATAGAACGTACAAGTCCTTTCTTGGTTCCTTAAAGTAGACTCCTGTCTGGTAGTTTTTCAGGCTTTGTCATTAATACTGCTTCTATCTGAAAGTTTGCTTCTGGGCTATTACTGCATTTGTTGACCAAGAAAGGACAACTCTTAGGATGACAGTTATCACATGGTCCAGGGGCTTTCATTGCTACTTCGTCTCTCATTTTACTCCCTTTGGGAACACCACAGAAGGTCCAGCTTCTGGACATCAGCATGCAAGATTTGATGCTTGTCTTTGAATGCTCAGATTAGCGTGCATTCTGGCTGGTATGTTGCAAAATATGGAAATATAAACACTAGTGCTAAAAATGGAAGGTGCCCACGATTAAACACAGAGCCTTTTGTTGAAAGCACATGGGGGATTTGGTCACCTCTGAAGCAAGACTACCACAGGACACAGGATGTGGAGAGGGCAAGTGCTGCGGCAGCCGTTCTTGTTGATGTTCAAAGGCAGATTGTTCCCAGAGCTGTTGATTCTGGTTCACTTTTAGTTAAGTACACACTACAGAGGAGACCAGCTTAGCCTTGGAGAGGATGCCATAAACCACACAGCATGGATTGTGCTGCAAAACACACAAATTACAGTGTTCAGGCTGGCTCTGGGATGAGCTATGGGTGTCTTGTCTGTGGCCAGCAGTTAGTTACTGATGCAGGCAGCATATTTCAGGAGAGCAGAGCAGAAGATGAGAGCAGCTTTTGCTGAGGTGAGAGGCAGGTCAGAAATAACAGCAGTATACATTGTGCAGGTCAGTGCAGAAGTTTTCAGTGTCGGATCCACCCTCATTTGCATGAGTTCAAGCAATAAGCAATTTTCAAAGCACTTCTGATTTTTTTTTTTTTTTTTTGAGGTGAACTTTGAAATGCTAGGTAGGCACGTTCCCCTTTGAAGTGATGATGATTTGGCACGTGTCTGTCTTGTTTAGGTGGAAGATGTTCACCTGCGTCCGGAGAGGCATGCTGCATAGGCTGAGGTGTGGCAGTCCCCAAGCTGCCCTCCCCTGAGGGGCAGAGTGACTCCCAAGTTGTCCAACAGTTGGGTGTGGTGGCCAGGAAGGGTGAGGGACAACATAATCTATTTTTGCTCGCTTTCAAATTAGGACTGCAACTTTTCCACCGATAATTATAACCATCTGTTATGTTTGCATGCATGTGTATGAGAAGTTCTGTACCAGCCACGTCGACATGTAGTGCTGTACCAGCCACATCCACATCAGAGGGAGGATGATGGTAATTAGGAGCTCAGTTTTTGTGACTGTCTTCCTTTCTCTCTTCAGCTGAAGCAACAAACATAGAATAACTTGGATGAAAAAGCAACATTTATCTGTTTTTTTTTTAAAAAGGTGTTAAACTGAAAAACTTGTTTCTTCCCTGACAAGGTTGCCTGCAGAGCTCCTAGGCACTTCATTACACTAAATGCTCAGTTCTATCTGTTCTTAGAAGGCATATTCAATTATTTATGCATTGATTTTTAAATCTATTAGTGTTTATTTACTTAAGCAGCATGCTCAGTTGTAGATTTTTAAGCTTGCAGTAATTAGATAATTTATCTCCCTTGAAGTCATGAGGGTTCCCACAGGCAACTAGTTGATGTCTGTGCAGTATAATCAATAATCACCGTAGGGGTTTTTTCCTAATTCTGTTTGTAGACACAGACACTTTAGTATCTAGGTCAGTTGCTCTCTGTGTCTTGTTTGTCTAGGTTTTTAATTTTTTTTTTCCTGAGTTCAGTAAAACTCATTTCAGATCCAGTACATTTGCTCTGTGCCGTGTTACGACGGTCAGCAGGAAGTGAATGTTCCTTCATGTTACAGTGAGAAACTAGCAGGGCACACTGAAGTCATGGTTAAATGCAGACAGACATAATTAATTAATACACTTTGATAACACTCCTGTTCAAATGTCCTCTGACATGGACTCAAGTGGCAGGTGGAGGCAGAGAAACAAAGGAAGGCCAGTAGAAGCTAATAGAACCATAGAATGATTGAGGCTGGAAAAGACCTCCAATGCCTTCAAGTCCAGCTTTCGACTGAACTCCACCATACCCACTGAACCACATCCCCAAAGTGTTTACTTATAAAGACAAAAACTCATGACTACTTTTTGTCACCTGAAGAAACTGAACCTGAGAAGAATGTGTATCAAGGAGCCCTACAACATCCTGGGCAGCTCAACAGCCTTGGTCCTTGGCCTGCCATGCTCCATGTTATAAGTAAGTGTAGACCAATGACTTAAAAAAAGCCAAACAATAGTACACACAATTGTGTCATTAATTAGTACCATAAAACATATATATATATAGATAGATAGATAGATAGATAGATAGATAGATAGATAGATAGATAGATAGATATATGTATAGTACCTTTAAACCAAGCCCTTAGTTGTTACACTAGTCCCTAGAACTACATTTATCCTGGTCTTGTCTGCAGCCCAGCTGTGGCTGCACAGTTCCTCTCCAGAGGCATTCAGTGCTGTAGAGCAGTCCTAGGTAACTGGTTTACAGGATCTGCTCCATGGTCACTGAGGAAACTCCTGTTTATTTAATTGCTCCGCTCTTACAGTAGAAAGATTTTAAAAGTGTGCTGATGAATTACAGTGTTTTTCACACCTTCCTATGCTACTGGGAAGATGGGGTAAATTCTCTCCACCAGCTCTTTCCATGGACATGCGGAGAGCAGAGAACACTGTTGCTAAGAATGCATGACAAGTGTCTATACATAGCCACTAACCCCCATGATTAGAATGTTATGCTTGCACACATCAGATAATGTTTTCAAAATGTAGTTCAAAGTGAGTTCCTGTCTCCAAGCATTAATTACAGCTTCCATTTCACATCTGTTACTAGAGAGCAGCAGACAAAGATCTATAAAAACACAGCAGGCTTTTAATTGGAAATCTAGTGAAATTTATTCCTGGCAATTGTTATTTCTAAAAGATGGTGAGTTATATAGATCAACAATTATCGACCACAGGCAAATTATAATTTTGTTTGTTTTTCTTTTTTTTTAACACATGTTAGAGAAAGAACATAGCTGTAATGACATGAGAAGTAAACAAATGCCATTGATTGGTTAACCAACCTTGCTTCTGAATTCCTCCATACTTCATGACTCGTGGCACTGCTAATAATTATAATAACAACAACAATAAAGAGTGTTTGTCTGAATTTTGTCCTCACAAAAGAAGATATTGGGGATTTTAAAGGTGCATATTTTCAAGTCTTAGCAAGTATTTCAGCCTGAGGTGGTGTGATCAACATGATATCATTGAAAGGGGAGCTGCTCAGAAAAAAAAAACTTGCTCTTTCTATCTTCTCTGTACCAGTATCTTTTTTCTCATTTGGTTGGTTGGTTGGTTGGGGAGTAAATAATAGCTGCAGTGGTGAGAGGGTCAATTTCTCTTGACTTCCATGAGTTTCGTATTATACCTAAACCCTATTAATGGTAACTTCATATTGAAAACTTCAAAGTAGAAACCCATCATCATGTGCAGGTTTTGTCATTGGTGAGGGTATATATTGCTAATGTCTTCCCAGGTTTGAAGGATTGTTTTTATGTTGTTTTCTCCACCCCTTTATGGAATGTCACTATGAGCCAAGAACAGAAAGTAGACCAGCGTGCAGAATCAAAAGAAAGATTATCAGTCATTTGCATAAGTGCCAGCAGCAGCTTAGTACCATTTAGTCAGAGCTTCTGCAAATGGTGCTGAATGCTTCTGCATACACAGTTGCCTCACTTGGAGGTAAGCTTTGGCTCCCAGTCCAGCAAAGTCCTTGAAAGGAGGGCAGGAATTTGGACTCCAAAACTTAGGCTGCTTGCCTGTCACCAGCACATGTTTTCTTTACATGAGTTAGGCTTTGACTGTAGCACAAGCTGTGCAAAATTTACCGCTTGTGCTACACTGTCCAACTTTGTTATTCACATATTCCAGCAGTTTAATACTCAAAAGGCCACAAACAACCCATTTAAATTGAGAATGGATTAATTTACTTTTGTAGCTATTGTTTACCTTTGTAAATGGACTATTGATTCATAGCCAGGCTGTTATTTTTATTTGAAAAGACATGGTCCCTTTCTCACAAGCAGTTTCAGCTGTTTCCTTTTGATGTTTGTCAGTCTTTCCTTTTAAAATCAGTGGAATCCAAAAGTTCCATTTAGCAGATTTTTGACTGTTAATATCATTTGCCATCTTAGTCCTGACTTCAAGACTGACAGCTATTTGGCAGCAGTTCAGTGCCCTCCAACGAACTACCTGGCATAGACTTAGTTTTCAGTTATTCTGGCTTTTGATTTCTCTTTGTTAAAACATAATTCCTGCTCTTCCTGCTCTCTTCTTAAAAAAAACCCTTCTGTATAAGAGATCTTCAGACATTAAAGAACCATGGAAGTTATGGAAATCTGGATATCAGTATATTAAATGCTTGGAGGCAGAATGAAACAGATCTGCAAAATTCTGAATAAAACGACTTCTCCATTGTTCTAGAGACAGCGCTCTTTAGTGCATCATTTACCATCATTTTTGTTTTCCTTTGTGTGTGTTTGCTCTGAAAAGCCTCTTTGCCTTCCCAAAATGAATCTGTAGGAAGGAAGAAGTTATTTTTTTTATTTTCCTTGCTGGAGGGTGAATTAGACCTTCAGACAGCTTTGAAAGACTCATTTGAGCATTGTGCAATAACAAAGCAGGAGGAAGAACTAGTGTGTGGCCACAGGCCATTTGAAATTAAGTGACAAGCCATGAGGTCTCTGCTCTTTGTGGGGCCTTTTCTGATTTGAGCTAGAGCTTGCCTGGTTAAAATTAATCTGTGCACTTGTGCACACAGATTGCTACAGTCTGATGTGCAAACTTACATTCATATGCTGTATTGCTGCCCATGAAAATAACAAAAATCAATGTCTCTTTCTGATCGATTGTGTTTTTGTTTAAAAAACAACGCCTCTGTCTGCTTGGCAATGGTGAAGGGAGACACTCTTCTGTAATTGTTTATATAAACAGTCTATGCACAAAAGATTATTATTCTGACATCCAGCAGATTGGACTACTACATAGATTGCATTATGTTACTCAGCAAAAAAGAGCATATAAAAACAAGGAGACTTGGTCCTTTTTATACAGGAGAAAAATTGCTAGAAACCTGTCAAGTCCTTAAAGAAGGAAAGATGTCTACCTGACATCACTATTATTATCTGCTATTTTGGTTTTTACCTTGGTTGTAACAATGCTCTTTTATCAACTTTTCTTTTTATTGGTTTCATATTTCTGAACTGGATTTTTGTTTGTGTGTGTGGATTCAGGATAACGTTTGTAGGGTTTCCTTGGGTAATCCCCATCCACATGGGGCTCCACATGTTCAGTAGAAAATCCCCATCTACATGTTCAGTAGGAGAAAATGAGTAAGCAAATAAGATGAGGTTAAGCTTTTAGTGTATCTCTTAACAGTCAGAGAGTTGGTCACCATCTCTGAGCCTCCTGTGGAGCTCAGCAGAAAGGTGTCTGTCTGTGTGCACTGTGCACTGGTTTGGGTATTTACACTGGCAGCTAAGGTGACCAAAACCCAGATTTTAATTCTTAAGAAAAAGACAGATCTGGACAGTTTCCTTTAGCTTCCTAGGACAAGAACTCTGTAAATGCGCAAGGTTGAAGCTGTAGGAGTTGGAAGGATTCTCTTAGTTTAGAAGTTAAGGTAGCTGGGTTACAAAGTACTACTTCTATTATGAAGAGATAGCATAGCCTTTGTCCTCTGAGGGGCTTGGGAACAGGACAGTGTTGCTTAATACTCTTGTACCAAGGGAAGCTTGAGGTCACATTAGCTGGGTTGAAGGGTCAACATAACAGACCAGGATGCATCTAACAGGGTGTGTTGTTATCCAGCAGTTGCCTCTGATCATCTGAAATCACGTATTTTAAAATAATCCCAAACTATTCCAAAATCTTCCTGTGAACTGTGCTAATGGAAACAAGCATAAAACCTAGCTTTAAAAATGCCTTGGTCTGCTACACCTTGGATCTAATCTGTGCTCAGCACAGGAATGGAAAAGGCCACCAGGGAGATGGTTGATAGAAAAGGTTGCTGCAGCTTCCGTCATGGACTGAAACACATGGGGTCATGAAGCTGAGCACTGCGAATGTGCCTGAGAAGACACTCTTCATAAACAGGGACAGGGAGGACATGTAGGAGGTGCATCTTGGCTGTAGGTAGCTGTCTGTTGGCAGTCAATCTTCGTAGAGACATTTTCTGTCACATTCTGGTTCCCTTCTAAAGGTCCTTTCCTATGGATGCTAACTCTTGTATTTGTAGTGTGACCTGTGTGTTTACAAACAGCTCCTTTTACAATCAGTTCTACAAAGGACCTTGAGCAGAAAAAAGGACAGGTTTGGGGTCATAACATTGTGTGCATTGACGAGGAACACAGAGATACAGAAAAGCAAAGCTGATTGTAATTTGGGTGGTTGGAAATTCACCATGAGTCACCAGACATGGTGAGGGCTGAAGGAGCCCAAGCATGTAAGGATGATTATGGAGTATGACATTTCCATCTTAGAAATGGCTTGATCAGTTGAAAACATTTCAAATTGTAGTTCAGTACTTCACTTTGATTATGGTTTTTAAGAAAGGAGGTTGGCTTCAGACATGAGACAACTGGATTCTATCCCACTGAAATTAGCATGAGACTAGCTGAAAGATGTGGTATACTTACCACAGTGAGGATAAATCAAGGTCCTACTATGAACAACAGCATTAATTATCATCCTCTTTATGGCATACCATTGCCCCTTCTTCTGTCTCCTCTAAAAAGCACATCAAAATATGGCCCAGCCATCTTTTTCCTTTTTATGCTGACGTGTATGTAGTGGTAGACCTAGTTTTCTTTGCCTTAGAATAAACTCAGTTGTGATTACCTTCAGTCCCTTTACCTGAGAGAACTGGGAATCATAGAGTCCATATCTGCAGTGTGTAGCAAAATCTTTTGTTGACAGGTTTTGCATCATGACACCTTGAAATTTGGTTTTGAAAACATAAAAAAGTTTGATGGCTACTTTGTGGTCTCTCAAATGTTGCCTGCCACTGCATGTTTTGTGAAAACATTGGTAATATAATTTGGTAATACTATTGTAGCCGTGATGATTTAAAGGTAAGTGAGATGTGCAAGTTGTGTGGAACAGTGACAAAAATCTTTTCCTATGCATTGTATAAAAATAACATAGAAGTAGCTTTGAGGGGAGCCAGCTGTACTGCAGTTTTATTTGAAGTTTCTCATATAAAATTTAAGCCCAGAAGGTAATACTTTTTGAACAAATTGTCAAGTTAATACCAATACCCAATTTAAAAAAAAACCCAAACCTTTCACTTTTCAGACACAGAATGGGTTCCTTAAGTGACTCCAGGAAAGTCAGGAGTTGCTCAAAAACAGCCCAGAAACTTTTTTTTTTTTTTGAGGCATCTGTAAACATGCTTTCCTTTCTGTAGTAACATAGATTTTCATGTTCCAAAACAGAAAGGCTTCAAAGTACTCTTAAGAGAGTTGTAGAAAGTCTTGGTTTTCAATGTTATAGATATGTCTGTAACAAAACATCTTAATTCTATATTTTATCTGTTCCAGCATTTCAAGTTGCAAGTTGTAAAGAATATTTTGACTTTTGGTGTTGTTGAAGAAACATAATGATAGAAAGAGATAGAGGAGTGCAGTGTTCTTTTGCCTGCTTTAATAATGCAAGCAGTTTCGGTGTCTGTTGTGATTGTTGATCAAAGATTTAGTTCAGGAGCAGCACACAGTGCCCTTTAACAGGGTCCTCCAGCCTGCTCCTGTCTTCCTTACCACCCTCCTTGTAGCATGAGCTATGCAAAGCATGAAAGAATTGTGTGTCCTTCCCTGCCCCCCTCCCCTTTTTCATTTATTTATTTATGAAAGAAGGAAGACTGGGATGTCCTCAGATGATAGAAATCTGGGAAGTACAGAGGAATAGCTTGATGCAGAGGGTGAAGGGAGGTCATGAGAAAAGCGGTCTGGGATAAATTTAATGACCTCACATGGGAAAAACGAGCTTGGGTAATGCACAAAAATCACGAAGGATCCTCACAAATAGCAAAGTTATTGTGGAGAAGTCTTGACATAAAAGCGAAGAAGTGAAGGTGAATGATTGGTGGATATGGAGCAAAACTGAAAGGATATACCCAAAAATTCTAAAAAGCATCTGTGGAGGGGAAAAAATGAAGAGCGAGGTGGCTCTGGTATATTTAGTATGTTTGATTTATGACACTAATCAAGTGATCTTGCATTAGGGTATTTTCCTTTTTAATTGCATTTTGTTTACAGAGAATCTGAAAAAAATTTGAAGGGGAAATTTCTTATTCTACTTTTTCCTCTTCAGTCTGAAAACCTTTCCTACATAGGAAGGAAAGACATTTCCAACTGTATTTCATTCATCCATTGCAAACTGGAATTTTCTTGTAATTTTAGGTTTACTTGAAAAAGTGTATTTTGATCCATAAAACTTCTTACGTCATTTAGATTTGTTTGGCATCAAACTAAAGTAAACTGATTGTGTCTTTCTTAAAAAAAAACCCAAAACTCTCTCACATTAGACAGGACTACTCTAACCATGTTAAGTTTTGCTGGAGTATTTCTGTGGGTATCAGCACTCTCTGTGAGCTCTTGAACCTTCTTGTTTCTCAATGTTTGAGGAACTCTGGGATGATTTCAAGACACAATCAAATTTCAAAACCAGTCAAAGAATTGATGAAAAATCTCTTCCTTTCTGAAGTACATATTTCATTTTGATTCTTGTGGTGCCATTGCCTTACTCAGTATCTAAATAAGAAGACACGGTTTGAACACCTAATTTTTCAAGTCCTTGTAGAGGATCAGGAAACAATCTGGTTTTCTCTTTTTGTGCTAAAAAGGGGTAGCAGGAATGTCTGTGGCTTGTGAGCTGAAGTGTTTTGGGAGATGAATTAGCAATATCAAATGTCAGTAAAAATTTGAAAGTGTAAAAAGAACCCAACCTAAACTATGGTAATCAAACTGCTGCACTGGGACTCAATCTGAGTAATTCAACTTCCATTTATTCTTTGGTTTAAATAAATACATTAGTGGTGATCTGATAACAGGTTGTTACCAAAATAGTTCGAGAGTTTGTGTGTGGTTCTGTCTGAAGTGTCAAGTCAGTCTTATGAAGGGAGTAGTGAACTGTCTTGTTCACTGCCACAGATTTAAGGGGTCAGGCTTGTGATAGGACTTCTTGTAATAGTATTTCCCTGAAAAAAAATCTCAAACTATTTAAATTGGAAATCTTCAGAACTCCTATGTCTGCTTGCTAGTGCTCTGGCAGATGTATGAGCATTTCTCCTATTCATAACAGTTTTGGAGTGCTTTCATTAAAATAAGTAATTATTGACTGCCAGAATCAGATTAGAAACTGCAAAGAACAAAAAGAAAATTTAGATTACTCTCTTATAAGTAAAGTGGAAGTGACATTCTTATGTGAAAATACCTTTTCTGAAATGTCACCTGCCTTGTGATGTTAGCATAATATAGTAATTTAGAGGTCTTGCTTTTGACTGCAAAGAGCTTTAATTTGCCATGTGATGGTGCCTGGTGCAGAAATAATGGTCTGGAGACAATACATGTCCACTAAACAGCCCTGCATTTTTTGTGTATCTTAATACTGGTTTAGCTTGCTGCTGAGGTGCCTGGATTTGCAAAACTGGAAGGTCTGCCATACAAGAAGGGGGTTGTGTTGGGTGGCCTAGAGAAATTATAGATACCCCATTCTTTAAAGTGTTCAAGGCCAGGTTGGACAGAGACTTCTGGAAGATTTGTCTTCTAATATGAACTTTTAAAATAATTGGAATAGTTTTTAATAACGATGCTGCTTCAGCCGATTGATACCTTGCTGAACTACCTTGAGTAAAGGTGGAACTTCCACTTCTCCTTAGTCCATGCAGATACCTAGTTGTGGCTACGCCTGTATTGGATTGTGACACTTGGTAGGTGATAAATGTGATGCACTATGTTTATGAAGAATATACTTTTTTTGTGCTCTTGCCTTGGGATGAGGAACCTGTTTTTTGAAGGCCTGAGTTTGTTTTCTTGTGTCATAATTTGGTGATTTGAGCACATTTAACTCATTGTGCAAAGAGATAGTACATACTCAGAGCACCAGAAGACTGGAACAAAAAGTTGCACCTGTTTCAGTAGAGGTTGTGATTCTTCACATTTCTACTGAAAGAAAAATATATAGAGACGGAATTTTTTAAGTAGTCCTGAGGACATGTCCTAAGCATAACACCATGAGGTGATTGTTTCTGCTATTCACCAGGTCTCTGTTATTGCCAAAATACACTACCTGTAGCCAGCTGACTTCATTTAATACAAGAACTTATATTATTCTCAGCATTGACTAATATTCTGGAAGCATTTGTATAATTTTTAAAAAGTTAAGCTTAAACCAGGTGAAAGACTGCCTCATGTTAAATGAGTGTGTGCAGAAGTGGGCTGTTGTCGCCTCTTCTGATATTTACTATTTAAAATAGGAAAAGCAAGAAAAATTGCTATGTGTAGCCCATGGTGATGCAGCGCTTTACCACAGGAAGATGTGTGCACTGAAGGCGTAGAGTCGTTGCTTCAGTATAAAGTTAGGTGGTGTCATGTTTCGTGGGGATTTTTTTATTTGCTTCTTTGCCATGGCATGTCATGCAGTTGTGATGGTGTGCCTCAAGTTACTCTTTCCAAAAGACCTCAGACAGACTCTAATAAGGTAAAGAAGAAGATCTGTAGCAGTCTGTTTTATTGGTCATACTTGTACTGTAGTAATATAATTTTAAAAAAGCTTCTTGAAATTTTGCTTGTGCAATCTGTGCTGAAATATGTATCAAACAGAGGAATTTTGTTTTCAGAGACTTCCTTATTACTTATTTAAGAACCCAAGAGGGGTTGATCCCAGGAAATTAAGCTGTTGTCTCAGTGCTGTAATTGCCCTGCGATACGATCTTGTGTTGAAATGGTATCTCTCCTCTAGATGAAATCTTCTGAGCTATTGCACAGGATGGCGAGGGTTATAAAACACACAGATTGAAAGTTCACCGCTCTGTTAAAGGTACTTGAGTTACACTGAGAAAGGATATTCATTCCCCTTACAGCTAATAAAATTGTCATAACTTCAAGGACACCGCTGTAGTTCCCTTACCAAAAGCTCAAAGCTGCAATTTGTGTCGGGCCTGATGGAGGGTGAACAGGTGGATAATGGGGAGTGTAACAGCAGGGCAACAGTGAGAAAGGAGAGAGCTGATACACAGTGATAATTGCATGTTAATTAAGGAGAAGAAGAGGGAGGCCGCTAGTTGCAGGCTCTAAATGCTGTGGAAGAGGCTGACGGAGAGGAAAGGAAAATGTGGTCCCTGTGTCTCAGTGAGTGCCCTCGTGGAGGCTTGTACAGAGAAGAGGGAAGCTGCACGTGGGGCTGCATTTCTGTGGTGTGCAAGATGCCGCTTGCCTTATCCGTCCCTTTCTGGGTAGGGTGCTGTGGAGATGAAGAGAGAGCCAGTCCTGCTGTCAGCTTCACAGCTGGCTCCTGTCGGCGACGAGAGGGTTGACTGCTGATGAGGCATCTGTGCGTACATGTTACAGGGCTGGAGGCTGCGCAGCCTGGCTCTTCTCACGTACAGAGCAGGGCTGCTGAAGCCAGGTGTCAGCTCCCTGCCTGCAACCACAGAAAGGGTGTTTAACAAAATGAAATCAGTATCAGAGCAGTAACATTGCACACACCATACAATATATCAATTAATTTCATGTGCCACAGAAATATACCAGAAATTCTGGAGATAGCAGGCCTAATGTTATCTCCTACCTCATTTTAATGTGATTTTATTAGAAAAATGTATTGAAGTTGTTGGAGGGTGAGTGAGAAAAAACAGCATTCCAAACAGACTGTTGCAAAAGATCAGGTTACCACAGCTTAATGAGGTAAGGCAGTGGGAATGGGCATAAACTGCTACCTGAATGGTTTTAACTGATGCGTTCTCTAATTGTAATGGGATAGCAATGAATGCCTTATCAGGTACCATTGTGCATCAAACAAGTAATAAGTTACAGAAACACAGTGTTTTGGGAGTATCTGCCAGTTCACGTGCTTTTCTTGGAGGTTACTACCATATAATTGCTAGTGTCTACCATAATGTCTGATAACTCAGTTTTAAAAATTAGTAGTGGAGAAGGACTTACATGAAAATACAGACTTTTGCACCAATACTTGGGACACAGTCAGGTTTTTATAAGTTCAGTGAGTCCCTAAGCATGTGAGAAGCAGCTGTAGACCAGTGCTCAGAGGCATTACTGTGCAGCTGTAAGCAGCATTAAGGCAGGGATTTGTATAGCGAATGAGCTCTGTGTTGTAGGTGGGGTAATGTAATGGCCAGTCTTCGAGAACGAAGAACCGGAAAGCATGAGAACATGACAGAGGTGGAAACAACTTTTGCTCAGCTGTTGCTTTTCTTGAAAGGAGGAAATCAGGGGAAATTAGCTTTATCCAAAAGACTGCTAAGGTTTTGCAAACATGTCTTTGTTGTTGATCTGTTGTTGATCATTTGAGCAGAGTGTTAATCTGTTCCAGCCCGTGTGCAATAACAACTCTGGGGGGTGCTGTGTGCTTGCAGACCTACATTGGTTCGATAGTTGCCTCTGTGAACCCCTACAAGAGCATCCCAGGACTGTATGACTGCACGGCTGTGGAGCGATACAGCAAGCACCACATGGGAGAGATCGCACCTCACATCTTCGCTGTGGCCAACGAGTGCTACCGCTGCCTTTGGAAGCGCCATGACAACCAGTGTATCCTCATCAGGTAAATGGCAGCTGCTGCTGCACTGTTTATCCCTGCCAGTGAGCCTTCTAAAGGGGATTTGGGAGCATAGGTTTGGACGGTGTGGAGAGGAGAACCTTGAAAGAAATCAGGCTTTTAAAACAGCAGAGTTTCAAAAGAGTTCTGAACTTGCTCTGTATTGTTCTGTGAGCCTCTAAAAAATTGTTTATTTTTCTTACACGTCTTAAAATTCCATTGAGTGAATAAATCTATTACATTTTTGAGCATTTTTACTACTTACCTATCTAAGTGCTTTCCCACTGGTTTAAACATCCCTGTGCAGCTTGGAAGTTTGTCACCACTAGACCCTGATTCCTGTATGGAGAGAAAAAGAAAAAATAACCCACCACTCTTGAGAAAAGCAGTGAAAAAAATAGCAAAAGAGAAAACCCTCCACCATTTCAGCCACTTAATTCTGCCTGATTAATCTTCCTTGCCTAATCTTGTTGTGCTTTAATTTAATAGTGATTTAATAGCTTCCTGTTTGATCCACTGTGTCACTGGTGTTCAGAATCTCCCTGCTGCCGAGTATACGGTGGGAGCAAGTTGGCATTTCAATAGCTTCTCCCTGCTTTCAGCCCCTCCTTCCTGCTGGCTCCAGAAGAGCTGAAAATGCAGCCAACTCTTTTCCCATTCCCTAGCCTGCCAGCTCAGCTGCGTTGGCTCGCACTCAGGCTGGGAAGTGCCGGATCAGGAGGAGCAGATCGGTGGTAATGGCAGCGTGGCACCAGCCACTGCACTCTGGGCAGGGGGTGATGATCAGAGGGGTGAGAGAGTGCATATTTCCCCTCCCTTTCCTCTCTTGCCTTCACAGCTTTTTTGTGATTAAGCCCATTCGTTTTCACCTTCCTGCAGCACAAAGTTAAATGTGTAGAGCTCTTCAGATGCAAGTTGACACAATTTTGGCTGTCTCCTGACCTCCCCAGGAGCCCTTGCGACAGCCGTGGGACTGCGGCATGGGGCAGTCAGTGGGAGAGAGAAGGGATAAGGCAGAGTGAGAGCAGCACCTTTTGCAATAGGCAGTTTCTACTGACATTTGAGGTAACAGGCCAGGGTGCAAGGGGGATTTGGAGCATGAGGTTCAACACCCAGTCTGTTGTTAGAAATTTGGATCAGATGCAACGTAGCCAAGTCTGGTTCCAGCTTTCTGCAGGTTCTCAGGTTGCAGTCCCCACCTGCCCTCTCTGCTAGGCAGATTCTGCCTGGCAGTGGAAAGGGGTGCTGAGTGTTTTTTCAGCTTTCGTTAACTTTTTATTTAATGATTTAATTAATAATTCAACTATTTTTCCTTTTCATTATTTAATACATAGTCCTGTACATATAAAGCTGAGTCCAGGTGACAGTCCAAGAAAAAATGTAATGCACAGAAATCTTTATTGTGTGAAAATAGCTATCCTGGAGTTATGATTTCATGTTTTACTTCCAGGTAGCATTGCTTGTGAACAGTCCATATACCCAAATTTAGGGAGCCAAAATAATTTCTGGTGGCCTTGGGTACTTTTGCCATTCTGTACTGGCCTAAGTATTTTACCTTTCATTCCAGTTCCCCACAAGCTGACAAGAGAAAAACAGGTTATGTCCTAAAATGGACACAAGCAGAAGTCTCTGATGTTCCAGAGGAGTCTCTGGCAGTCTCCGCTCTGTAAACCATATGCTTTGATACAGATAAGCCATAATATGGAGAAGTTTTGCATTAGCAGTCCCTTTGAAAATTGTTTGCTGTGGTCATGGATTAAAACAATGATTTGAAAAAGTTCAGGGTTTCAGACAAGTACCACAATACAACCTTATAAGGGTATCTTGTTTCTACAGAAATTGAGGGAATGTGCAATTCAAATAAAAAGTCAACTCTACTTCCATAAAACAGTATTGTCTGCTGTATCTTTGAAGGACTCAGAGCAGGATTTTTTTTAAATTACCGAAGGTTTTCTGTGGCCCTTATGAGATTTAGGAAAGTCCCTGTGGTCATATACCTAGAGTTTAGGGCATAGGAAGTGAAGGTGTAGCAGTGTGCTTGGCAATTCAGCATCATGGTCATTCCTGAATCTTTACTGGCTTAGCATTAGATGTTGCAACAAGTCACCAGCACTGTAACTTTTTTGGTTACTATTGGCATTTGAAAAAAATGGTCAAGAGGAGCTCTTTAGTGTTTGAACTCCGACAAATATTCTGGTCTTGTATTTAATGTAAGAGATGTTAAAGAGGAAAATTTTGTTGCATCACAAAAACACAATAGTTAAAAAGAGTGCTAGTGTAGGTTGCTCGTGTAGGCTTCACGTTATGATCGGCAGTTTCACCTGCTCCTGACCTTGGGATCTAAGCACTCAGTAGCAAGTTGTAACACCCACAAAAGGGAAGGTGCTTGGAAGTCTTTCTTATGATCCTCTGGACTTGAAGTGCCCCCTGCTGGCACTCGGAATTAGCTCAGCTTTGCTTTGGAGCTGCTCTCTTCAGGCATTGAGTTCAAAAACCTATGAAAAAGCTTCTAGTGTTTTGAAATATTGATATTGGGATATTTGTCTGGCTGGGGAAGGATGAGAGGGTTAAGGCTAGAACTTGACTTAAAAACTGTCATCATAAAGACTGGAAATATAATATAAATGTGAGACCATTTTTCCAGTTTAACCACCCAGACCAGAGGTGAGAAGGAAGGAAATGCAGAAAAGATTGTATTAAATGGGGTCACCCAAAGATGCTTAATTATTTGTCTGTGTAAAACAGGCATTTTAATTCATGCTAATGCTGCATAGAAATGACTTAGCAGCCTAAAATGTTAACAGAATAGCACACTGAAGAAGTGTACACAGCTGGTGCATAAGAATATATACACGGTTGTGAAATGGTATTTTCACTCTCCCAGGCTAAAAAATGTTTATCTGGCTATTGAAATAAGGTTGTCTTGTAAAAGACAAAAACGTCCACATCAATGAATGATTGGTTTTATGTTTGTGTGAACCTTACTGTGGGGTGCAATTTCATTTAAAATGGGGGAAAAAAAGCCCACCATGTTAAAAAAAGGTGATCTAGTCTATGCAGAAGCAAACACGTGCACTTCTTTCAGATACAATAGCAGTCAATCCACTCCAGAGCACTCAAAAAGAAGTGTAAAGCAGTCAAAAAAACCCAGCAACATTCAAGCTGAATAACATTCAAGTCAGTGCTGTGAGTGGGAAATCACAGCCTGATAGCAGTTTGTTCTCTCTTGTCATCTGATGGCCTCACAGTTTTTGTTATTGTTCAGCTTGAAAATCAATGTGAACCAAACTCCTTATGTGGGGCCCCAGACTTGTGATGTGAAGATGTTCTTAAGAGACTGTCACACCAAAACTCAGATGTGCATTTGACAAACTATATTTGCTGAAGGGGCCTGTTTTGTCTGTGTGTATCTGTCTTAGGGTTTTAAAGGCAGTAGACAGAACAGAGAAGTGATTTAGAGTAGCGTTATGCTCTTCAGAATGAGGAGTCTCTTCCAGTGACCCCTGTTTCCACTGCGGCAGTCGGGAGTCCAGGCTGCTGCCCTTAGCGTGATGCCCTGTGTAGAACGTGTCACGGAGAAAGCCTAAAGTTCTAAGTGGGCGCCTTCTGGGTTGCTGTCAGACCTAATATGTTCACAGTACTGAGGGAAGTGATGTGGAACAAGCTGGGCACTTAAACTCATGGGGTGGAAAGGTTGCTGGAAAGGTTGCACTAAAAAATTCACCCTTTTACTGACCTTGGCAACTTCTTGTAGGCGTGAGCTTTCTAAGGTCTCTGAAAGATTGATCCCACTTACCCCACTGTTAGTGTATGTACTGTAGGTTGAGTAAACAACTTTAAAGTTTAGCATGCTTGTTCTTGATTTTAATTTCATAATAAAACCCAGCTATTATTAAAGCATTTTGTAAAGAAAAAATGTAGACACAACTTGATATACGTAAAATTATGGGTCCTGAGCTCAGCAACACCACGCAGTGATGAGATCTTACTGTCCTGCCAGAGGGCTTCAGGAGTCCACCCACTCAGTGCTCAGTAGTAATTGCAAAACTGAATAGGATGGAGCAGTTACTGTTAAATGAGTAGAGAACATTGGGTAAATCCTTTCCTTGGATAGATCCAGACTTTGTGGAACTGGAGGTAGTTCAGAGGAAAACAAAAAAAGCAATCAAAAGTATAACATGGCTCTGTATGTGGGAAAGGCTAATGAAGACAGGCAACTTGAGTTTGTTGGGGCTATCCATCAAGTCAGGCATGTCAGAGACAGTGCTGGGATGAGCTGTTGGTATTTCCTTCTAATATGAGAACATAGAGGCTTCAAATGAAGCTAATAGAAGGTGGATCTGAAACAAGACACGTTCATGTGCTTTTTAAGGGACTGTGGCTAGAAAGTCATAGCAGATTAATCCATTGAGGGTTACAAGACACATAGAAACAGGGTTAGATCAAGAACCCTCTGAACAGGAAATAACTGGAAGCTAGAAGAACACAAGGGATATATCACACATCTTCCCAGGGCATCTCATTTGGCAACTGTTAGGGATAGGACAGTGGGCAGGTAGGTTCAGCCTGAACCAGTTTTGAGTCTCTCCTGCTCTAAGAAAAAAATCAGAGCATGTAATTGTGTCTAATACCAACTGTACCAGAGATGGGTGCAGTAGATATTTTTCCAGTGGCTTTGAATATCTCACTTGTAGGCTGGCTCTCAGTTACAGTGGGGTATCTTTCAGTTTCCGTCGCAAGGGACAGTGAGTGGGGGCAGAGGAAGGATGGTGTCAGTGAAAGAGGTGATGTCCCCCTTGGCACCCTATCCCTGCTGTGGAGCTATACACATGGTTCAGAGGAAGAGAATTTAGGCAGGAAGAGGTACGTATCACTTGAGGATTTCTTACACTGGACAAGGGTAATGCAAAGGTTTGTGGAGCTCTTTCAAAACTGCGAGTAGAAATGCTTTGTATGAGGAGTGAATATTAAATAGAGCAATATTAAATATTTGCTTCGTTGGCAGAAGAACATGAATAAGTGAGGGCCTGCAAAGAGAAAGGGAAGGAATACCAAAAAGGCCAGATATCAAGGGTAAAATTGCATAAAAAATACTACAGAATTTATATGATGGGTGAATCACAGTTGCTGGAACATATCAGCGGGCATGAAGTTTTATGCAGCATTTTAAAGACTCTGATTCTTCTTGGGAAACACTTAAATCTCGGCTAAAACTCCATGCCTCATTATGTTTTCTGAATGTCTCTTTGCTGATTTTTTTTTTAATTGTTGGCATTCATTTGCAGAAAAATGCCATGTTGTTTTCTTGCTTTTTACTAGAAAGTATCAGTATACTTTACTGTAATCTGTAATTCCTGGGGTCACCACTCAGCAATGGCACAACAGAAGTCTGTCAAATTATCTAAGCTTACTCCACATGCCCAATAGTGTTCAGTAAAGTCAGTCAAAAAATTCCTGCTTGCTACAATGAATAAGATGGGGTAAGACCAAAATGTAACCCCTCTCTTTGGAAGTAAGCTGGAATTAGGTAAAGCTTTATTAAGAATTAGGAAAACTAGAAATTAAGCAGCAGTTTAGGATATAATGTTATGACTTCAGATGAAAAGCAAGCAAACTAGACAAACTATACTTGCAAGTTATATTTCTTAATGGTTCACACTGGTTTTAGTCTACATAAATGAAGGGAAATGATGTGGGGGAAAGGAGCCAAATTTATACTTTCACTTTTTGGAGTGTTGGTTTTGAAGAGAAACTGAGTATATTGCCTTCTATTTGTATCACCAAGGTTACTCATTAACAGTTTGTTTTAAAAATGTCAATTTAGCATTATCAAATAGCTTTGTTCTCCTGTGGGTGAAGATGAGATATTTTACATCTCTAATGGTGATAAGAGGTGAAAACTGTTCATATTTTGAACTCACACTAATCTAGTTTGTTTGAATAGGTATATAAAAAGTTTGAATAGGTATATAAAAAGTTTGTTTAAAGGATATGTTACTCACTAAGAATTTCAGCATTAATTATAGTAGTAGCCTTTATGTGTTAGAATATGCACTGGGGTCTCTAAACTTCTCCTTCACCTTCTCACAGCAGGGCTCCTTCATTAGCTAGATTGTTGCTATGTAATTCCAAACTTTCCCAGTTTAATTCATAGCCTGGTCTTTATCCCTGACTATTGCAGTGTCTTTGTGGTGGGAAGTGTTCGACAATTGTTTGTATTCAGAGATCTCTTTGTTGCCTCATGAGTGTGTGTGCATATGCAATCAGTGCCTTGAAATGCTGTCTTAGCAGTGGTGTGAAGTCTAAAGACAGCTTTGGTTTTGCCTTGGATGTCATATTCAGGAAGCTTAAGGGGGTATTTTGCTTCCCTTTGACTATCACTTCTAATCACCCCAGTCTTCCTGACCTCCAGTAATGTAAAGTTTGGAGGGTTGGCCGGACAGAGAGCTTCTTCATTGGCAACTGGAACTGTGCAAACAATTTTCTCCTCTTCTTTCAGTGGCGAAAGTGGTGCTGGTAAGACAGAAAGCACTAAGCTGATTCTCAAGTTCTTGTCTGCAATGAGCCAACATTCACTGGAGCTGTCCTGCAGAGAGAAGACGTCCTGTGTGGAGCAAGCTATTCTTGAGAGCAGGTACTAGATCTATTTTTTTCCAGAAGACAGAAGCCTTGACATTGAAATAAGATCTTGCAATGTAATTAAATATACGTGTCTCTTTGTTGAACAATAAAATTAATATTGGAGATGGGAAAATACTCCATTACCTGGCTACTCTAGGTAGTCGTGAGCACAGTGGTATATCTGAATAAAGCAAAAATATTCAGAATTTTGAAATTATTGAAGCTTTAATGGGAGCTTTAATTTTTGTTTGGGGCTGAATTTGAGATAGTCAGAATAAGGAAATGGGTGATGGGAGGGAGAAACCATTGGTTCAGTTTGTGTAGCCTGAGGATAAGGTAGAACAAGATACAACATGGTGAGTATAAAGTCCTCAAGTGGTAATAGCATGCTGAGGAAAGGGAGGGTAAGGAGAACTGATAAAACAGATGAGTAAATGCATCAGATAAATTGGACACAATCTACAAAAGCAAAAAAATATTCTCTGTGTTCACATGAAATAATACACAATTCTAAACTATTAAAAACAAAATAATTTGAGATGCTATTACTTTTGTTTATCTTCCTTCATCTCTGTTATACATGCTGCATCTTGATGTAATTAAATTTTTTTTTTAATTGCCTTAGGACAAGGACTGTTTCCTTACATCTGTCTAGCAATTTGCATGTGCTGAGATTTCTTATTTCTATCATTTGAGTACTGCAGTGAGAATTGCATGCATCTTTTGAGCAATTTCAAAAGAACTGGCAAGTAGCAGTTACTACTCCAGAGCTGCAGAGTAGTTTGGTATGATTAATCTTCTTGTTGTGTGAATACTTGCATCTTTTGGTATGAAACTGAAATGCCCATTGCTAATAAATGGAGCATACGGCAGAGGATGTAGGCTATGGATGAGAGGAGTGCTAGAGGGGAGCTTGCCAGAGTGCTGTTCCTTTCACCAGTCCCATGTGAAATTGTTGGCATGTTGGTCACATGTTAACACTCTTGTCGTTCTCTGTTTTCACAGTCCAATTATGGAAGCTTTTGGCAATGCGAAGACTGTTTACAACAACAACTCAAGTCGCTTTGGGAAGTTTATTCAGCTGAACATCTGTCAGAAAGGAAACATTCAGGGAGGAAGAATTATAGATTGTATCCTCATTTGATGATTTGACCCCTGTTAGCAGGCAGCCCCCATGTATCTCCTTGGCGGAGGATTGAGAGAACTGGCTTGCCTTTGTCCGTTGACCTCATCACTGTTAAACTGAGCTGGTGTAGGTGGGAAAGGGAAGAAGCAGCACCAGATTCACGCATGCACACATGCATTTGTGGCAGTGTGGGGTATATATACTTACTCTTGGAGGACCAGCATTTTGCTACTGCCAGCATGGTGTGGCTCATACGCCTGTTCCTACATAGTGATCTAATTATTCAGTGAGCCTGAATTATTGGGGATAACCTCAGTCGTCAGCCATTTCCCTCATTTATTATATGCAAAGATAAGCTGCTTACTTCTCTGGAGAAGTACTTGAAAGAGCAGAGCTTCTGAATTTCTGCAGCATGAGTCTGGATGGGTTAAATCCTCGGATTTGCCCTGCATTTGGCAAAACTGGACTGTGAGCAGCTACAACAGAGCACCAGAGGTGTGGGGATGAGGAATATTCCAAGGGTATCCTACCTACTGTTTTAAACATAAGCTCCTTTTGCATTAGGACAAATTTAAGGTTGTTTAGGGGAAAGAAAAAGCAAAGGAAGCAGATGTCATTCAATATGCACAATGTCACAAGTCCAGTTTTGATGAAATGGAAGAGTCAAGAAGGTGTTAATACATTGATATTAGAACTGCTAATATTAATATCATTACTACTTTATTTATCTTGTTGTAGGCATGTTGTATGAAACATATTTAGCATGTTGTAAGAAAAGATGATGTGTGCTCTTCCTATTGTCTCAAATGAAAAAAGGAAGATTATAAATGGCTTCTGCAGTAATTGCTTTTTATTTTATTCCTTGACTAAAGCTTTTCTTCCTGGCTCTAGATTTATTGGAAAAAGTAAGTTGATGTTTGGTTTTTCTTAGTTAATTGTGTTTGATTTAATATTTTCTCTGAAACTGTGGATAAAAAATTTGTCCTTAAAAATGATCACTGTTTTTTACTTTGACAGAATCGTGTAGTAAGACAAAACCCCGGGGAAAGAAATTATCATATATTCTATGCTCTGCTGGCAGGGATAGAAGAGAGAGAGAAAGGTGAGTGGCAAAACACAAGTCACACAACTGTAGTGTCTTTCTCCAAGCAGTCAGCTGTGGTGACAGCATTGGAGATTTTAACTGCAGAAACCAACTAACCCAAGCAGAGGAATAGGTTATTTATTCAGCTGAGATTCAGTGAGTGTGAATTTGAGCTCAACTTGATAAAGCAACCTGCTTAGTCGAAGAATGTCACCGAGCTGCTGATGGTTTTTCTCCCAGCTTCTACTGTAGGCTTGAGAAAATTACTTGGGGACAGACATGCCTCATTCTTTTCAAACTGAATATTTTTGCTGTTAGTAAATAACTCCACAGCAACACAGATAAATAATTCTGGTTCCTCTAATCCTCTCTCATAAAGAATAAATCCACTGAACAAAAGAAATGACATTTGTATATGTGCAAAATTGCCTAAAGCTGTTCCAGCATCTCTCCCAAGCTTGCTGTCTTTGCATGCTAAAAAGTTAACTGCATTATGCAGCTAAATAAAACAAAACTTAGGAAAATAGCCCCCTATCATATTTTAATATAAAGCTTTGTCTTGTGCATCATCATCATTTCTGAGCACGTGAATTGTGAACTGCTTAACTCTGACATAGTAATTTGTGGAGTGCTTTTGTTTTGGCATTTCTTTTTGTTCACTCTCTTTTCTCTCCTCATTAGATGCTTTTTACTTATCTGTACCGGAGAACTACCACTACCTGAATCAGTCTGGATGTATAGTGGATAAGACAATCAATGACAAAGATTCTTTCAAGGAAGTCATTGTGAGTTGTTTTTCTAGTTCTTTTGCTTAAAAACACTGGAAGTTCAAGGTGCCAGGGCCTATTGACAGAGAATGGGACAAAGCCTTTTTGTGCTTTCCTGAATATGCAGCTTTCTCATTGAGGCACTGATCTTACAGGGATTCATATTTTCTCAAAATGCTTCACTGTCCTTTGGAACATGCTTTTACCTTCCCTCCAGTATTTCATTTTTCTGTCATTTCAAAGTGTGCTGTAATTTAGCAAAATTATTACATTTTGAAATTAAAAGAATATCTCTTGGGAAGTCACTGTAAGGCTTTTACATGCCTTTGCCCTTCCCTATATTGTTTTATATTATAGATTAGATAGATAGATAGATAGATAGATAGATAGATAGATAGATAGATAGATAGATAGATAGATAGATAGATAGATAGATAGATAGATAGATAGATATTTCACTGTTTCTCAATCCTAAAGCTTTGCCCAAATCATGTAGCATCTATTGGGTGGAGTCTGCAGTGCAGTGCAACACACAGGGAGTGAAGCACCTGTGACTCTTTTAAGTTGCAGCTGCAAAATCCAGTTGTATGGAGTGACTTACACAATAGAATAAAAGAAAACATAAACACAGATTAGAAACCAGGTCATGATGGAATCTCTTTGAATGTCTGTCTATCTTATACCCACAGCAATTAGTCTGTACTGACCACGCTAATTGCATACTGTAGCACCAAGATGATGCACATTAGATTTTAAAAATCAGACTAAACATTTGGTTTTATGCCCTTCACCAAACTGTTTTGGCTTAGCTGTGTTAATCTCTTTGCCAAATTGACAAATTAGTGTGTAGTGGATACGGCAGGTTTTTTTAGTGTAAAAAGCCGTCATTTTGTATGGCAGAAGGGTGTGTTGGAAAAGTTGGTAACTTATCTATATTGTTGTCACGTGCTAAAGTTGATTAGCATGACATTTAATTTGTGCTAATCATCCCAGGGTAGGCAGAGCATGAAATCAGTTGGGCAGGTGATGTTTGCCTGCTGCCCGCAGCGTGGGCAGGCTGGGAGCAGAGGCTGAGGTTGCCAGGCTGCATTCCCAGAACAGGAGGCAGGCAGAAACCCCCACAGTTCACCCTCACCTGTCTTTTCCTATTATGGTCATCTCCTTTGCCTATTTTTATTGCAGTTTAAGTCACGAAAATGTTACTTAAGGGAAACTTTTTTGTAGGAGACAGGGACGAGCTGCACGGTGACTGTGGAGATGAACTCCTAGTGCTGCTGCTTTTCTGTTGTGAAAGGTCTTCTTTACCAAATAAACCTTCAACCATTATCCCTACCCTGCTTTGAACTGTGGCATGAGTCTGAGGCTTTTCCATTTGTAAAGGATGATTTTTGGAACATAAAATGTGTCATGTGTCATCTGTCAGACACCTGCAGTGACTATAACATATCTGACTGTGGGGTATAAAATTGATCTGGTCTCAGACAGACTTGTATTAGACCCAGGTTTGGGAAATTGTGGTCATTTCAGGAGGCATACAATTACATACCCCATCTGTGTGAAAGAAAGCATGTGTTCCTCTTGTTTTAGTATTTCTTCTAATATTTTGCAATTTGCTCATTTACGTAGTTGAGCCTTGATCATTGCCATATTGTTTATTCACAAATTCAACACTTTTTGTATAGATTCCTTTCTTGCTCAGTTTTACTGGGAGTTGTCAGACCACATTGGTAAAATGCATGTTTGGGCACACACATGAGCAAATCTTACATGTTGCTGTGTTTCCTCCCCTATGCCTTGTTACCTACAAGGCTAATTGGCACAATTTGGTAAAAACAGACAAGAGGTTATCAATTAATAATTCAAATTAAAGTAATTGTGTCTGATGCACAACTCAGTAGGTCGTTCCAATATTTAAACAATTTTAGTGATTAATTTGAAAGCAAATTACAACATCATTACAGCATCAAAATGAGATGTCTTAGAAGCAGAGATACTTACATGTTTCAAGATGTTCCAGTGATGCCTTACAGTGTATTCAGTTTGGGATGAAACCAAAGGAATGGACTCCAGCCAGCCCTCTGTTAGTCCTGACTTGCTTTTCTAAGGCCTCTCATTTTTGAGTCTGTGTGCATGTTATTGAAGAAGCTCACATGTCATTCCAGACTGCAATGGAAGTGATGCAATTCAGCAAGGAGGAGGTACGAGAAGTTTTGAGGCTGTTGGCTGGCATTTTGCATCTGGGAAACGTTGAGTTCATAACTGCTGGTGGGGCACAGGTGTCCTTTAAAACAGGTGAGAAGGTTGTCCATCCAAGTGTTTCTTGAGGCTGTGAAAGTCATACTCATTGCCGGTTTATCTGAACATAACAAGGACAAGCAGTGAAAGGGTCTTACTGCTTTTTAACATCTTTAAATGTTGATTAAAATGTTATTTTTGGGGGGTGAGGTTTGACAAATAAGGAAAGTTAGTCTGCTGCTGGATGCTGTATCTTAGTTATGGAAGACTTTGGGCTCATATTTATTCCATTAATAGTAATGAAATTCCATTTGACTCTAATTCCTTCTTGAAATATTCTCAAGTTGATAAAACATAAGTGCTCAAATACATTTCTTTAACAAGATCTCTGCCAAAGGTATCTTTTGTTAGAGTTTTCAATACTTCAATTACAAATCTGAAAGTATGTGCTGGTGTGTCTAAAGATTGAACTGTGAGCATTTTACATGTTTGTTCAAGCACGGCAATAGAGAGTAGCATTACATACTGCTTATATACCACGTTATAGCAAAATTGAAAACTAAAGTATGCGTATAAGAAAAAAATTGCATTGCTTTATCCTCATCATCCTGAGGGAAGCTGAAAAGCATTCATGTGGACAAAGAGTCACTTACTGTTTGTATCGGGAAAAATGTGTTAGTGTAAGCAGTAAATTGTTCAAATCCTTGAGGTCTAACATTAAGAGGTAAATAAATATTTGACTTATTTGAGGTGGATTTCTACTGTTAACTCCCTTCAATTGTACATATTTATGCCTTTTCATGAGCAGCAAAACAATATCCTGGAGTTTCTAGTTGTGTTTTTGTCTCTAATCCCTGTCATTTTGGAAGCATCTTAAATGGTGGCAGTAGCAATAATAGTAAAAAAACTAATTGGTTTCATAACCTTAGACAAATACAAATATGTCCTTAAATGTATTTCTCTTTCTCTTTTGGCAGCTCTGGGTAGATCTGCTGAATTACTAGGGTTGGACTCCACACAGCTAACTGAAGCACTGACACAGAGGTCAATGATACTCAGGGGAGAAGAAATCCTAACACCTCTTAGTATACAGCAGGTAAAGGCATCTCAGTTTTGTCATGTTTTTAGGGTCTGTGAAAGATATGTCTCAGTCTTCAAGTCCAGAGAAATCACTAGACACTCAGGGGCAGGAGCTTAGCTCATACATCGGAGTTGTAATCAAAAGTACTACATAGATTTCTTTGGGAAGGGTGTTATCTCTATAGATCCCATCCTGTCATTCTGACCAGGGCTGGGAGCTTGGCTCTTGTTATCCTTATTAAGCCTGATTGCTTACTATTTTTTTCAAATTCTAATCATCTAGGCTGATGTTTTTCACTATCAACATTTGGGTCAGGTGGGTGGTCTTGAAATTTTCTGGAGAAATATTTTTGTCATTTACAAGAATGGGAGTAGAAATAGGTATGCATAACATTATGCTTACTTCTAGAAAAGGGTGAATTAAGGTATTATTTCCTACCCTTCTCTTTTCTTCCTCCAAAACTTAAGTTTATAATTTTCTAGATTTTTGAATGCTTTAGCCTTAAGATGTAATTTTAAAGCCACATAGGTATACATCTGTTTTAACTTAAACTGTTAAACTCTAATCAACTCTAATTAACCTTTTCAGTGTTAATGCAATTGCAATGTCGAGCTACATAGTAATACAAATCTGCTTACATTATACTTTGCTTTATGGTGTGGTAAGGACACTGACCAGCAAGGTCTGATGTGTCATGTGTTCCTTTTTTAACACAGGCAATAGACAGTAGAGATTCTATGGCTATGGCACTTTATTCTCAGTGTTTTGCTTGGGTCATTAAGAAAATCAATAGCAGAATCAGGAGCAAGGAAGACTTCAAGTCTATTGGAATTTTGGACATATTTGGATTTGAAAATTTTGAGGTAGGTTTCAGAAGCTTGTTTAAATTTATGCTGTATTTTTCTACATATCTTTGTCCTCTTCTCTGGAACTTGGTTATTAAACATGACTTACTTAAACCAGTCTCTTGTTTGCAAAGTAAAATACACACAAAACTGTATGCATTTTTGAAAATTTCTTGTCTCTTTAGGTAAACCGTTTTGAGCAGTTCAATATTAACTATGCAAATGAGAAGCTTCAGGAGTATTTCAACAAGCACATCTTTTCCTTGGAGCAACTGGAATACAGCAGGTAAGAGACAGGGAAGAAATTTGAAAGAATTTTGAGTATCAGCATTGGCTTGAGACCTCGATTTGCAGCTCCCTTAGCTTCCTTTGAAAATCTCTGTCTGGAGCTGTGTATTTTTTAAAAGCAGGCTGATTTTACTGTCATTTGCAAGATAAATACACCATGTCCTCCTATTTTTATAATTAAAATTATTTCATCATATTTGTCAGTAAAAAGGCCCTCTTTATTTTCCTTAGGGAAGGACTAATTTGGGAGGATATTGATTGGACAGACAATGGCGAGTGCTTGGATCTTATTGAAAAGGTAATAATGTGATGTTACCTATTTTTAGTTTTTGTTCTGAGGTAATCTGTCCTTGAAACACTTGCCAACACAAAGAACAAGTGAAGAGAGTAGTGGATCTTGCATGTTTAAGTGGCAAACTTTTAATCAGATCATTTTCACATATGGCTATATTATGGATTATATTGTAAGCTGACTATATGTATTTTTGCAACTTTTCTCCACGTGTGATTATACACAAAACCATTATTTGCGCATGATTAAAAAGAATCATTTGATCCATGTTCGCTTCTGCCGCCAGTCCAGGTGAGTTGCGTGAGTTTATCTCCGTAGCAGGGTGTGTGGCTGCAAGAGTTCAGATGGCCACGGAAATGAACTGCAGTAGGCAGGGGATCCAGCTGGTGGGACGTGACTGCAGTCAGGGTGGTGTGGTTTGTCAGGAGCTGCTCTGGGCCCAGGGGAAGTGGCTTATTAAAAGGTGCTCCTGGAGATCCATATTTTCCTGAGAGGCTGTATCAACCTGAAGCTTGCCGGGCACATTAATTAACTGCAGGGTAACTTGCTTTGTTTACCACCCCTTCTAGTATGAGAGGTAGGGAACATCAAAGGAAATTACACAGAGGCATATGCAAAGCAAAGGGAGGTTGTGCTTCACACAGCGCGTAGTTAAACTGTGTATCTTTTACTCTACCCTTTGGCACTGTGGGTGCTAAAAGTTTGCATTGGTTCAACAACTAAGTAGATAATTTAACGGAAGAAAACTTTTGGAGAGGCTTCTTTACACAAACTCCTCAGACTCCTGATCACTTGAAATCTTGGAGGCTGGAGATATATTCTGGGACAATGTCATTGTATGCATCGAAAAACTACCTACATCAGGAGAACTGTTGATTCTTCCAGTAGGTTGTTTTTCTTTATTTTGGCCATGGAACAAATGCTCTTTATTTCAAAAGGAGTGTTGCCATAAAAATAGGATTGCAGTCACCTATAAGAGTGGGGTTTCAGTTGTGTATGGGTGTTTCTGCACTTCTCTGCACACAGCAACTTCAAGGACCTTGTGATTTTTCCAAACTGGGGACAACATCTGTGTCCATCTGTGCAATAATTAACCTTCTGCATTTTCTTGCTGTTCTAGAAACTGGGACTACTGGCACTTATCAATGAGGAGAGCCATTTTCCTCAAGCTACTGACTCCACCTTACTGGAGAAGCTGAATGCCCAGCATGCTGTATGTGATGTTTCGCTGATGTTTTCTCTGCAAATTATGGAGGATCTCTTTGCTTCTGTAGAAATCCATGGTTCAAATATATGGGTGCATAGTTTGAGAGGCTTTTTTGGATGTGATTCTCCTTCCTTTGAAATCCATAATTTATATATAAAATGTAATTTGCTGTCAAGACTGAGATGCCTGAAGTTACCTAAAGAACATATCCTTGTTACTGTGCAGTTAAAGGTTTCTATCGTGGTAAATAAGTCAAATTCTACTCTTAATTAGAGGTCTGTCAACCTGCAGTAGCTCAGACTATATAGATCTTCAATTTCCCTAGATTAATGAGGCATTAACCTTGATGTCATTTACTGAAAGATGGCTGTTTCCTCTGTGCAGATTAGTGTTACCTTTATTTGTGATCCTGGAATTATTTCTGAGAATTCCTAGGATGCAAGCATATCCACCAATTTTCATAACTGCCAGTTTAAGACGTAGTCTTCTCTTTCAAAGTGCCTTTAATAGATGATTCTGCCAGATGGTTTCAGCTTTAGTATAATGCCTTTTTATATACTATAAATCTGTTATTGCTGCATTTGAAGCAACCCAGACTAACAAATCCTATTATCATTATAAGTTGCTTGTTTGCTTTTGGAGCACTAATCTTCTGGGGAGTTTACTGGAAGACAGTGGTTTGTTTAGTATCGGTTGAGAGGAGAATGTGAACCTTTGTATCATTCCATTCCCTGACACCCTCAACCCCCCAAATATTTTTTCTTTTTTTTCCCCCTCCATTTAGAACAATCCTTTTTATGTAAAACCAAGAGTTGCCGTTCACAACTTTGGAGTGAAGCACTACGCTGGGGAGGTAATTTCTTTATTTGCTGAAATTATTCCAAGCAGAGTTTTCATTAGCTTAATTTTACCCTGAGGCCGCTCAAAATTAACTAAAGCTCTCTGTTTCCTCAGCACTTCTTGCAGTACTGCTCTTGTGAGAGGTGCCTGACTGTTTGGCTTGTTGTTTGAACCAGCTCTGTTTCCTTCTAGGTCCAGTATGATGTCAGGGGGATCTTGGAGAAGAACAGAGATACTTTCAGAGACGATCTCTTGAATTTGTTACGTGAAAGCAGGTACGTTTCTGTGATTTTTGTTAAAGACATGGTATTAAGAGGTGTCATATCGACTAATTCTGCCGGGACTTATCACCTAATTCTGCTGGAGTTTGAATATGTTAGATATTGCATAGCATCAGACCTTGACAGAATTGAAATGAGCATAGAATGAAATAGAAATTAGCATATCATAGAATTGATATGAGCACATTTTATATTGTATCATACAAATGAGCATATCAGAGTTGCCTGTAAGCAGAGCTGACTGTAATCGGTTCTCACAAAGTCAGGTTTGCCTACATTGTAGAGTGCCTTGTCACTGTTCAGTCCAGGGGTTCCTAGAGATCTCTTCCTATTCTGTGATGAGTAAAGATTCTGGAAGCTGGTGATGGTTTTTAACAGTCTCAGGGTGCCTCATCGGCAGCGTGCATGTGTGGTTTTTTACTTCACGTACATCTGGCTTTGCTTGTATTTCAGGCATTCTCTAATTTGGTTGAACACTTGGTGTAGGAGACCTACCACAGAGCAAACTGCCATATAGTAATTGCTTCAAAAAGCAGAGTTTCTATAAAGATTTATGTTACTGAAAGTTCGAGCGTGGATGACTTGTACCTTTGTGTCTCCTGTCACTCTGTGTAAGGTCTTAGAGTCCTTGAAGTGGTACTCTGTGAGCTGTAGTGGGACCATGTCCCTTTTTGTAGGTGCGTGATTGAGGCTCCAGAATATGCAGAGGAGTGGCAGAAGAGGCAGCTTAGCGCGTGTGTTGCTGTCTCAGCTGCTGCCCTCAACCTATCCAATCCAATCCAATCATCCTGCCTTGCTCTACAGGTTGCTTGTTTTTAAATCCCTTAAGCCCTTCTGTGCAGGGGAAACTGTTAATGAGCATTTATCTCCCTATGTTGTTTGTTCTGGTTTTATGACGTATCTGATATAACATTTGTCCATTGAAGTGTGTAGGTAAAAGGAATAGATGTGTTAAAGCTGCTGGGCCTGGTTTTGCTTTGGCACCAACATCTGTGTAGAGTTCAAATTAAAACGTCCGTGCTTCTGTAGAAACAGTGAGAGGAGGGCACCCAACTGATAGAGTAGAAAACAACAGGGACAGCTGGTATCTGAAAGTGAGGCTCATGTGGGTGGCTGTTTTGTGTTATGGCCCTATACAAGCTGAAAGTCCTGTTTTTTAGTCTTTGTGCAAGTACAGTGCCGGTTACAGCTGGAGTTTCAGTTGAGTGAGTAGAGTAAATATGCAGTAAGGCCTCTAGGACTTCACACTTCAGTTCCCTAATGATGTGTTTGGAGTGAAGAAGAAAGAACCTCCTTGTGTTGTTTTTATTTTATTTTTTTCTCCTCTGCATATCTTGCAAAGGAAAAATCTATTGTTTATTAAGGATTATGGAGAAAATCAATAAATGTGTTTTTGATGGAGGAGCTGCTTTCTATGGGACAATGCTTTCTTTGCATTCTACAGTGATGAACCTCATAGTCTCTTAAAATACACTTTAGAAATATTATTTTTCTTTCCCATTTTAGTCTTGATTTCATCTATGATCTCTTTGAACATGTTTCAAGTCGCAACAATCAAGACACTCTTAAATGTGGAAGCAAGCACCGAAAACCCACAGTCAGTCTCCAGTTCAAGGTTAGTTAATGTGTTGTCTCTGCTCTGTAGCTAATCAGTGATAGATAAACCCTGGTCAGTAGAGAATGGATGCAGATTGAAACAGGCAAAACTTGAGCATGAAAACATTGTTGTCTCTTCTATGAAACTGCCCTTGCTAATCAAGTGATTGGCTTTGAGTAGACACAAACCTTTGCGTCACGCCATCCATGCAAAACTCCCGTTGCATTCCCCACTTGCTTATTTGTCCTTACTTTAAAGCTCATCTATGAAGTTGGTCTCTCCTGTCCTGGTTTTTCTTTATAATCTAAATCCAGCCACAAAATCGCATGAAGCCTTACAGCAATGTCTGTATACTAGGAAAAACAAGTGCTGAATAAATACCTCATTAAGGTGTTGCCTTACTTTAACCTAAAGTTTGGAAGGCATTTTTGTTAAACACCTTTTTATGAAGCTTTATAACCTCCCATCAAAAATGGCACCAAATTGAAATCTAGCATAAAGTCTATCTGCAAATTATTTAAAAGAGAAGGATTGGCACAAAACGTTTTCTAAATTACATGAGTACAAGTCTGGATTATTTTTTTTTCATTTTGTTGGAATTAATATACATTTGCAGAGTTCATTCACTTTTTTTTTTTTTAAGAAAAAGCAGACTCAAACCCCTTAAGGGCAGATTTTATCCTAGTAGACTATTTCTAAGTGTTGGGCAGAACAGCAAGGCGTGTAGGCTGGGGCACACACAATGCCTTTTATTAAAAAACCCTAGTGTTGTATTTCCTGGACAGCTTGCTTTGTGCTACCATAACTCATCTCAGACACTACCCACTTCTTATGGTAAGATGGTATTATTTGCTGTTCCCTGGAATAGCAGAAGGTAGTGTTTCCACTTAATCATTTGTATTATGTGCAAAGTAGACCTTTAAGATTTTGCCTTACAAAAATTGACCACATTTTTGCACCCACTTGTCAAGGTAAAACAAAATGTAGTGTTCCTTCTGTTCTCTGTCAGGGCCCCTGGACAACATAAGGGTGATAAAACATGAAATTAAAACGTAATTGCCTCTTATCTGAAGCTGCAGTAACTGACCATTAACCAGCTGGGCTGCTTTACAAGAGGTTGACCTTCACATCATACCTTCCCCAAAGAGTTAGGTTGGGTGTTTTTTGCACGTTTTAAAACCGTACAGGGATTAGCCCATTTTATTTCAACTGAAGATAAGAACTTTGCCTTCACAGTTTTATTCTCATGATAGGTTGGTTGACTCTTCTTCTCATTTGATGACCTGCCTACTGCAGGCCTGGGGGTGCATGAAGAATGACTGAGTTTAGATACCGTCTGTTTCAGCCTGTTGATTAGAGCAGGGCAAACTTCGGATTAGATTAGCCAGATTGTCACCTGACAGTGACTTAGAGGTTTGCAGCACGGTGCAGAATCTGGCTGTCTGTACCACAAGTGAAGGTGAAAATAGTTTACATCATTTTTGTTTAGACCGAGCAACTTTTCCAATCTCTGCAAGTAGGAGCCTGGCTTGAGAGAACTGGCTTAGTTGTCTATAGATGTAATGTTCACACAGATTTAATGCAGATTAAGCCTTTACTTTTTAAAGCTGTAAATATTTGTCTTTACCCAAAAATATGTGGTTTTATGTGTTCTGGCTGTTTCATGTTTGCAGCCTGATTCCTGGTCCATAGGCTAGCAAAGGCAAATGAAGCAAAGGCCTATCATTTATATTCCTAGTCATTTCACTGTTTGCTCCCTTTGCACCGCACCAGCTCCTGTGCACAGCCTTAACTTTGCTTGTTGCCTTTATCACTGCATGTTTAATCATCAAGTAAGTCCTTGGTCTGCAGATTAAAGCAAGAATTTGTTATAACAGACTGACATTGGCAGTTTTGCTCCAAGACATATGGCAGGAGGCAGAGTGTTGCTCCTTTAAAAGGTAGATTTTCTGTCTCCTAGGCAGCCTGCTCTGTATTCCCTCTGCTGCCTGGCACAAAGTACCACCTTTGAGGGTTGAAACATTACCATTTGCTAACTTTCTGGATTCTTCAGAGCCTGGGTTCCTCTCCTGTACAGTCATTTGTATCTCTGCAAAGTAAATGCAAGGCCTCAGTTTAAAATGGTTCATCATACTTAATGATACAGAATGAGGCAAGTTGGAATAAGATATGGAATGATAGCTCAGGAGGGAAAGGGGCGGATGTGTAATTAAAGTAATAATCATAAAAGGACTGAAGGATTTTTGTGATTTTTATCTCCAGGCTGAGGTTCAGACAACTGATAGTCTAATGTGTATTGAATCATTCAGAGTTCTAAAACTAGGAAAAAACGTATTTTCTTCAGGGGAAATGGAAAGTGAGTGGGCATGGGGTAGTTGAAATGAAAAGAGGAAATACAGTTTTGTGGGGTTTACCTGAAGCCCCTTATCTTTCCTTTTGGCTTGGCTGTGTTTAGCAGTCTGGGAATGTGGATCCAAACTCTTAAGCAATCATTTGAAAGATCCCTGAAACAGCAAATTTCCAATTTGGTGTTTTCCTTACAAACATTTCTTCATATCAATCTGTGAATCAAGTTCACTGTAAACCAGTGATGACAGTTTTGATCAGAAAAGATAGTGGAAGAAATAAACATGCATGTATTGATCTTATGTGTCTGGTAGCAAGAGCTTCCACGGTGCAGTAACTTCTGGTGTGTACCACTAGGTGTTGCAGTTAGATGCTGTCTGCAGTGCTGAGCTGCAAGAGCTCTTGTCAGGGTATGTTGTTTATACAAAAATCCAGCTTGTGAAGTGCAATTCTTTCTACCTGTGTTTTAGGAATCACTTCATTCTTTAATGGCAACGCTGAGTTCTTCAAATCCATTCTTTGTTCGGTGCATCAAACCCAATGTGCAGAAGGTAAGATTTTAAATAGTTTCCATCTTTTCTATATGTCTCAGGCCTAATCTTTGTCTGCCTATCTGGTTATTTACCACTATGTGAAGCATAGGGTA
The DNA here is from genome assembly GCF_003031625.1 of Empidonax traillii. Classification (NCBI taxonomy): domain Eukaryota; kingdom Metazoa; phylum Chordata; class Aves; order Passeriformes; family Tyrannidae; genus Empidonax; species Empidonax traillii. The sequence continues at coordinate 44,276 of NW_020955431.1, forward strand.
GCATTCTTCACTGACTTTGTGGAAGACTCTGCAAGGGGAAGGTACTGGGAAAGGCTTTTGATTTTTTATAGTCATTTCTCACAATTTTGAAAAATGAGTGGCTTTAAGAATGGTTATAAAAGGAAGGTAGAAGGCTGCACTGCTCGTGTGACAACTCTGTGAGAGCCTTTTTAAAGGAAGAAAATACCAAAACTGCAAAGTTTGTTTTAAATCACTAGAGGCATGATTCATGTGCATTTAGCAAAACTGGTGTGAATGACTGACTCTCTCATCAGACTCTTTCAATTCATGAAGATACCCAGTCTGTCCATGCTGGCTGTTTTGTTCTGTTACAGAATTTTGGTTTTAAAACAGGCTTGGAGACTAAGGCTTCCAAAATTGATTTGTCTTTTGGGTTACAGATAATGAAAGGCAATGTCAAGACTTTTCTAAAAATGTCAGTGTGTTCTCTAGAAATGAAGTGGTAATGATACAGTAGTCATTGAAATTAATATTGTTAGCCTGGTTCTGGTATCCTGGGGTTTTGCACATCCATTTTTGGCTTTATACACTGTTAGTCAGCTATGGTCTGCTTATGTCAAAAATGCAACAACAGGTGGAGGTGCTAGTGACTCTGATTTATGGTTTTCACATAGTAATTCATAAGTGACTTTGCTATAAATCCATATTTACTTCTTATATTTTTCTGGGATGTCTGGTTAATCAGGATACTAATAAATCAAACCTGCAGATTTCATTGCAGGTTTTTGTGTTGCCTGGACAGTACATCCTTGACTTTACATGTTTTCAGTTGCTAACTCTACTTTTGCACTGCTGCTCGTGATGTGTCAAATAATATGCATATTTTGGGCACCTTAGCAAGAGGGAGCAGCCTGGAAGCAAATAAGAGCTGCTTTCTGCATGTTGAAGTGTTTGGTGCTGAGGTGTGCAGTCACCAGGCAGCTGAACCCATGTGGATGATGGCACCTGGGCCAATAGCTGGGGTTTGTGAGCCTGTGTATGTAGCAAATCCCTGATTGAGGAAGGAGGGCAGTTTTGAAAAGCTTGTTTGCTTCCCTGCTCCCGTTTCTGCCTGGAAGCCCTATGGCCCTTAGAAAGCCCACCTGCTGCCACTGGAGTGTAAGAAGAATTTCAGTAACTAACTCACGTTTTCCTTATTTGTCCACAATGCCAAAGTCACAAGGATTTGCCATGATTGATGGAAGAACCAGGCACTTGTTGCATTTCCATGGCAAGGGAAACTCTGAGTTCCCATTCCTATCTTCCTTGTTCTTCCAGTCTTTTCCCAGTAGAATACTCCATCGCTGACAAATTTGGCATCTGTTGCTGTATCTGCGCATATATTTTACTACCATTAAAACAAAGTTCTCACAGAATTAGCAGCTGTGCAAGGAGAAGGAGCTTTAGAAAGCCTCTGTCTCAGGGATCCACATCTAATTGCAGGAGTGCATGCTGGAACAGATTAGGATATTTCTGTACGCAATCCTTTTCAATGTACTTATGAAGTCTCAGTGACATCTTACACAAAAATTACTGTCCTTGTTTTCAATTTGCTTTAATTTGATTGCAAATTTACCTTGATTCAGTGGCTTTACCAAATAAGAAATCCTATTTGAAGAACAAGAGTCGAGTGTCACATGGTTTCTCTGTTGTAGCTGATTCAGCAGAAAACTTGACAGAAACTGAGAAGGAAAGCCATGCTTTCAGTGCTTGTCAATGGCATTCTTAAATCAGGGAATTGTTATCAAAATGCATTTTTGGGATTCACTGTTGTAAGTTTTGCCCACTGTACCCTGCTCTCTGTCCCCCACTGTGTGTCATACAGACATAGTGATTTTAAGTGCCAATCTTGTGATGTTGTTGCTCCTGCTGTGGTGCAGGTACCTTCGCTGTCTTCTGTAGATGCACATCATATTAAGGATTTTTTATTTTATCCTCTCATACAACATGTTGCTTCTTTTCAGTTAGACAAAGGAAGAGAAGGTGACTCAGTTTGCCCAGCTCTGAACCAGCACAGCTCAGAGACACATTAGCTGTGCATGGACTACCAGGGGTTACCCTGCATGTGACTCACTGTGCAGGGTTGGTTAGAAACATAACTGCTTGAAACATTCAGATGAGTTGTTGCCAAAGCGGAGAAACTGCAGTTGAAAGAAAGTAAAGGTCTTCACTGACCATATTCCTCTGTGTTTTCTATCTGCAGTGTTGGTGATATGGAATGATAAATGTCTCTTGAAAAGTGCTTAAACACTGCTTGCCAAATACCAAATTATGTGGAAGAAAGGGGTGTGTTACTTGGTTTTTTGAAATACACAGCATTAAGGGAGAGCTGGACCAGAGAGATTCATCAAGGAGGGAGCTGAAGTTGTGTTACCGGGGGCAAAGCCTCTCAATCTACTCATATCTCTTTGAATTGGATACAAATAGGTGACCAACCTATTGGTGAGCATCCTCTGTAAGTGGAGGGGAGGAGCGGGTGAGGCTCGAGAGCTGTTTTACTCTGGAAGTATGTCTGAAGTCTGTAGATGAATGAGGTTGAGCAAATGGAAGTCAAATTCAAGCCTTTGAAAAAAGCAGAATGCGCAGCAGACAGTACTTTCTCTGCTGTTCTAGACATTAAAGTGTATTCATGTTGGATAAGAGATGTGATAATTTACAGTAATTATTTGATTGTTGTAATTTTTCAAAAGTTTAATTTTTAAATACATTGCAGTGACAAGCAAAAACAATTCAGCATATGCAGTAAACCACTGAACATTTACATATGAAAGCAGGATCTGCACTCATTAGTGCAATTTCCTAAAGGGAGAGCACAGAGTGTGTGACCTTTTGTCACAAGACATTTCAGCAAGCAGGCCTCAGACAGAAGGACAGAGGACCCATTAATCTTTGGGAGACCCCTGAACAATCATGGTATCTGTTTTCACAATTTCCAATCTGTTCTGAACCAGCCATAACATGGAAACTTTTCCACTTGGTATGCCTAATGAGTGTTTTTCTGCTAATGAAGGGTCTTTCTCCTCAGTTCCCCTTATCTTCACTGCAGCTGGCAGAACTACATATCTTTTCATCCTTTTGAACTTTGACACATCTTTCTTGGTTTCATGTTTCTTTTCTTACCTCCTGTTCTATCCAATAATAATTCCTCCCTGCAGCCTTCTGGTCTCTGACTCCTGGGTTTTTTTGGTGTACCTTAAATTAAGGTGGTGGCCACCACCACCCCCAAACAAAACCAACCCACAAACAAACAAACAAAAAAAAAACCAACAAAAAAGACTGTCTTTTTAAAACAAGCTTCAACCATTGCTACAGCCATCAGCTGAATGTTTCCTCCAGCTTGCTGCTGTTAATAAAGTTGCTAAGCCTTGGTGCCACTCAGGAGACCGATCAAAGTAAACTGAAGGCCTGGACTTTCTATTTAAACTGTTTCAGAGGCAGAAATTTTTGTGTTGCCCAGAAACAGCCAGCCTCAGGCAGCTTGGCTTAAGTGCTTTCTCAAGTTCCCTTTTCCATCCAGGTGATTTCTTGAAAATATATTGGCATAAACACAAGTGGCATAATACTGGCATAAGGGTAGTGAGTGGCCCCCAACTCCAGCATCTGCATGGCCTCATCTGTGCTGATGAGTTAGTAACTTCAGTGAGTACAGCTTGCTTTTGTAATTCCCTGTTCTTGAGACTTCCACAGGTTCAGGCTTGGCTGTTCTGTCATGCATTCAGATGGGTGTCTACTGTTTGGTTACAGATCTAAATTGAGTTAGATAGGCAAAATCCCGGCTTAATTAGAATGCACATGAAATATTTGAAGAATTTCACTTTTTAATTTTTATAGGAAACTTCTGCTGGTGTGTGCCACCAGGCAATGGGATTGCAGGGTCTCTACTCATCTCCCGTTCATTTACTGTCTGTCTCATTCCTGTCTTGTAGTTATGGTCTTGTCACTGTCAAGATAAAAGCCGCCTTGTCTCTGAGAATGTGATCTCTGAAGGGGCAATTCTCTTCCTCTGCAGGTTTTTGTATTAATTTTTCTTTAATCTTAAAATTTAATTACATCAGGCAAAGAAATGAAACAAAATTAAACATGTATTGTAATCCTACAGCAGGGTAGGGGCTACAGGGAGCAACAGAAAAAATGAAACTAGTAATAACTTTGCAGTTCAAAGGAAGACTGGTAGAAAAAAACATCTGTAATAAATTCTGTGAGGCCTACTGCTGCTTAGAATCCTATCATGCTCCATATTCATTCTGGGAAAATTATTATCAAGGCAGTAAGATGGTTAGCATCACTTCTGGGGACAGAGCCATTTGAGGGATCAAGGTATGGCGATTGGCACCTGCAGTGTAGTTAAAGGCATAGGTCATTAATGGCCATGAGACACCCTAGAATAGCAAGCAGCATGTCCTATATAAGACAAAATAAGATGCACACCTATTTTGCTTGGCGCCTGAATTAAAGCTGTGTTCTTAAAATAGCCCTGGGTCATTACAAATATAAGTACAGCGTTATACCAACCTAAACACCAGTTAGAAGACAGCTCAGGAATGCAGTGCAAAGGAACAGTGATAGTACAGCTTGACCCTGTCTGCGAGGGTGATTGTAGGCAGGGTGTGGAGCAGGTACAAGTGCAGTGAACCAGTATATGGACTGGTTGTCAAGCTGGAATTGCAGTATTGTCGTATTGAGACTTGACTGTATGAATTACTGAGTTTGCCTTGTAGGGAGATTTTAATTTTTTTTTTTTTTTGCAGAAATATGGATAAGGAGAGTTCAAGTCTAATGATGCTGCGTTGAGAACAGCACTAGTTTATAACCTTTAAAGATTCAGGGAGGAAGACTCTGAGCTTCAAGGATATTCTACTATACCTGTAGCACAGAATTGCTAAGCATCTGGAAAACTTCACTTTTAGAAGTCTCTGTTTAAAAAAATATCCTTAATAGGTCTGACTTCAAACCTCTGTGCACGTTCTAGTGGAGTTATTTACCACGCATGTGTTTTACACACTGACTTCAGTCACACAACAGACTCTGGGTGTCCCCAACTAGGGAGCAGATGCCTTTGTGGGTTTTTAAAGATGCTGAGCCCAGCAGTTAAAAGCTAAAAATTGTAAGGCCCTAAATGGAAGGTCTTTATGGTTTACTCAGTTGCTGAGCCCTGGGGTAGCCCTTCTGCAGCAGAGCTGTGGTGTTCTCTGGTGCTAGCAGCTAGCAAATCACACGGTAAATTTGACTTGCTGTACATAAGAAAAAGGGAATAGAAAGCCTGATCATGGTAATAGTTACCCTGACGTATTTTGAAAGTAAAGAGATTAGATTATGTAGCCCATGTACAGCTGCTGGGTGTGTGTGGTAGTATCTATAGAAAGTTAAGGTGTAGTAGTATTCATTTACAGTGTATAAGCTCATATATTAGAGATCCTTATTGCCTGTTTTAAAATTGTCTCTTTAATCTCAGTTGTTTTCAATAAATACTTGTTTAAAGAAGGCTTTTTGGCTGCCAATTACTGCTGTCATTTCTTCTGGAGGAAGCAGAGCCACAGGCTCTGAGCACAGATTTAGCTTGCTAGGGCAGCTCGGGTCAGGCTCAGGGAGCTGCTGCTCAGGCTCATCATTTGAGAGGAGAGCACTCATATCCCAAAAACATGGCATGTTGGCCCAATCTCTCAGGTCAGCAGGTGCACAGGGCCAAATGCAAACTATTTATCCTTAGCCTTTTAACTTGTTCTTAAGGCCTTATGATTCATAATCAGGAAGGTGCAGTCGGAAGGTGTGGCGTCGTGCCTGGCCAACGCCACTTAATTCAGCTGCCTGGATCTTGTCGCCTTGGGTTTTACAGAATTACATAGCTTCAAATCAAGACTTGTGGAGTATATCCCACCTGCATCCTTTTCTGACACATCACTTGAGTAATTAGGTCAGGCACCAGAAGACTCCTTAGGTAAAAAGTGATAAGGAGAGTGGGTGTGAGGAAAGCAATCACTCCTGCTCACAGAGTGCTGGCAGTGATGTTACATGTGAGTCTGAATCCCTGCCTGAAAGAACAAGATGATTCCTGCAGAGTGTTTTGTGCTGCATGTAAGGCATGCCTGTCTTCTGCGTCCTCTCTGAAAGATCGCTCCCATCACTGCTGTGGCGCAGCCTGTTGGGTATGCTGCCCAGGACCCACTGGGTTGTCCCTTTGTCCTCATTTCAGTGTGTCCCTGCTTGCTCGGCTGAAGTAGGTCATTCCACTCTCCGGGCAATCACCCAGACAGGCATGTTCTTCTTCTTCATCAAGGTTTGTTGCTTACCAAGCAGGGCTGACGAGGCAGCCCTTTGCTAAGTGTATTATAGGGCTTGTCTTTCAGTGACCGTGGTTAAGGAGTTTAAAATTGAGCTGTTTAGGGCTAGGGATAGAGGGCTGAGATGGGATGCTGCTGGGGAGGGAGCAGATGCGCTGCTGTAAAGGTTGCATCAAACTCCAGGCAGTGCAGGCAGACAGATATTTGCATGTTTTGCAGCATGTACAATTTGGTAGGACTTTTTCCACAAATGGTAGGAGTAATTTTATGGATCTTGATTAGTAACTGTGGCAGTATCTAAGCAGGATGGAGGGACACATGGGCAGCAAACGCTGCTTTGGGAGGGACTTGGAAGGAGGTGGCCCAAATGGCAAAGTACCAGAACAATTCTGGGGAAAAATAAAATGCCTGGGGGTAAGGCATTTTTAATGTGCAGCATTTGTCATGTAGTTCAGTGTGATATGGAGAAGTGAGGAAGATTTTCACTGCTGCAGCAATTGATCTGTCAGCAGCAGAGCACCTTACTGCCTCAAGCTGACTTCAGGCACTGAAATAACTGTGCATGTTGTGTCTCCTGATGGATTTTTTGAGGTTTATGAATTACTTTTTACGTGACTGTGTGACATGGATAGGCATTCATGAAACTTCAACTACTGATCCCAAGTCTGAAGTATTTGCTTTTTATAAATACTGAGCAAAGAACTTGGCTTTTCTTCCTTCTTGTGCACTCTACCAAGCATTTGAATTACAAACATTGTCATGCAAATGTATGCTCAGAAAAAGTGTGTACTTCATCAAGCTCTGAAAGTTTTCTTCTATAACTACAAAAAAGAAGTCCCCCATCTCTAGATGGCAATTTACATTCAAAGCCTGTTTGCTGTGTTCTCATGGTAACTACTCCAAGGGAACATGCACAGTCCATGATAAATAGACATCCTTAGACCTCCAGAAGCATTGCTGGGGTACAGATCATTGTTCTTTAGCAAAAACTTTAACGTTCGTAAGTCCCTTCCTTGCTAAACTGTGTCTTAGGGCATTTTGTGCATTTTATCTCTTAAGGTTTAGGAATTTGTTGGCTGTGAAATGTATTTACATTCTTCCTGCCTATAAGGTGAGATTAGCCCTTGTGTCCTGTTAGTCAGGAATATCTTCAGCAATTGCTGTAGAGCCAGCCCTCGCTAGGCTTGACTTCCTTTGAGTAGCAGCAGGAATGAATTAAGCAAGTACAGCCAAAGATATCACATGAAAGACTTGAAATACCAGCGAGCTGAAGAAAGCCCTGTTCTGTGTGTGTCTGTGTGTGTACATAGCTGCAACTGCTAAAGATTCAGTTTTTCACAATGGATGAACGCTGAAGGGTGAAAAAGTCTTAAAAGGTAAGGGGTTTAATTCATGCAGATTTTTAAATTATTTTAATCTTGCATATTTGAAGCTGCAGTGGACTTGTAGAAAAATAATCTAAAGTGCCTGTAGTTTGGCTGAGCAAGCTGTACTGGAAATGTTTCTGGGCTTGTATTTTCTTTTAAAGAGGGTAAATGCATGCAGAATCAAGTTTATGAAAAAAGAACTAAATTTACTGGTCTAATCATATTTTCGAGCGCCAGGAGAGCTTTGCTGCCAAGCAGTCTGCTTTAATAAATCACACTTTGTTTGAAAGTTAAAAGGGTGATTGTTTGCAGAGCTGGGAAAAAGTGAGCAGTAGAGCTGTGTGTGCAGAGGGGAGAAGACCTGTGTTGTAGTGATGGGCTGCTTTCTGGAGAAAGATCTTTTCTGTTGTTCAGCAGCCTATGGTATAAATTTGGGAAAATGACCTATGTAAAGTTTAGATTTATAGTATTCCTGTAATTTATTAAGGTATAAAGCACAGCTGTAGTTTTGTGTTAATTACATGCTAAGAAAGTGATACTGGAGAGACGAGTGTGTTCAGAATGGGGGGAATCCAGTGAGATACCTTCAAAATCCAGAAGTCTAATTTTGTAGTTTTACTGGAGAAACTTGATGGGGCACATTTGAAACAGTAATTTTTTGCTATAGAAATACAGGAAATGGAAAATGCCTGGGAAAATTTATTGCAGTAGTAATGGAAATGATACCATAACAGCAGTATATTCTGTTTTTGTTTGCTATGTCAGCTCTCCCTTCCATCCCCAGTGAAGTATACCCCCCAGCACAGCATGTAAAATAGCTCTGTTCACCACTGTTGTCTTTGCTTCTGGGATCTGCATTTTACTCCCTGCTTTCCCACTTAAAGTGCTTGTCTCTGCAAACATTAGAATTCAGCCACAGGGTAGAAAATTAGGATAAAATTGCTTGAGAGAACCTGTTATGAAGGGAATGGGTTTGATCCTGCATCATTGAAGTCTATGGGAGTTTTATTCTGGTCTCAAGAAGAGCAACCCTAGATTTGCCTTGCAAATCTAGGTGGAGGATGTATGATCTGATAAAGCTTCTGAATGGGACCAGGAAACAGGGTTCTCATAACTTGTAGTTGTTCTTCTCTCACTGATGTTAAAATATGTCCCTTTAAACCCCAAATGGTAGCAGTGGTGGTAGGTCAAAATATAGCTGGTTTGGTTGTGTGACACTTGAGCGATATTTATTCAGCATTTCTTTCACTAAACCAGCTTAGTTTCAAAAAAGATAATATTGTTGTGTTTCTCATTTGTTGACTTGTTAAAAAAAAAAATGTATTTACAACCTGTAACATAAATGAAAGCATAACAACAATGGTTTTTCCAATAAAGCTAGATTACTGATAGGAATTACATGAAAGTTAGAGTGCTGTCCCAGTCTGTCAAGAGCAGAAGTTAATGTTGTTTAAGAGTAGAAACTCTTAAACTGCTTAAACTCTTAACTGCTTATGTACATATATATGGCTTTTCTTAATTTAGTCAGAGGATGCAGCAAAGATTTCAGAGGGGAACCTCACTATGATGGATTGGTAAGGACTAAGTACACTTCAGAACATCTGGTGTTAACTCATCAGATGAAACATTAAACATGAAATGCCTACTGAAAGTGCATCAAGGCATCTTATTTTTGTTGTGTTATACTCAGACTTTACCATTTCTGGTGGCTTTATGCAGTTTATAAACCTCAGAAGAAAGGCAGGTCCTTTCTTAACAGTGTCATTAGAAGTCAGGTTGTGGTTTCAGTTGTATGAAGTTCTAGCTGCTACTGTTAGAGTCCAGTAGCTGTAAAGTCCATGTTTTAGGACATCATCTGAGCTGTAGCTGTGTGATGGCAGTCAGTCTAAACTACAGGAAGTTTTTGGCTGACACATGATAAGGTTTGAGGTTGCTATTGTTAGTTTGTCTCCTGTGCACATTCCTGATGCGTATTCCCTGTTCAGGCAACAGGAGCTGGGCAGCTGGGATACAGGAGCTTTGCTGGGGAGGTGATAGCACCACAGTTCCTCAGGCTCTGTGGGCAGTATTCGTTTTGTTGCTTGGTCCCAAGCATTGGGCAGGGACACACTCTCTTCAGGTCTGTGAAGCTGCTGGTGAACCAGGAAGCCCATTGCACCATGCAAATCGTTTGGCACACTGGAAAGTTTTTTGGTTTTGCTGCCACCTTGGATTGTGGCACACACCTGTGAGCATTGCATGGTATTTAGTGTGGGAAAGGCAAGTTTGTCACCACACTCATAGTATACTCATAGTATAAGGGTCTGTTTCCACTGTTTACGTGAGATGTATTGTTGCATTTTTGAAACTCACTCTCTGTAGATCTAGAAGTTTTAAAGTAGATGAGAGAAGACATCCACTTTCAGAAATCCAGATAAATGCCGAATTCTCTGTGATATTGGCTTTCTCAAATGAATGGCTGCCTCAGATTCAGCATGAAAAAGGTGTGTGTGTCCATCTGCAACTTCCCAAACATACCAGTTGTGCATATTTACCAAAAAGAAACAGTGACCAGCCTCATCAATTAAGTAGTCTTTCAAAGGGAGAAATGATGATTTTTATTAAAAGTGGTGCAGCACGTAAATTAGCTTCAAAAAGAATTCACATGTCAAACAAAAATTGCATTTAGGAAAGCTGATTCTATCTTAAGTATCTCTTTCTGAGTCAAACATTAAGGGTTATGCTGGGTTGTATACTTAAACCAGCCTAGGAATTTCTCAGGGGAGAAATGGCTGTTCAGGATCTGAAATTGCTGTTTCCCTGTGACCACTGGCATGCCCAACATAACAAACCTCACACCAGCCTGGTTCTTACAGGAATGTACATTTCATTAGCCTCAATGGGCTCTAATCACATGTGTAAATGCTTTGTTTAAATTATTCCTGGTTTGATGCTGCTTTGGCCAGCACATAGGAGAGAACCTGGAGCCACGATGCATTTTGTCACACAGCTCTGAAGAGGAGTGAGGCATATGCACAGCTCCCTTACAGTGCATACCCAGCCGAAAGTCATAAGTCATCTGCACTGAGAAGACAAGACTTGTTACATCTGTTGCTTCCAGTGCTGCGTTTTCCGTGCTGCTGGCCAGTCCCAGGAGAACAGAGTCCTGGTAAGGCAGCAGTGAAAGTGTGTCTAACCAATCATGGAGTCTTAACAGTCTGTTTTCACCATGATCAGAAAATATGGAGGGAAGAAAAATCCACTTCTAGAGCAGGAAGAGCCATATTCTTATTTGAATATGATGCAGTAGATTGTAACACTATAAGTAAGAGCAGAACTTTTCTCCACACAATCATCTTAAAAATAGATAAACTCAGCCAAGTGTGTGGTTCATGTAACTAAGTAAAGATGGAACTAGTCTTACTGAAACAAAGGGCTGTCAACCCGTATCCCTGGCTGTGGATTCTGCAGGCTTTGAGGAAATGAATAGTGGCACCACAATTAAATCACTCAGAAGATGGTTGAATGTTAAATTAGTTAGACACCGATGTATATGTTACCATGTATTATAATTCATTCTTTCTCTCTCTCTGTATATATGTGTGTTTAGATAAATCATTTAATAGTTAGTTTGATAACCATATTGATGTTAAGGAGATTTATTGCCATCCATTTTGGGCAGCGGTGTACCATGTTAATAAAGCAAAGTTAATTTGCTCTATAGTTAACCCTTAAATCAACAGAGGTTTAGGAATTGGAACAAAGAAGTCGTTTGTGCAACATTTTTTTAGGAGGGAAAAATATATGGTGACTTTGATTGCAAGTATTGATGCTTACCAACACATCATCTATTGCAATGAGATGACAAACGTGGAGGTTTTTTCTCTACTGAATGCAATTAGTATCAATGCAGGAAGCACAGAAGGGGACAGGAGGTACCTGCTGTTCTAGCCAAGGTCATGTTGACTCACCTGTGTGTGGCCTCCATGGCAGCACAGATAGCTGTGATCTGCAGAGCTCCTCCATCTCATGTTCATATAAAATACAAGGAAATCAGTAAAGGGGCTTTTTGTTTTACTCATACTGGAAAGTTCAGAATTACAAGAAATACCTAATTTGATTTTGATGTGGTTCTTAGAAACATCAAAGAACTCAAGGAGGAGAATTTGCAGCTCTCAGTGGGAGGATGGGACAGGACTGTTGTTTTATAACGAAGCAGCCAGAGGAGAACATATTTATTGTCTTTTTCTGTGAAATAAATGTACATTTATTGCCCTTTTCTGTGAAATGAAGAACAAACAACTGTCTTCCTTTTCTGCCCCTGCCCTGCAAACACACACATGCACACATTTCGCTAGTCTTGTAAATGTAAATATATAGGAATGTAAAAATGTATAGGAATACATGAACAGCAGCTCAGAGGACCAAATTCTAAGAAAAATGCCAAAATTAGACTGACGCTACCTGAGATGTGCTGAGATGTAAGATGTAAAAGTAATTAACATACCAATTACATGGGTTTGAGCTGGGCCAAACTGCTTATCTGAACTGTCACGCAAATCTTGCTGTCAGCTAGGTAGACATCTGTGCTGGTCATAGAGATCCCCATCAACTCTGTAAACTTGAACTTCCCCTCTCTAGATTTTAAAAGTGTCTTAAATGCAGTGTTACGGGCTTCCTGATACTTAAAGGAGATCTCCAGACCATGCACTGCAAGTCTACTGCAGAGTAGCTCTTGTTCAGCCCACAGTATCCCTGGCTCCCTCAGGTTGAAGCGAGCCTTTGGGAATGATCCAAACAGTGAGAGCCATGTACAGCACCATGGGACATTTCTGGTGCAGAGGGGCATGCCCGCTGGCCACTCTGGCAAGGGGCAGTGCAGGAAATTAGGTGGCAGGGCTGGCCTCTGGTGCCTGTGCAGGCAGCAGCCCAGAGGCAGCAGCCCTACTGTGAATGGACCTCTGTGCCTGTGCCGGGGTGGGAATAATCTGCCCTTTCAGTGCTGTCCGACCTCCGGTGTCCTAGCAACACAAAGCTGTTCGACTGAATATTCTGTGGCGTTCCCCATTTACACATACAAGGTATTGGCTGTTCTTTAAGCCTGGCTGATTTCCCATTATGGCTTTCAAACAGCGCTTGATACAGGAAGGAGAAGGCACAGGGCTACTTAGGAGATAATTTTATGAAACCACATATTTTTTCGATGGAGGAATTACACTGGAATGTTTCCTTGCTTGAGAAAGCACCGAGCAGACCAAGCAAGTCTGTGCATTACGTCAGCCTTGTGCTTTGTAGGCATCTTTTATGGGCCACAGAGAGAGTGAACCATGTGCAGGGGCTAAATTCTTTGGAGAAGGAGAAACTGCTTGTGGCCTCAATATTGAAAAAGGGGTGTAATCAAGCAGTAACTTATTAATATTACTTGAATTTGACTTTGACTTTAAACTATGAAGTTGCTGCTCCTTAGGACCATACAACAAACATGGACACTCCAGACTTAAATCAATTAAAGACAACTCATACTTTTTTATTATTTTAAACCTTGTAGTTTGCAGAGGTGTGATTCATGATTGTTGCAGGGCCTTTCCCATTTTTGACAATTGGAGTAATTCAGAGAGGATTTTTATTATTTTGTAGTGAATATGTGAAGGCTTTATTATGACTTTTAATGTAAGCTAGTCCTTAGTGCTGCAGCCTGTATCTTCATGGACAGTCAGCCACAGTAAAATTTCAGCCAATCTGCCCTTGCTGGACCATCAAATACTTGCATAAATAAAGAAGGTTACAGAAGTCAGCATTAAGTTTCTTAAAATAAATAAAAGTAGTATTTTCTTCCATAACTGGCATGCCGAAGGAGGGCCAGTTAGATCTTTTAGTCTAACTCGGTGTGTGAGGAAGCCATTAATGTCTGCTGGAAGGAGGATGACATTCTGTTTTCTCTGAAGTGTCTGGTGGCTTGAGACAGTCCTACCACCATGGGTAGGCTCTTCAAATGAATGCAGACAGTGAGAAAAACTTGTGCTTTCTGTTTTGGATATGTCTTTGATTTTCATGGGTTTTATGTCTTTATCTGCTGGATATTAGAAATTGTTGTTGAATATATGCTCTTGGTATGGCTACTCCCTGATTACTATCAGGGCCTCTCATCTTTCTCAGTGATGAGCTCTTGAAGGCTTTTATTCAAATTCCTTGCTGCCTTTTTGAACTCAGACCTTTATTCTTATGGCTCTTACCTAAGTGGTTTCCAGTGTAGCCATCTCCTTTATTTTTCTCCAAAACCAGACATCGCATTTCAGTAGCAGTCATGCAGCTGAGGGGCATAGGTTAGCCCACAAATCAATAAACTGACTTCTGAAATAGCAGAAGTCTCTTTAAAGCAATGCCCCAGAATAGAAGAATATCAAGATGTAAATGGCATTTGGGCTTGGGGTCCAAAAGAAATAGGCTTTGATGTGACCTAGAGAAGCAGCAGGAAGGTGCCCAGGACTGAAGCAGAGAATAAAATGAGATTTGGATTTAGAATCCTCTTCTACTCTTCTTGTGCTCTACAAGTTGATGTCTCTTGTCCCTCTGTGGAGTGCAATGTTAGCTCCCTCCACCCATGAGCTGAAAGTGAGGTTTTTCCACTTCCTCCTTTCTACTTAGATGCAATGGAGAAGAGGAGGCAGTAGCCCCGTATCCTCTCTTCCCCTGAATGAAGCTATAGTCTGAAAAAAAGTTGCTCAGTTTTGTGTCACCAGGGAAAGCAAGGAGAGTTGTGATAATGTGGGTCAAAGTTATCTGCAATACTATTTGAGAATGTACTGCTGAAGTGATACTGTGTTAGCATTTCAGTGACAACTAGCTTCTTGGAGGGTTTCAAGTGTGAGATTACTTTTAGTAACTGTACACTAGGTATTAGGAACATCCAGGATTAGGTTCTTAATGGATTGTTACAAGGTTTTACAGCCAAGTCAGACTTCGGCTACGCCAGATGAAATTCATCTTAAACACATTCTTTCAAGTATTTTCATCCTAGTTTTCTGTCCCCTGATGAAACTTTATATCTTCTGGGAATAAATTATTCTTTATATATAATATATATATTATATATTTATAATATGTAATATATAATATAATATATAATATTTATATATATAATATATATAAATATTATATTATATATATATATATAAACTTTATATCTTCTGGGAAGCACCATTATCTGAAAAAAATCATGTTAGAGGGACCATCCTAAAACATAAATTACTGCTTTTAAGTATAGTAATGTATTTATGTGCCCAGCCTGCCAATAAATTGTCGAATAACAACAAAAAAAATGTAAAGTGTGGATGAAAAGTGTGGTATGGAGGAGTGAAAGTACAGGGAAAAATTAAAAATAATAAAAAAAGATGAAGAAAGCTGAGGTCTCAGTCCAAGTAAGTTATTTCGTGACATGGAGGGTCAGGGTTTCCCCGTCTGCATTCGGTCTGTATGCAGCCTCAGCAGACATGGAGTGGTATGTGCAGTAGTTTTCTTGACCTCTGCAATGAACAGGGGTGATGTTGTTGGCTATCTTGACATGGGGTTCATAAGGAAAGATAGCTGCGCTTGCAATTAGTACCTCACTGCATGTTTCTTCATGGTATGTCTGTGACTCAGGGAGCCTAATTGATTTTCTTCAGAAGCAGCCTGCTGACTGGTCACAGCATGGGGAGGATGAGACCAGATCGGGGTTTAGTCTGCAGGGACTGGAGGCTTTAGTGAGAATGACCTCAGATGAAATGGCAACAGATTTCTCAGAGGTGGAAAGGGGGGGTTTATGAAAAGTTCCAGCTGGGGTCCGTGTTGCGAGTCACACCTTCTGTCTGTGTGCTGTGAGACCCTGCCAGCAAGGCTTCAAACCTTAAATCCCTGTTTCCCAAATGATTTTAATTGCCTGTCTCACATGGATGGTCCTGCAGTTGCGGTTTTGGGACTAACAGCCCATGAGACTTGCTGTGCATTTCAATGGAGTCCCTGAATAATGTATTCAAGCAACAAGGGCTCACTTTAGCTGACAATTTAGGCAATCACAGAGCTCTAAATATGCACTTAAAAAACTTCAGTATCTCTGATGCTCAAGCCTGTGCCTTTAACAATCCATTCCTATTCCACAAAGGTTTAACCAGTGTATAAGGAAGAACAGTCATTCTGAGTAGCTAGCATTCCTCATATGAGAGAGCGAGCAAATTCTGTCTTTCTTTAGAAGAAATTCCGGATACCTTTAAAAAGGAAGGTGCACAAAGAGGCTGTTGTGTATTTACTCAGGGGTAGCATGTATTCCATACAAATCAAACAGAAAGATTACTCTGAAATGCAAGAGTACAGTGACAATAAGTAATAAAAAGTAGATTAAATATACTTGGGATTGTGATTTTATTGTTCATTGTTGATGAAAGCATGAAATATCAGCAAGCCAGTCAGAATCATTTGAGCATCTTTTCCCCAGTAAGGAAGTTAGTTCCAGCTTTTATCTTTGCTGAATATAGTCAAGCATGACCTGAAATATGACCACAACATCTTTGTAGATGTATCTAATGTCTTGATCTAGTTGAAATCCTCAAACACTAGTGCAAATTGTCAGTGTGGTAATGTACTATTTCATACCTCTTTAATGGGCTGCTGTCTTAAAAATGTCCTTGAGATGCCCTTGCTTGTAAAGTAAGCTGGGTGACAGGCTGAATATAAATACAAAAGCATTTTGACATTCATTTATTGGGTCTCCTGCTTTGACTGTTTTGGTACAGTAGAAGATCTCTAAGATTACAGTGTTCCTTCTATGCAGTACTATTTTTATCAGAGGAAACTCTAACCTGTGGCATGAGAGTGGCTAATTTTGAAGTCTGTCTCTTATCTGAAGTACTCAGGGCTGGAAGATGAGTCATGCAGGCCAAATGCAGTAGTTGGAGTTGGAAGAGATCAGCTAATCCCGTAAACTGCTTGCTGCTGGTAAATGCAGTGCTTTCACGTTCAGACCTGTAGAGACTGTAGCAAAGATCCAGCATATCATTACTGAGTTTGCAGTGAAATCCGGCATGGAGTTTGCAGCAGAATTTTTTAGAGGCACACGAGTTGTTGTAATATACCCATGCACTTTTTCTAGCAAATTATCACCAGCGGTGTTAGTAATTTTTACAGTCTTTTTATGGGGTTTTGGGGTGGGTATGTGGATAAAGGCCAGGAGGACTTTGGACACACAAAACATTTACTGTTATTTCAGATTTCAAATATTCCTTGACTTGCCAGTGCCAAACGGTAGAAATGCCAAATAAATTTTAGCTGTGGCATGTTCTTTGGTTTTATTCTCCTGTATTCTTCTGGTGTTTGTCTGAACACAAATACTCTGGGACAGTAAGGTAATGTCTTCCAAAACAAAGGCATCAAACTTGTCTATGTTTCAACCCATATCTGTTCCAGTTACAGCTAGCTGCATGCTGGAGAAGACCAGAGAGTGTTTTTTTCCTTGAAATAGGCTCTTAGGTGAGTGGGACCTGGTTTTCCAGGTCTTTGGGCAGGACACACATAGGTTACAATCCTCCTTGTGCTGGAAATGCAACAGTTCTGGGGTTGAAAATCTGTTGAAGCTGTTTCATCAAAGTTCAAAACCTACACTAAGGCAGAGAAAGACTGACCTCTTTTTACTTGCTACTGGTTTTCTCCTGAGTAAAATTGCCAGGAATTCATCTTAGGAGTAAAAGAGCAGATTTAAAAAAAACCTAAGAGATGGACAAAAGGTACTGGTGTTTAAATTTAAAAAATCACTTTTTTACATCCTCTTTTCTTTCTCTGCATGTGTCTTCCACCAAACACTTCGCTAAGCCAAGAAAATCAACATTTCTAAGACACTTCTAAGCAAAGCTGACATGGTTCTACTCAAGTTCTTAGAGAGAAATCTAGAAACAAGGGACTGGGATTTTTTCCCTTTCTCTTTCCCCCACACCTCCCCTACCCCCCCAGTCTCTCTGTGAAGTCCCTCCTGCCTACATAAAGTCTGTGAATCTGCTGTAATCTGTCATTACTGTGCCTGTACTCTTGTGAGGCAGCCAGGAATTCAGAAAGACAGAAGGATTTCCTCAGGGGGAGTCAGGTATCCTCTGTGTTTCAACAGGGCAGATGATGCAAAGAGCGAAAAAGTGTTGTGTTCTCTGTGTTACTCAGATGCTTGGGGTCTTCACTAAGGGTGCTGTCCAGGGAAAAGGGATGGTGTTGTTTTCAAAGCTCAGTCAGACTGTAAGCTAAGGATCTATTTTATCACTAAAATTATCCACAAGTGTTAGATGTCTGTCCTAATGGTGCTTCTAATCGTGATTTCAGGCAGAAGCTTTGCCCTTTAGGAGACTCACTACGGATCAGAGCAAGCATTTAGCAGCTTAAGGAGCCAAAGTCTCACCAGCAGAGACTCCAGGTCTCATTAAAGCCTTGGCATTGGTGCTGTCTGGTGCAAATTTAGTGGAGACTTTTGGATTCAGGAAATAATGAATTACAAGTTGTGTCTGCACCACAAAAAACAACCCTTATCAAATAGAACAGACCAGACTTGTAGTTATTAATTTCACATTAATGTTGCTCAGTGCCCCAGCATGGCTGTGACTGATGTGATTCCAGCTGTTGTCTGGTGATTTTGTGTGTGTAGTGGTTTAGTGGTGCCATTCCATGATAAAAGCGAACTATCTATTGAAAATTGAGTTGATTGCATCTCAGACAATTTTGGAAACTATCAGGACTTCCTTTCTTGTTGCCTTCTCTTTTATAAATTTGATTTTACTTTGCAGGAGTCTTAGTTTTAGGAATTATTTCAATTTTTTACTGTGGAAGATGTATTGTTTCTCTGTTCTCTTGCACTCTGGTTCAATAAATGCACCTGCAATTGATTTTTTTTAATTATGACAGGTCCTTCTGACTGATGTTATGCTTAAGGTTATCCCTTCCTGCGAGTTTTTACATGATTGAGATTGAAATCCTCTTCATTCACAGAGTAAAACTACCTGAGGTAGTAGTATTGGCAAGTTGTAAATTGGATCTGCTGGATTACTGTGGCTGCCAGTATGTGTGACTACATTTGTTCTTTCTGATTGGTTTTGTTAGATGTGGGAAACCCTGGATGCATTTCAGTGTTTAGGGTTTCGGCTCCCTCTATGACCAGCTGCAGCTCTTCTCCACACTGCAAGGTTTCATGCTTTTCTTTAAAAATGCAAGTATTTGAAATTAAGTGTCTGTGTGACTATCCCACCTTCTGGTGACAGAACAGGACTGTTTCAAATTTCAGTAGTTGCAGGAAAAATGTTATGAAAATGTGGCCTCTTCCTCTGTGACTTAAAAAAGTTTTTTAAAACAGTAACATGAGATTTCAAGCCAGCTGTGTGGGTGACTTGTGACTCTTAAAGTGTCTGGGGGTGACAATAAAAGGGTTAGGTGGTGCAGTAGCCATCTGGCTCTCAAAGTGGGAGGTGCTCCCTTGCAGAGGGAAAGGCTGCCTTGTGAGAGAGACATCTGTCACGTCACCAGCATTTTGCCTGGCTTTGCTGTATCCCCACTCCCCTCTATGCATCTGCCTCCCCACGTCAACACACCAAGAAGAGTGTTGTGTTTGCAAGTCTCATGAAGAATGTCACCTTTTGAGCCAGTGAGTTTGGGTGGGGGTGGGGTTAGTGGACTAAAAGTAGTTTTATTGTTAAACAAAAAGATTTATTGACCTGTGTCCGCTTGTGGCAAGCATCACCCTTCAGGTACACAAGTTGAAAAATGAATGTTTTTCACTATGATTTTTGTGTGTATATCTGTGTTCCTCTCTGCCTTTCCTGTCAGGCATCATCAGTTGTGTACACAGACAGGCAGACAGATGTGTGCATGGACATGCAAAGGGCTTAGCTTTGCCAGGCTAGTTCCCTAACTAACAGCACTCACTTGGCTGCCATAAAGTCGAGACATATAGAAAACACTGTTGGTAATACCATTCATGACAGTATCAAGGCCCTCATTGTAAGCATTCATGCTGTGTGTTCACTATAATACAAAGATTTTTCTTATGGTATGTTTTACTTGTCGTGGCAAAATTCAAATGAAACCCATTGTTGAGAAAGATGAATTTGTTGACATCTTTCACAGAGGTGTTTTTCCCATTTAGAACTTTCATTTTTTTTATACATGTGGGTATTGAAATAAAACATTAAATCATATTTGTAACAGTGTCATTAATGTAACAACAACCAGAGCGGTGCAGAGTTGATGTAGCTCTGGAGTGTCCCTTGGATGCTGTTGCAGAGGGAGGGCAAAAGGAGCTGTTGGCTGTGGCTGATGTTCTCCATAGCCCCAGTCTGCCCACTGGCACCAGACTGGGTCCTGTTGGCACACACGCAATGCTAATTACCCCAGGCAGGACAGGGCTCACCGGGGTGACCAGTGTTCCTAGATCACAACTGTTTTTTGATTTCGTTCAGTGCTATTGACTGTGGAGGAAGGGCCAGGCTGTGGTGCTTTTCCATTGGAAAGTCTTTCTCTATTGGAGGAACAGTGAGTGATGGGGAGCGTTAATCTGTGCAGCTCTGCAGCAGCCTGCTGCAGAAGGGCTGCTGCATCTGCAGAGGAGTCTCCCATCTCTGCTCCAGAAAATAAAGTAATGGAAGGACCAATAGCAAACTTTTGGTTTAGACATTTTGTCTTTTAAAGAAGGCAGGTAGAAGCCAATTTATCAAAATTTTTGAAGCTACCTAATTAACAACTCGGAGGTGTCATGTAGTGTTTTGTTTTGTGGATAAAGGCATTGATTGAAAGGTTATACTGGATATTTGAAATGAACTTTTGACTCTGTGCTTTCCTGAATTTGGGGGAGTAATTTATTTGCTAAGTTGAACATGAGGCATGATTAAAGCCAGTTAATAAACACAGTTGCCCAGTGCTTGATCTTGCTGTCCTACTGAAGACTTTCAGATCTTTATGTGAACCTCTGACTGTTTCTATGAGATCCCCCTGTCTCAACTTCTTGCAAAATATTAAACACTGTACTCCGGCCCTGCAAATGACTGTGCAGCAGGGTAAGCTGATGGTTTAAAGTGGATGATGATAAATCATGCTGATAAATTAAATGTTTTATTTACATGTGGTGGCATTTTGGTACAGGAGTTGCCCGTGCTTTGCCAGGCAGCAATTAGTGCTATCTTGAGTAGCTTTGCATGGCTGTGGCTGGTTTACCTCAAAGGGTGGTGAAAGCACAGGTGACCCTCGGGATTCTCAGATGGGATGACAGGATCCCTGAAGCTGCCAACAGCAGAAACATACTGATTAGTATTCACAGGTTTTCATAACTGAGTGGCTGGAGGGTTATCTGTTTTCTAAATGAAAAATTATGCTGAAAGAACTGCAGGCAAAATAAGGGAAACTTACTTCAGATAAGCAGATTTTTTTTTTTTCTGTTTACAAAAGACAATATGTTTACTCTTTAGCAACAAATAGAAACTCTTTTAAATACAGCTCATTAAAGATTTGGGGTACCAGTGGCAAATTTTCATCCCTGTCCACATCAGATAATTGTCAATATACTAAAATTTGAGTATTTTCTGTCCTTCTGGTTTTGTTTTTTATTAAAATCACACCACTGTATTTGTTTATCTTCAACATTTGGGATCATCTACAGGGACTTTAAATTCAATTGCTAAAGAAGCAAAATAGTCAAGCTTATAGCTGTTGACCTCTTAGCTGCCTGTGCATCTTTCTGTTGTTTCTTTCTGCACAACAGAGGTCTGCAAATATACATGAGACGGAAAGAGAAAGCTGATTAGATTAAATGACTGTAAATGCTGTGTCTGTGGAAACGATACTGTGTGATTATCCTGTGATTTCCATTCTGTAGATACATTTTTGTATGCTCAGAACTGCTAATATCCTGTAAGACATTGTGTAGCCAGTTTTGCGCCTTTGTGCATTTCAGATTCATACAATTTTCCCTTTCTTTATTTCCCTTGACATCTCTAACCATTGCTATTAAAACTGTTGGTTTGAACCTGCTCATTTTAGATGCCAGACCAGTTTGATCAGACAGTGGTGCTTAACCAGCTGCGCTATTCTGGGATGTTGGAGACGGTCAGGATTCGGAGGGCTGGTTTCCCAGTCCGGAGGCCCTTTCAAGACTTTTATAAAAGGTAAACACACTGACACGTATGAGCGCTTCAGCTGTAAATCACGGGTACCAAGTCAACATTCCCGTGTTGAGGAATAAAAATAAAAAGAAAAAAAATAATATGGCAAAAATAGAACTTATTTCTTAAATGAAGCAATAAATTCTTTTTGTTTGCCAGGTATGAAGTCCTCATGAGAAACTTAACTCTGCCTGAAGATTTAAATGAGAAGTGTGCTGTCCTACTTCGTCTCTATGACAGCACAAGCACTGAATGGCAGCTTGGAAAAAATAAGGTAAAATAATCTGACTGTGCATATTGTGAGGCTGGTGCTTGTACAAAGCTGAGGGGATAGGATTTAGACTGCGCAGCTGCAGAGATGTAGTTTGTAATGGTAATTACTTCTGGCCTTAAAAGAAGCTGTGCTTGCCTGTTGGTGCTCTTGAAAGACTTATAGCAACAATTAATGATTGTGCTGAGGAATTTGCTGTCCAAGGCACTTAAATATTGACTGGTGATTTCAGTCATGGAGAAAGAGTCAACTTGAATTCTCTGTCACTGCTCACAAGTGATAGCACTGGTGAGGATCAGAACTTGAAATATGGCATTTGGATTTTATCATCTTTAGAAGTATGGAGTATGTGAGGTAGCACTTCTTTTCTTCAGGGCTGCTCCACTCATACTAGTAAACCTACCTACAAGATGCCTCCTCAGTGGTAGAAACTGGGGAGGAATTTTAGCCAGTGTTCACGTGGCAGAGTTGAGCTTCAAGATGTGTTTGTTATTCTAGTCTGAGAGTCTTTTTCAGAGGTAAACTAGACATTGATGTGTTCAACCGGACAACCTGAACTTTGGCCAGAGCTGCCTTTTTTTAAAAATCAAATTATTTTAATTAAAATAATTAAATTTTAAGTTGAGAAGTAAAACAATCCAGGTGGTTTTGCATGCTCATTTTGCAAGTTTGATTTCAGAAAACAGATTGTGATTTGTGCTGTTGGATTTCAGTAAATGCTTTCACAAGCATTGCGGACTCAAGAGAAGATTCCCCATTGCAGGATTTGAGATTTCCTAAATATTGAAAAGTTTTTTAAAACCTTTCTCAGTGCCATAAGGTAGCAAAAATATTTTTTAAAATCTTAATGATTTCTGTATGAAACATGCTTCCCCTTATCCTTTTCTCCTGAGAACTGCATAGTTTTGAAGGGTTTCTTTCATTTTATATGCTTAAGGAGTCTCAGATTTCTATTGGGAAAGTTGTTTTAATCATTTTACAGTTACTGTAATAGAATATTAAATATTCTGCTAGCAATTCATGTCATCTTCCATCCCATTTTTGTAGACAATGGCTTACAGGCAGCACTGTGGTAACATTAAGCTGCAGAGTTGGGCTGTATTTCCCATTATACTTTCAGATGTAGTGTGTTAACAATATTTATGCATGGACTCCGGAGAGTGCTTTGGCATCTTAGGGACATATATTTATCAGAACCTGAAATTGTTTTAATCAACTGCTCGTCAGGACCTTGGCAGGAGTCAAAGCTCTGTTGTAACTTCCCTGACTGGGGTTTGGCTCGTCCTCCCCCAGGAGCTGCCTGTGCATTTGTAAGAGTCTTTATAAACAGCTTATTGTAGAGGAAAACAAGGGGGCATTGGTTTCAGACTGAACATGGGATGGGGCACTATCCTGCCCCTACGTTATTTAAAATGGATAATAATGACATTGCAATGATTTAGCTTCAGTGTGACTTTTTTTTTTTTTTCGTCTCTTACATCTCCAGCTGCAGTGCACCTGCTCAGGAAAAGACATTGACCTGGGCTTAACATCTGCTTAGCATCCATTTCTGTTCAGGAAGTAGCTTAATACCTCTCTGAGCAGAATTTTGTTGCGGTTTTAAAGCTACTGTGTGCAGAGCAAAGAAAGATTGCCCACTGAGTGAAAGAAAAGGCTTTTTCCACTAGTAAAAACATAGTATAGAAAAAGCTGCCCAGTGCAACTTGGACATTAGAACTCTGACACTTTCTGTGGAACTTTTTATGTTCCTTACTTTTGGGTAATTTGTGCTAGAAAGTCCCTTTCTAGTTTTGTTCAAAACTCACAACTGTACCTCTCCTCAAGAGTGCTTCCTCTTTGGCTTTGATGATGGGCTTTTTTTCTCATAAATGCAGAGGGGAAAACTAGCTTCTTTTGCATTTGAACACCCCCAGAAGTCTATTAGGGTTCTTTTTTTAGGTGGGGTTTTTTTTGCGGGGAGGGGAAAAGGAATTTTTGGGCAGTGATTTTGTGGGTTTTTTTTCACAGCAAGAGAAAACCTTGAACACTTCAAGAAAGCAGTTCTGCTTTTAGATGTCTTTACAGCCCTTCTCCCTTAGCAGATCCCACCCTGTCCATGAACTTTCCTTATTGCCACATTGTGGTGTGCAACCTGGCTCTCATCCTGCTTAATCAAAATGTTGCTGGATTGGCTATTTCCAGCTGCCCATGTGTCAGGCAGCAGCATGCCAGGCTGTTGTCACCTATAGCTGATACCAGCAGACTTGGCCTTCGAAAAAGAGAAGTTGAGAAGAGCTGCAAAAAGCGCTGACAGCAGATAGCTCACCAGTATGTGACTGTGTGGTAAAGAGCAGATGTCAGGGCAGGTGGAAGAGGGAAGCTGCCTTCCTTGTGACCCTGCTTGACTGGAGAAGCAGTTTTATTCATTTAAGGCAAAATAAGCTGTGTTAGTCAGTGTATGTCAATGCCACATGCTAAAGCTGCCTCTACGAGGCACTAGGTGGTCCATGTGAGTGATCCAGGTTAGTACTTGGAAGAGTACCTGGGAAGCAGGGAGAGGGGCTGCCTGTGGGTGAGGGGCTGGCTGTGGTGGAGTGTCTGACCCTGGAAGCCCTTTCCGTGTAACAGCAGGAAAGCACAGTCAAGTCAACGTCAATATGAAACCACTCTCATTTCTGTTTACTTCTGCAGTCCTATAGCAGTGTCTTTGGAAGCAGCAAGGCTTGTAAATCACAACCTGATGTGACTGGGGAACAGCTAAATTATTGGAGTGGTATTACTCAAAATGGGAAGTTCATTTTAAGTCCTGCAGCTTCTCTGGCCTGTGTTAATCTTTGGTGGAAGAAGCTGTTCAATGAATCCAGTAATTATGTTTTTTCTTTGAAAAACCCTGCTCCTAATTAAAAATTAAAAAGAGTAATCACTCTTCCCACTGAAATCCAAAGTAAGAGGATCATCTACAAGTATTTTCTTTTAAGAGAATACTTTATTTTCTTATAAAGTGTAAGAAGAGGAAATTTCTGAGGAAATAGTACATTTGTCCATGAATTCAAAGCTGAGGCTTGCTGTTTGGCAGCACCACGGCTGTCCATTAAATATAATGTTCTCCAAAAGTTGTTAACCAGAAGTTTTCTTATGTAGGTGTTTCTCCGGGAGTCCTTGGAACACAAGTTGGAGAAACAGCGAGAAGTGGAAGTCACTAAGGCAGCAATGATTATCCGAGCACACATCTTAGGTTATGCAGCCCGGTAAGTGACTAGATGAGAATATTAATTATCAGGATTTGAAATAAGTGGATGGGGTGTCAAGGAGTTAAATCCTTCTGACACAATTCTTAGCTTTTTCTGAGGACCAGGCATTCAAATCTAGTAAGAGGCTTTTGAAAATACCAGCTGAAAATACCCATGAATAAAACAAAGTTTGAATTGTTTTAATATAATTAATAGGACAGTGTAGAAATTTGGAGGTCAGCCAGTATCCATTGGATTGTATCATGACTTTAGATCCATGGTATTAGATCCATGGTAGGAACTCCAGCTGGATAGCACCTAGTGGGGCTGCCCCAAATTACCAGCTGAGATCATGATTTATCTTTGCTTCATCATGGTGAGAAAAGGCAAATAAAGCTAATCTGTTTGGTTCTTAGAGAACCATGACATTAGGTTACTGATTAATGTTCCATTTGTCTACCTGGCTTCGTGCATTATGTGTTAGGTGGAGTTGCTCATCCCATTTGTTTATTTCTCTGGTGTTTTTACAAGTCAGTTGAGGACAGTTTAAGGAAGCTTGTTTGCATAATGAGGTAATTTCTTTTCATGTGTATATTAGCCCTGTTCTTATATTCTGACCAGTATGTTACTTAAAAACTATATCCTTTTTTAAATGATAGAGTTATCCTGCTGTTGATGGTCTTCCTTTTCAGAGATGTGAGATGACTATCTATGTATATTCTTTCTCTTCATTTGTGCACACACACAGAGCTGTCCTTTTAGCATCTCCTTCTCAGGGGGGTAAGAACATGTAAGACAGGTAATGTGCATTTCCTTAAATGAAGACACAGACAGTGCTGTCAAAGCAATGAGAGAATCTCTTTCTTCTCAAAGGGAGAAGAATGTGAACAACAGTGGGGAAACCATCACAGAGCCAGAGTTACCACTGAGAGGAGACCTCATTGCAGTCCACAACTTCCTCATGAGGGGAAGAGGAAAGGCAGGCACTGATCTCTGTTGTGACCAGTGACAAGACCTGAGGGAATAGCCTGAAGTTATGTCAGAGGAGGTTTAAGCTGGATATTAGAAAAAGCTTCTTCATCTGGAGGGTGGTTGGGGACTGGAACAGGCTCCCCAGGGAAGTGATCACAGCACCAAGCCTGACAGAGTTCAAGAAGCGTTTAGACAATGTTCTCAGGCACATGGTGTGATTCTTGGGGATGATCCTGTGCAGGGTTAAGAGTTGGACTCAATGATCCTTGTGGGTCCCTTCCAGCTCAGCATATTCTGTGATTCTGTGATTGCAGGTCACCATGGCAAAATCCCTCATAACTGCTCCTTAGTTTGTTGTTTCATTAGAATTTTGCTTCTTTATTTTTTGCCCCCAGAAAGCGGTATAGAAAGGTTCTCTACTATGTGGTTGTGATACAGAAGAACTACAGAGCCTTCAGTGGTAGGAAAAAGTTCCTGTGCCTAAAGAAAGCAGCCATAGTTCTTCAGAAGCAGCGGCGAGGCCAGCTGGCTCGACGTCTTTACAGGGAGCGACTAGAGGAGAAGTGGAGACAAGAGGAGGAAAGAAGGAAAAAGGAGGAAGAAAGGTACAGTATGCTGTCTTACATCACTCTCCTGTCTGTGGCCATATTAGGTGTTGGTCTAAATAGCCTTTTATTTTAGGCTGTTCCAAATCAAGGGATTTTGAAAACCTTTGCTGCTTTTGCTAAAAGATGCATGTAGCTATCGTAGTAGTTTCATATTCACAAACATATTTGCGGTGACCTTATTTTTGGCTGTCTTTTCCATGTGGCAGATGATCTCTGTAAGTTGAGCTATTGCTCTAGAAAAGGAATGTGATGAGCTTATGTTGAGCTTGATTGACTAACTACTCTTCCTTCACTTCTAGGGAAAGACAAAGGCAAGAAGCAGAGCGTCTTGCCCAGCAGGTAAATGATATTCCTAATGCTTTCAGCCCTTCTGTTTATTTGAGTATCTCAACCCAGCA
This sequence comes from Empidonax traillii, assembly GCF_003031625.1. Taxonomy (NCBI): domain Eukaryota; kingdom Metazoa; phylum Chordata; class Aves; order Passeriformes; family Tyrannidae; genus Empidonax; species Empidonax traillii. The sequence goes on from NW_020955431.1 coordinate 71,511, forward strand.
ATTAAAAAAATAAAAGGCATCTCTAGCATTTAAACTAAACTTATTACAGGAGTTGGCAGATAAAGCCAAAGGAAACTCAATACAGTTGTTTGCATGGAAATTTCCTTCACCCATGCTTTCATTTCATTTCTGGAAAAGACTGAATTTTCTGCACATTCTTGAGCTTCCAATATCTCTGAACAAATGGAATCATGGTTGAATTTTTCTTTTTCTTTCCTTTTCTTGCTGATATTTTAAATGAATGACATGGTGCAGTATAGTGCTTTAGAAATAAATTTTAAGAATGAATCTTGCATTTAGGGGCTTTATTTGATTTTGTTTTGTTTTGTTTTATATGCAGGCTGAAGAAGAGAGAAAAAAGCAGGAACTGGCGGCCATTCAGAAAGCCCAGAAGGAGGCAGAGCTGAAGCAAGAGGTGGAGAAGCAGAAGGAAAGCAGGCAGGTGGAAGAAATCCTGCGTTTGGAAAAAGAAATCGAAGACCTGCAGCGTGTAAAGAAGCAGCAGGAGCTGTCCTTGACAGAGGCTTCATTACAGAGGCTGCAGCAGCTTCGAGATGAGGAGCTCCGGCGGCTTGAGGATGAAGCATGTCGAGCAGCCCAGGAGTTCCTGGAATCTCTGAACTTTGATGAGATTGACGAATGTGTCCGAAACATTGAGAGGTCTCTCTCTGTGGGCAATGGGTACCCTGCAGAGCTAACTGAACAGACTGGAAATGCCTGTAGTGAAAAGCCCAATTTTAACTTCAGCCAGCCATATCCTGAGGAGGAGGTAGATGAGGGCTTTGAAGCTGATGATGATGCATTTAAGGATTCGCCCAACCCAAGTGAGCATGGCCATTCCGATCAAAGGACCAGTGGCATCAGAACAAGCGATGATTCCTCAGAAGAAGATCCCTATATGAATGATACTGTGGTGCCAACAATTCCTGCTGTTGGTGACACCATGCTTATACCTCCTGCCCACGACACAGTCAGTCTCCACAACTCTTCGAGCGGTGAATCCACATACTGCATGCCAGAAAACGTGTCGTGTAGACCCCCAAATTCTGTGGAACTTATTTCTCCCGACGGGGACTACGATTACGACCAAGATGATTATGAAGATGGTGCTATTACTTCTGGTAGCAGTGTGACCTTCTCTAACTCGCACAGTAGCCAGTGGTCACCGGACTACCGGTGCTCAGTGGGGACTTACAATAGCTCTGGAGCATACCGATTTAGCTCTGAGGGAGCTCAGTCTTCTGTAAGTATCACTGGTTTTATTATCTAATAAATGATATGTGCTTTCTGACTTTTTTTTTCTCCTGCTGTGCCCCTGTAGAGTCACTGTAGCTGTTCTGAGAAAAGTCTGCGCTGTGTAGCTTGATTTGCTTAGAGTGCATATGGAAACAGTTGTCTGTTGCCATCTAGATGCCACTGGGGTGAGTGCATTAGAGTCAGAGATAGCTCAGATGCTACTTGCAGTCCTGGGCTTCTGCACGGATATGGTTTTAACTGTTATAATGCAGAACTGCACGTTCCTTAGAGGAGTTCAGTGCATGGCCTTGGATGCCGTTTATAAGCAAAGTTCTTCTCTGTGTATATGTTTGGAGTTGGGGTACCAGGTAGCATGTTGGGGAATTGATTTCAGGAAAAACAGATTCAGTTGCATGCAAGTTGCAACAGTATTGAAAATAAGCTGCTTGAAGAAGTCCTTGAAATGACAGGCATATTTTGAGGTGACTTGGAGAATAAAGTTCACACGACGGCAGATGTTAAAGTTATTGAAGCAGACAGTCATACTGAGGAGCTCTTTTTCAGTGTTGTTTACTGAGTATACCATGGGCTTTACTCCGCAAATAGTTTTGAAAGAATATGATTTCCTCTACCACTCACCGAGTAATTCTGTGAGACTATCTCACCAAGTGAAAAGGTATTTCAGCAACACTGACTTGTTTAGAAGGAAAACTTTAACACTAGAATAGCTAATACAGTTGAAGCAATGAAAACCAGTCAAAGAGGCATCCTGGGTGTATTTGTTGTGTAATCACACAGTTTAGGCTGCAATGTACTCCCTCCTTTGTTAGATGGATGAAAAACAATGAGGAATTATGTTCTTGCGATACATGATAAAATGCTTTAGCTACAGACTTCTAAACCAATCTTATCTAAACTCTTTCTTGAGAGATTTTGATCTTTATTTCCTTTCTTCTGTAGTTTGAAGACAGTGAAGAAGATTTTGACTCCAGGTTTGATACAGATGATGAACTTTCCTACCGGAGGGATTCAGTCTATAGCTGTGTCAGCCTGCCCTACTTTCACAGCTTTCTGTACATGAAAGGTACTGGGTGAATCAGAATTTGCTAAATATACAAAATAACCAGAAATATTTATTGTATTTTACACTCCCATTCCTGTAGAGTTAAGCCATTTTTTTATTTTGCAAAGGACGATGGAAAAGTGACTATTTACTTTGAGCTGTTCTCGAATTAAGTTACTTGCAGTAGCTTACCCCTCTGCATGGGTTTAAATCACTAAATCCGTGGTTTAAAACCACTAAATCAGTGTTTTTCCCCTGTGCAAAGAAAGATCAATATTTTGGGCTGCCTCTGTTCCATTTTATCTTTGCTGGCTCGCAAACAATGGAATATTCAGCATAAATATAGAAAAATAACTCAAAAAGTCAAATTGTACCAATTGACCTCAAGTTTTGAGCAAATCAGATTCTTGCTTCCAAAACCTTGTAACATAGACAGCATTCTACACTGCAGATCAGTTTTATCGACCTTAGTCAAATATCACTTTGGATTTGGAACACACAAAAAAGGTTATGTGCAGCAAAAGGGTGTGAGAGACTCTTAAAGAACATACACAGCAGTTCTCTGGTTAAAACTGTTAGGTATATCTCCTGATGATTGATTAGCAAATTATAATCTCGGTGAATCCTTATATGATATCCATCACTGTAGCATAGCTTATTTTTCTGGAACAGGAACAGTGATGAATGTATGCACCACTATGTTTGTGTGAAAAATAATGCAGCAGTCAGTAACAGAGCTTTTGCTGACATGGCAAGGAAGAAGTTTTTGTGGGATCACAGGAGTATATTGTCTTGGTTAAGGTTTTTAATGACTGTTTAACTACAGTGCAAGGTACGTTGTCTACTGTATAGCCACACTTTGGTATGACAGAGTTCCCACTGGTGTATTTCATACTCTAAATATAGCTTTGTCAGGTTTTGTGGGTTTGAGTTAACCATTGTTACCTTCCAACAACCTGGAGAGAGGAAGGAGTTTAACACCAGTCTTTTCTTAGATTATCATTGAAATACATTGAAAACAGTGTTTAAGATTGGATTTTCATGTGCAGTATGACTTTTCAGTAATTTATTATTTATATAAAAAAAAATGGCCAGTCTCTTCACGAACGAAGAACCGGGGAAGGTCTTTACACCTTCCAGCCTGCGCATTGGATTTTTTAGGTGAGACACAGTGTGCGCGGAACTGAGCCCACCCTTTAATCCTGAGGTTCATCTGCCGGGGCCAAGCACGCTTGGACGGTGGCAGCGAGGTCCTCAGGACGTAGATGGATTGCC
>NW_020955431.1:75414-108742 GCF_003031625.1 Empidonax traillii
ACGAAGAACCGGGGAAGGTCTTTACACCTTCCAGCCTGCGCATTGGATTTTTTAGGTGAGACACAGTGTGCGCGGAACTGAGCCCACCCTTTAATCCTGAGGTTCATCTGCCGGGGCCAAGCACGCTTGGACGGTGGCAGCGAGGTCCTCAGGACGTAGATGGATTGCCTTACAGGGCTAGCGAGCTCCATCTGCCACTGCACCACCAGGGACACTCATTATTTATATATTGTGTATATGTAATTATATATATGTTACATATATTTTTGTAATATAGAGACTTATTATAATTTATAATTTAAAGGGTTTTAGATTGACAACAATATTGGAGGTCGTAAGGATATACAAAAATGAGGGTTGTGGCTTACAGCAGAGACTCAGTTTAACTGCAGTTGTTGGTCAGAATCGTCCAGTTTTGATGTGATCACAGCTTCTGTTTTACAATACAATTGTTTGTTTTAACTGTGTATAAACCCACATTTGTCTCTCTTGCCAGGCGGCTTAATAAACACATGGAAGCGGCGCTGGTGTGTCCTGAAAGATGAGACCTTCCTGTGGTTTCGTTCCAAGCAGGAAGCACTTAAGCAGGGTTGGCTTCACAAAAAGGGGGGTGGATCATCTACACTTTCCAGAAGGAACTGGAAGAAACGATGGTTTGTTCTCAGACAGTCCAGGTTGATGTACTTTGAAAACGACAGTGAAGAAAAGCTGAAGGGTGCCGTGGATGTCCGAACTGCCAAGTAGGTTTATACGGTTTTGTATGTTAGCCATGGTTCCTCCTAAGTACTTCTTGGAGCTTAATCTGAGAAGACATCGAATGCCCTGCCTACAAATTGTGTGAATGCAAGCATGAGACTGTGTATGATGAAGTTATTGAAAGCAAGTGTTGTCCTTAGCTGGCTCTCTTTTAAGTCTACAGAGTGCTCCAGAGCTAAGCCAGTGCCAAATACTTCAGAAAACTGCTGGTATAATGAACCCATCTATGCTTTCTCGCAGACTAGAGGCCCTACTTAGTCTGTAATGATTCCCAAGACAATCTGGGGCATGTTGCCAAGTCTGTAGCTGCAGGCAAACCTGGAATGGGGAGGGTGGAATTAATAGGCCCTGAATATATTGAAGTTTGCCTGGGTCAAAGCTAAATCTTCTGCATGTATTTAGATTTTTTTCATGTTTAAAATAATTGTGGTAATGTGGAAAAGTCTTTAAATGCATATATTAAAAACCCAGAATTACTAAATCTAATAACTTATGTCTTGCTAACTAAAGTTCCTTATGCCTTAAAATTCTATGCTTCCTGAAGCATGCATAAAAAAAAAGTTTTCTAAGGGATGGTATTTTTCCTTCTAAATTATCTAGCTAATTTAAAAATTGAAGTGTGCTAATGTTGGTAGTCTCATTCTGTATAAAGTGCACCTAAGCTTTCGTCCAAAGTAGAGAAAAAGAGAAATGGTTTGTAATGCTCAATTCCACTTTGTGCCTTGTAATCTGCAACTATCCAGTTTATTTTGTTACTTCAACAGAGAACATAAACTCAATTGAAATCTTAGATTAATCTTTACTTTGGAAGTCCTGGCCTGAGCCCGATTTCAAGCAGGACAGTAAACAGTTTCAGTGGGCATCCTGACTTGCCCTTGTAAAACCAATGAGCTGTTCACTGTCAAGTAAATCTCTGAATAGAAACTGAAGTTCCTACTGCATTTTTTTTGGTTGAAACTGAATTTGACTCTGCCTCATGTGCAATACCATTTATTTAGCATATTTTTCTAATACCTTCAATCCTTCTTTTTTTTTGTTGTTGCCACATTGCTTCATTGACTGTGTCCTATAGAAGTTCTTTGCTGAACGTACCTTTAAAATTGTCAGGTAAAGGTTGTTGAACCTAACTTGAACTGTAGGTTCAATCTATGAGTATTTGTGTATAAAATAGCTAAAAGAAAGAGTACTTATATTTCAAGAACTGTATTTCATAAGATATAAACAATAGCTTTTCTAGGAAATTTTAATATTTACTGCGTGCATTTCTAACCTATCATGAGACTTACATATTTCACTACTCCATATTATGGACCCTGTTTGATTTAAAAAATCTTAGGCTGATTCACTTAAAACACAGAACAGGGAGGTGTTCTATTGAACATTGTTACTGGGAGGGAAGGAAACCAAATTAAAGAAAACAGTAGAGAATTACAGCTTTTTGTTTTGATAGCAGATAAATTGTTCTCAGGAGCCCAATAAGCAGAGCTTGCATATATTTCTTATAGGATAGAGATTTATGAAAATAGTACAGCTGATAAGAAAATATTAACTAGTTAAGGAAATAATAAGCTTCAGACAAATACAGCAAAAAGGAAATTTAAGTTGCTTTTTTAACCTTCAGGGTAATCTAATGTAATAGTTTAAAAAATCTTGTGCTTTGGGGTTCAAAATTGTTCAATATATTGATACTTAGATATCCAAACTAAAAATCAAAAAGATGTCATTTTTTAGCAGATGAGTGCTCAGCTTTTTCTGGAAGTCATGTTTGGAATTGTCTTTATGCTGACTCACAACCACACAGAATCACTAATCCAGGTTTTGTTTGCTTTTTGTTTTTAATCTTCAAGAGCTTTCTTTTTAGCACTCCAAAAATCACTTGGTTATGCAGTCAGTTCAGAAATATATCCATTTCTCAACTCAGTCATCCCTGCCTCTGTTGAGGTTTGATAATGCTTTACTTTTTCATTAGTTCTTGTTAAAATGGTAACAGAATAGTCAGCTTGGTATAGCGATGTTCCTAATAGTTTGAATATTTGTACTGTAGAGGCAGAAAACACAACTGTAGTTTGGTGAATTAGTACTGTCTAAAAAATCACTTTGTGAGTCTTGCAGATGAGCCTGATGAAGGCTGACTGCTGCTGTTTTAAGCATCAGCAGTTCATGAGCCTCTCAGCAGAACAGAATTTTCAGAATGTTCATAATCTGTAATGCTCAATCTTGGTGTTTTCCTTTTTGCAGAGAGATTGTTGATAATACAGGCAAAGAAAATGGTATTGATCTAATAATGGGTGATAGGACCTACCACTTAATTGCTGAATCTCCTGAGGATGCAAGGTATGAAAATCATTAGGCCTATCTTTTTTTTTTTCCCCTTTTTAATCTCTATGCCATTCTGACTTGTGCTTGTCATTAATTTGTTTGGCCGGTGTCACAAAATATTTCAACAGTGTTAAACACATTGCATTTAACCCATTTTTTCAAGGGCCTGCTGAGATCTTGTGGCAGACCATTACTGGGAGGAGTCAGATTGCCAGTGAAAATTTGCCTAGAATTTGGCTGTTACTCATCTATTCCCAGCAACTTTCTGAAATACTGTGTGTCTGTAGAGAGGCAGGTGTTAGCCCCTGATGCTTCTCCCGTGCATTACCTTGCTGTGTTTAGCTGCATAGATCAAATCAATATTTAGGATCCTCTAATCTGCCTGAAATAAAGCACCTTATTCTTTATAGTTGAGATCTGTTTGCCCAAGCAAAGCCTATAATTTTTTCAGATAGAAGTTGTAATGCAGTCACTGGGTTTTGGGGGCAAAACCATGTTTGTTAATAAGAAGACTGTGTAAAGAGTGTTTCCCTTTCTGCTGATTTATAAAGGGTCTTGCTTTTGTTGCTAAAGGATCCATAGGGGGAGGCTGCTGGGTGAGGAGCAAGCCTGACTTGTCAGATCAGTTGTAAAGCATATTTAAAAAAAAAAAATCCCCATGCTACAGTTCATGGGAGATAATAATATGCTTGCCCATAAAAATCAAGCATTTAAATAAAGTTAACTTAGTAATCAAAGCTTATTACCCACTGCCTTGCTGCCCCAAGGGCAGAATACAGGATGCCTTTGTCAACAACACCTGAGCTGCTTTGCTCTGAAGGCTCAAAAGTGGCTTTGTATTCTGTTCTTTTTAAAGTTAGAACACCTTCATCTATCACAGGACCCTGAGGATAGATGTAGCAATGCTTACAATGCAGAATCTTTCTTCATTTTTTAAGGCATCTTTAAAATTACTCTTGAAATAACTTAGGACCTTTCTAGCAGTTACTGTTAAGATTCTTGTGTGATGTAAGGCTTAAAATGAAGGCTTAGCTAAAGTCTCTTCTATCAGACCTGTGTAGTTGCCCTAGGGACCCCAGTAAGAAATTACCAGCACACAGACTTGTCTGTTGCCATGCATCTCTTTCAATTCCTTCTCAGACATGGAGGAGGAGACACTATACACTATCAATAGTGTACATACCACGTAACATACCATCCAGATTAAATTGGCTTTCACAAGTGTATTTCATGTTTCTTTTTTCTCAGTCATCCCAGAAGACTTAATGAGGGAGATGTGTAGGATTTGCAGACAGCCTTAAGCCAGTGTTAATGTTTGGCATTGTTAAAAGTGAAGTATGAATCATTGGACTGTGTTGGGTCTGGATCTGCTATTGAAAAAATCTTTTGTACATGGGCTGAATCATGATCTGAGGTTGCTTTTTGTTCAAATGAAGGCAACAACCAAGAGAAACATGGCAGACCCCCAAAAGAGGAATTACTATTTTGATCATGGAAGTGTATTTGAGGAAAGAAGTAATGCCGTTGCTGAGGGTTTATTCCTTTAAAACCCTAGCCTGTCTTTTTCCCTATTCTTGTCTTCTGGGACTCAGTTGAAAGACAGAGGAGGTCCCATGAGAGAAGAAAGCAAAACTAGGCCTTTGTCTTTTGCAAAGTGCCATGATTTTTCTTTTTCATTTACACAAAGATTACATGAAATCAGGAAAACGCAGACTTTTTCTTTAAAATCCATTAATAAATTATTACTGAATGTGCATATGAAGTATTTTTTTTTAATTTAAACAGAAGGTTCACATTTAAATACATTTGCAATTCCTGAGCCCAAAAAAGAAAACTGAATTTAATTTATGGGAATTTTTTGGTAGATGAAGTTTAGTTTTCTTCAGTTTCTTTAGTTTCTTCAGCTGATGGTTCCCTCTCTCTAGCTTCCCTTCTTTCTACGGGTTTTCGGTGATATTGTCTTACATTCCAGCAAAGTAAGTGTTAAGCACAACCTCTCTGTGGATATCTCTGGGTCTTAAAAAAAGAATCAGAACTAAATATGTGCTCATCTGCTTCGTGGTCTGGCACTCTAAATCTTTGTTTTTCTTCATTCCTTGCACTGTTTCTAATAAAAGTGTAAGCTGATAGAAAGGATTTAGGATATGGCAGTGATGATACTGTTTGACAGCCTACAAAGTTTTTCTGAAGCTATTTTGGCAGTTCAGTTTCCAGAAATCTACATTATGGGGAACAGTTGGCATTTGAATGCTGAAGTTAAGGAATCAGCTCTTCAGTGTCCTCGGTATCAATTCCGTGACTATAAGCAATTGCAGAAAAGATAGCTTCGTATTCAAGTTCAGTAGTTTTGCATTTGCTTCCTCAACCCCATGGTGGTGGAGGAGCCTCTGCAGTAAAGTGAGGAGTCTGTTTTAAAGGCTGGGCTTCTGATCCCTTTGAAAACTTGGCCCCAGGTGGTTTTCATTAGAATGGCAAATTCATATCTCAAAGAATGGCATTCAGGAACCTGCTGAACAGGCCAAGCTCTGCCCTCAGATTTCAGTGGGATTGCTTAGAGCGGTTGAGCTTTATCATATACAACTGCCAGGAGGACAAAGATTTCCCAGAAGCAGAAGGTGTGGTTGGAATTAAATCCATTTGCAATTGCTATGGGCTGAAGTACTGGAAACCTCTGCCAGTTTTCCTGTTCAGGATATATACAGCGCCACTGGAATGGCACAGATTTGCCCTGGTCCAACTTCACTGGCCTTTCCAGCAACTGGATTTTTCAATGCTCCATAGAGAACAAAAACCGTGGAGGTATTTGCTTGGGGTTTTTATTCTCTTTTCCCTTTTAGCTTCTACAGAGAACTTGGGTTGTCTTTGAAAAAGTATCGCTGTAAGAAATTATTACCAGTCACGCTATCGGTGCAGCAGAACTTATTACCTGAATGTTAAGTTTCCCATTAAAGGCTTTGTGTGCAGCTAGTAATGTATTTTATTCCAGATGAAATGTGTGGAATGTGTTACAAATACTTTCTAGGCACTCAGATGTTTCAGTGTGTTTACACTAGTTTTTCAGAGATGCCACTTACTGTACAAGGAACTTGTCTTCAGGAACAGGGTATGACACGAGCTTGGATGGGAGACCTGGAGGGGCTTGCTTGCACTCAGTATTACTTGAATTCACATAAAGCCTTGCTGCTTTTATGCCTGTTGACAAAAGGAATCTTAAGCAATTTCAAAAACCTGCAGAACCTGCTAGATCTCTGCAGAACAAAGGTGACAGAAGGCTTGTGCAGAAGCAAAATTCTACTCTTACACTGCTGCCTTTCTCTCCCCAGCCAGTGGTTTAGTGTACTGAGTCAAGTCCATGCATCCACAGAGCAAGAGATCCGGGAGATGCACGATGAGCAGGCAAATCCACAGAATGCTGTGGTAAGTCTGAATCTGAAGAACTTTTCAAAGCAATTATTTTTAGAAAAGAGGGATACTGTGGTGTCCGCACCTTCTGAGAGTCACAGCCTAGGTTTCCTTAAGTGTGGCAGTAGCTGTGACATATGAGGCTTGAGCCTCCATGTCCTTGGTCCTGTAACTGTGCAGGAAGAGAGTGTGACTTCTGATTCCTCTTCCATCATTCACTTTGATGAAAAATGACTTTTGGTTTTGGGGTGTTTTCTCTGGTCCAGTTTGAAGTTTTGAAAAGATACAGTTAATGAGTAAATTAAAAACCAAAGAGTTGAAAATTTGAGGTTTCTCTGGTCCTGCATTTATCATTCTGTATAACATACACTGATGATAAATGGAATACATTTGGAACCTAATTTCAAGCCAAAGGAAGCAAAAACTTGCTTAATGTCTTCATAAGTTTGTTCTGAGAGGATGCCATTTATATTGGGATGGCATTTTTCAGTGAAAAATTCAAGCAGGTTTGGAAACATAGAAAATAGCAGGTTTTGAGCTGCTCCAGCTTAACTACAGATAATCTTTTACTGGATCTGTTCATCTGAGTGTCTTAGTTTTCCCTTCTGCAGTTTTAATGGTTAAGAGAAACTGATGCCCAAACCTGCAGTTCAATTTGCTTGATCAAAGCTGCTGCTCCTTTCACATGTCTCTCAGAAGAGTACTGTGACTAATGTAATAGTAAATGTCTTCCTCATTTTCTGGTTGGATGTTTGTTTATAGGGTACACTCGATGTAGGACTAATTGATTCTGTCTGTGCTGCTGATAATCCAGATAGGTAAGTCAGAACCATGCCTGGTGACTTTCTTTTTCTCCTTTCTCTAGCCAAAATCAGACACTTTATAATTTAGTCTCTGTATTGTACTGGCCACATGCATTAAAGTGGTTCATTATTTCCTCCCTCTTCATAGTACTGTTGAAACATGTTAAAACATGTCCATGCACTAGGAATGATGGTAAACTTTGTGGGGGCTTTAATAACTTCCCTGACACTGCTTCATATGTGAACTCTTCAGCTCCTAAGGTGATCCAAAAGTAGAAGATTAAATATTTGTCTCATTTATACAAGTAATGCTCCTGAAAAAAAGAGCATCTGATTTTTGAGTTGCTTAACCATATAGTAGGCAGAAAAATTAATTTTAATTTTTTTTTCTGTTCAGCTTCTCAGCATGAATGCTGTATTCTTCAGGGATAAAACTGTTTCCAAGAATAAAAATGTCTTGTAACAAAGAAGATAGTGCAGCATAAAACCAACAAAAACATCAGGATATTCTTAGTTCTTGAACTACTAACGCTGTTCTAGGGGATAAAAAGTAATCTGGTTTCAGACTATGACTCTGGTTATAAGGTTACTGGCTATGAGGTGTTATTTGTACTACAGGAGTTCACTCCAGTTTCTCTTCATTGCACGTGTGAAACAGCTGATTTTAAGTTACTGCTTTGTCCTTGGTCTGCCAAGACACTGATACCAGAAGTAACAGTGATTACAAGCCCAGGTTTTGTAAAGAATGCAACACAAATGTCCAGAGCTTACACAATTTTAAACGAGCATTTCTCCTGCTAATATAAGTTAAGCATTCTTCTTGTAAGCATTTTTTTACATGGATTTGTTTTGTCTTTTTTGTTTTGTTTTGTTTTGTTTTAGTTCTCTGATTTTAAATAAGTGATTGAAGGATTTTCGGTTAGGAAACAAATTTGACTAATATAGTTTCTTTTTATCTTGACACATATGAACCCCTCATAGCTCAAAAGAGAGAAGCTGAGCAGACAGACCTTTGAATCTGTATTCAGAAAGAATCCCAAGAACTGGGTTTCCATCTTTTCCTAGACTGGGAAGGAGGAGAGGGGAGTCTGGAAGGTTGGCTACTGTTGATCATAACCTCCTGTTTGATAGCTTCATCTACCTTAGTTTATACCTTAAGTCTCTCCTTGAGTTCTTTTGCTACAGCTTCTGTCCTGTATATGTCATTATCCAGCTTTCTCTAGAGCATGCTCCATGTAGCCCAATCTAAAGCTGCCTCCTCTTCACAATTTTTAAAAATGGCCAACAAAACTCTCTTGGGTTCCCATGCCCATTTCTTTCCTCATCCACCACCCTTCCTGACCCATGTAGCACTTCAGAACCACAGTCAGTGTGGCCAAGAACTTGGGTTCTGATCATTCCTTTCCACTCTTCTATGGCACCAGTGAGCATTAGCCGTAAGTAACATTAGATAACCTTTAAAATAACTTACACACTTGATTTACTGTAACCTCCCTTCACACAGTTTTCTAATTTTTCTCCTAATAGTTACATTTACTTTGTCCTTTATCCTGTCATCCATCTAGCTTTTATATGGCACACTGCTTTTAGATAATGATACCATATTTGGGTGAACCTCTCCATCCCCATAAACAGATTTTGGGTTCTAATTTCTATCCAGTTACCTTCTTCCAACAACTGTAAAAAGCAGTCCTTTGAGCTTCATGCTTGAGGTGACCCAGACTACATTATTCCCATTTACTACATCTGATAGAGTTATTTTGAAAAACTCTGTGCTCCAGGATGAAAGCATTAATGGTAAAGGGTTAAAGAAGTGTTTGTAGGCTGAGGAACCTGCCTCTCTAATCCAGAGAGACATCAGCACACTTCACTTGGGCTAGTTCTTCATGCTTCACTGAATCCTGCTGTAGGATTGGGTAAAAGCCAGACTCTCATTAAAAATAGATTGTATTCTCTGTGAATTGGGTTGCACTGCATTAAAAATAAAAGACTGTGTTCACATGCTGCTTCACTATAGACCTTTGTAAACTTTAGTTTGTTTTAGCTAATGTAACTACTGAAGCAGACACTCTAAATAGATCTGACCTTGAAATGGAGTTCTGATTCACATCCAAAGCTGATTAAAGATTGGAAGTTTTTCTCACCACAGATTTATTTTGAGATAGGACAAATTGCAATTTAATGTAAACTTTCCCACCATTCACAGCCCTAGCATTTTGGCGTGATTCTAACATAACTGAGTCTTTTCAAATGCTTAATATTTCTTTTTAGGTGATAAACAAATAATGCTTTAGAGGTGTACAGTATTTGTCTGAATAGAAAATGCAAACAATGGACAGTCTTTATGGTTATGGAGAGTGAGATAAACCATACATATGTTGATTGTAAAGGCTTTTTCAATTGTCATTTATTTCCATAGACCCAACTCATTTGTGATCATCACTGCTAATCGTGTTCTTCACTGTAATGCTGACACTCCTGAAGAGATGCATCACTGGATAACCCTGCTCCAGAGGTCAAAGGGGGACACTAGAGTGGAGGGACAAGAATTCATTGTGAGGGGTAAGAACTGAGTGGAGCAGTAAAGTAAATAACATCCATTACACGTTGAAGAAATTGTCCCCACAATACAGTCTGGTAATATGCCAGCATGGCAGAGTTGGAGCCACATCTTTGTGTGGTGGAGTTTACTCACAAATCAATACAGCTGAAATTATATTTCTGTTGTGCCATGTAAGAAAACACTGTAAAGATGACAAAAGTGGGTTTTAAGTTGACAGAAGAATTTTTCTAGTGAAATATCAAAATTTAAATGAAAATTGAAATAAATTTTGTATTGATTTTATTATGTCTTTATTATTTAATTGTTTGAGAATTGTACTCAAAGTTGTTTAATATGAGAGCTTATCAATTTATATATGCTTTTATTGTTGCTTGAAGTATACAACTAACTTCTGTATACAGCCTAGTTTTGTCCAACTCACTCTGTTCAAGAAAAAAAAGAGTGATTCAAATTGTCTTGAACAGGATGGCTACACAAGGAAGTAAAGAACAACCCAAAGATGTCTTCCTTAAAACTGAAGAAGCGTTGGTTTGTTTTGACGCACAATTCTTTGGACTACTACAAGAGTTCGGAGAAAAATGCTTTGAAATTGGGTACATTGGTCCTGAACAGCCTCTGCTCAGTGGTCCCACCTGATGAAAAGATCTTCAAAGAGACAGGTATTTGTTTGCTCTTGTTCAAATATGCCTTCAGTTGCCTGCTCTCCTTCTAGCTAGTAATGCAACAGACAATGCATTAAATATACTTTAAGTGGATTATTAAGGGTTCAGTTCAATGAACAAATAAAGTTCCTAAGTTACTGAAGTGTTTTACAGGGACTTACTGGGTGAAAAACAGAGGTAGTGTATACAGGAGTAAAATTTGTTCTCACCTGCATTCCAATGACTTTAGACTAATACTGCTGCTAAGTTAGTGTTCATACTTACACAGGAAAGACTTGGGGAAAAACACGAGGGTAACACTCTCCTCATACATTATTTTATGTGCTAAGGAACTATGAAGGCTAACATAGGTAGAGCAGGTATAGGGAGATCCAGAATAAGAGTCCAGTTTATGGTAACCTACATACTACACCTGAGTCAGCTCCACTGTGCTTTTTCAAAACTGGTTTTCAACTCGGAAATGTCTGTTTGCAAATGAGAAGTGACTGCTGACAGTCCTATATAATCTCATTGGGGTCACTGGCACTTCAAAGGTGCTTTCACTAGTGAAAGATGAAATACATTTCCTTTAATTTAATCAGCTTCATAAAAAGCCTATATAATGATGCAGAGAGAGAATTTGAACTGAAATGCTCTTCCTGTCATAGTTGCCACTTCATTCGTGTAAAATCAATTACTTCTTTACCGAAGAGATAGTTTGTGCTTTATACCTGTTTGTATGTGTGCCACAGACAATTAAAGGCTCTCATGTACAAAGCAAGACTGTTTCAGGTTTTCCTGTTACAGACAGGACTGGGGAAGTAGGGCCACAAACCACAGTGACTATTCCATAATGACTTCTATGGTGCTTGCAGCCACTTCTACTAAGATTACTGGATAAAATGCGAGGCTGCATGATGCCTAGTTGTACTCTGAGGTTACTCCTAGGATCTTCTAAAGGAGAGAATCTCCTTAATTGCCACAGTGTCTGTATTATGATACTTAATGACTCATACAACTTACTAGCTTCTTGGAAAACTGCTGGCATGACCCAGGATGCAGCACTCAGTGTCTGATGGACGCAGCTTTTATGACTAATAATTTCCCTGTTGTGCTAGGTTACTGGAATGTAACTGTGTACGGACGCAAACACTGTTACCGTCTCTATACAAAATTGCTTAATGAGGCGACCCGCTGGTCAAGTGCCATCCAGAACGTGATTGACACAAAGGCGCCAATTGATACTCCAACGCAGCAACTAATCCAGGATATTAAGGTAGGCACAAGCAGGATGGGGAAGGGTGAGAAAGAATGGCTGCTTAAATCTCTTTTAATTTGGGTTAGCCAAAATAAAGCAGAAAATTAAGTTTTAATCACACAGTGCCACAGACTGACTTTGTGAAACCTGAATGTATTCACTGACCTGATAAAGGAATTTCTATCTAAGAAGTGGAAGAGCAAAGTATGAAGTGCAAGAGGGGAGAACTGCTATTGACCTTTTCCCTTAGAGAGTGCCACCTCTTCTCTCATGGAAAAGAAGTATTAAGTCCTCAATTCCAAGCCCAAGAATGCTGTTCTTCAGAGCAGAAGAAATATGTGGAAGTTCAGGACTGGTAGAAGACAGTGGTCACATCTGTCAAACTTTGCCTAAGCAGAACAGTAAGAGCAGTATTTAGATGTCAGAGCGGGTGCATCAGGTTTACAGCAGCACCGTGTCCAGGCTATTTTGTTATGGTAGCTCCTGCACTTATTAAAGGCCAGTTAGTTTCAAAAAGGCCAATTTGTTGTGCTGGAGAAATATTTTTAAATAAAACTTGAATGTCACAATTTCCGTTATGAAATACTGGAGTAAAAATGAATGTGAAATGAAAACACACTTCAAAAATTGTTATGAACCTTCATTTTTGTGTCCTGCGGCTCTGCTGTAGTTTGTTTTTTACTGCACTAATAAAGGAAGTTTATCCAAGGCCTGAGGTTAGCAGGTACTGAGCATTCATAGCCCACAACGTGCCACAGCATCCACAGTACCCACAACCGGATTTAGCACCAAACAGTGTTGGTAACACTAATGACTCGGGTTTTTTCACAACCAGCCTAAGGGCGCAAAGCATTCCATTATTCCTAATGCTGGACCCCAAATTCTGCTTTTTTCATAACCCAATAGGAAAACTGCCTGAATGCTGATGTGGTTGAACAGATTTATAAGAGGAACCCTATTCTCCGTTACACTCATCATCCGCTGCACTCGCCATTACTGCCACTGCCATATGGGGACATCAATCTAAACTGTAAGTTTTTCAACAAAAGAAGCACTTTTCCTTATGAAAGTCTAAACTAGAGGATGGGATTTTTATGTCAATGAGCTACAGTGAAGTAAAGGTAGGCAAAACATATGTTTATAACACAAATAGACAAGTGTTCCTGTTCTGAGAATAGCAGTTTGCCTAGCATAGAGCCTTGGCGTTATATTACAGAAGGGAAGGTTGCTACTGCCTTCAGAAACACAGCTAAGAAGACTGAGTTTGAAAAGCCTTGCCCTGAAATAAGCAACTAAACCCTATTCATTCAGTCTCCTTGAATCATATTCTCCTTCTCAAGTCATTGTTACTTCCTATCCCATGTGTGGAGCTGCAGCAGCCACAAGTTTCAATTAACAAGTGTAAGTGTCATCAGATGTGATGGAAATCCCTATTTATGGGATCAACATCTAATGTACATGTATAAAAGAAGAAATGCTTTATTTACTCCTGAAATGAGTGTAATCATGTCTTCTAATATCCTTGATTCAACCACTAACTTACAAGTCTTTTTTAGCATGAATGGTTCAGATCTATTGATGGTTGTGAACTTGGTGTCCTTAAATGGATTTGGTTATCTTAGTTTGCAACTGCATATTAAACAAGATACAACTCAGGCCACAAGTTTCATCCTTGGGAGGAGGGTGGGAGGTCACAGATGACTAAAAGTTAAGGTTTTTCAAGTAGGACTTTCTGGTAACTCAAGTGATACCCTTCTACTCAAATGACAAGGAAAATCCTAGGACAAACCTTTATCTTCTCCTGCCCCTCCTACTGTTCAGTGGCAAGCCACAGTTCTGTTCTTGGCACTTGAGCAGGTTGTCCCATGTGGAATAGAAACATGTTTGTTCTCTACTCCCCATGGATAGGAACAGGTAGCCCTGTCTGAGGCAGAAGTCTTGCCAAAGTCTTCCCTTACTAAATGTAGCTCCAAAAATGGACTGATGCTTAGCTATTGCCTTGACTTGCAGTTGAGTTCTAGGTATTTCCTGTAATAGTATAATGTCAAATTAGAAATTTCACTTTCATAACTTACATCTGCACTGTATCAGAGCAATCTCTTCTGTCTGCCATACCCAAGAACTCCATATTTCTTTTAAGGAGATTGTAATAGTTGTTAGCCCACGCTGAATAACCTGTAGCACAAAAACAATCACCACCTTTCTCAGCATTCAAAAAGCAAAATGCAGTGATTTTGTTTAGTAGCATTGTTTGGGTTTAATTAAAATGCTACTGCTGTAGGCAAAAATGATGCCATGTATCTTTGTCACTTTCCATAAAACAGTTATGCTTTACCTCATTTACGATCTGATCAGGTTTTCACTGTCTTGTGACATCAAAAAAGTGATATGACACATCATCATTGTGTGTTGCTCTAGAAGGAAGACTCTCCATCACAAAAACTGATCAATCAAGATACACTTTTTTAGTTATGTTGTCAGAAAATGGCAAAATGGGATTTCATTAAATTCAGAACAAATCTCAATAGCAAAATAGCTCATAAAATGAGTTTGCATCATACATCTGAAATGAAAAATACCTGTTCTAATGTCCTGCATCATAAGGGTCACAGAGTACCATTCAGCAATTCCCAAATTAAGTCTGTGTGCTTTTTCTTTCATATCTCAGTCTAAGAACCTTTCTCCCTATTTTTCTTTTGTAGTGCTGAAAGACAAAGGCTACACAACTCTGCAGGATGAAGCCATCAAGATATTTAATTCTTTACAGCAGCTGGAGTCTATGTCTGATCCCATCCCTATAATCCAAGGTATCCTCCAAACAGGACATGATTTACGACCTCTCCGGGATGAGCTCTACTGTCAGCTCATCAAACAAACCAATAAAGTGCCTAACCCTGGGAGCATGGGGAACCTGTATAGTTGGCAAATACTCACCTGCATGAGCTGCACATTTCTGCCAAGTCGCAGCATCCTCAAATATCTCAAGTTTCATCTCAAAAGGTGAGAAAAAGCTTTGAAGTACTAAAGCAAGCAATGAAGTTTCTTCACTCATTGTTTTCTTCACCATGACTTATAACAGTGTTTAGATATCTTGAAGTGAGACTTGAAGATGCATTTACTTAGTGTATTGGTTATGCCAAACAGTGAATCTCAAAAGAAAATGTTGTAGGAAAAGTGTCTATGAGTTATCTAGATGGAATTACTCTCATTTGAAGGATCAAAAAAAATCCCACAAAACTGAATGCACAATTTATTAATGTTGACAAAAGGAAAACTTTCTGTAACTGTATAAACTTGTTTAAATGATTTGCAGCCCGTACCCCTAGGTCCTTTTCTCAACTGTCCAAATCAACCTGTTAAAAATTCTTCATCCTGCTTACCTTAATTTTATAAGGTATGCATCATGCACATAAAAGAAGATTATCATATTTAAAGATGTATTTGAGGTAAAAACGTATGATTGCAAATCTAATTTTAAGTTATTAGTGACTATTAAAAAGATAATAAATCACTCTTGATAGTTCAGCATTAATCAGAATGGGGAGTTCTTGCTGTGATGCAACAGAAGAATGCAGAGTATGTAATTAGGAAAGTTAGTCCACCAAGAAACTGTTCTCAATAATTTAAAAGTCTTGTTTGATGCTCTTTGCTAGAGCATCAACTTTGTCCATGACTTTGCTAAATATAATTGTTCTGTAATATTTGTAAAATAATTGTAATGAAAATACATCTTTGAACCAAATTGAGGTAAATGGTCTTTACATAATTGTTGAAATTAAAAAAATTCAACATTGCATCACTTTCTCAGCTTAACTCACCTCCTAGTTATAAGAAAAAGCAGTTGATACATTTATAGGTTGGTTTGAGTACTGTAGATGCATAATCATCTTACAGCATTTCTGCAATTCTGCAGTAATCTTTTTATGCCTTGCAGATCACAAATCACTGTACTTTTTTACATAAATTAAACCTGAGTAGCTCTGAGGAGCTGATATTTTATCACTGGAAGTATTATAGAAACATTCTGTACTGAAAGCTACCCAAATTCAAAAATTTTCAATAATTAAGGGTTGAGTTCGTTAGATAATGAATATTCATAATACTAACTGCTGAACAGGAAGGTCGAGAGAGAATCTTTCAGAAAATCAGGAATAGAAATCAAGTGACACTACAACAAAAGTGAGCAGTCAAACATGTTTTATTGCTTTTTTCTGTAGTACCTTAGTGCAGTTTAGTCTTCATTCAGCAACTGTTACTGACAAAAAGGGGGGTTGATTACAAGAAGATTAGCACAGTTATCTTGCTGTCAAATCTGAGTTGTTTGTAAGATTCCTATAGTTAATGCCATGAAGGGAATTCAGGTTTTTCTTTCCATTAGGTTTGTAGAACAAAATGATGAAAGTACCCCACAGTAAATCACAAGTTAGAACACTTTGCTTGACAGTGAAGATAAACCTTGGAGCGTGTCAATTCAATAGTGTACTGGATACTGAAGTACTTGCAGGGGGGGAAAAAAAAAATTCTCAAATAAGTGAACTTCCTGTTTCATTGACTGGCAGCTTAAAGTCATAAGCTTTGTCTCACAGGGTTCGTGACCAGTTTCCAGGAACTGAAATGGAGAAATATGCACTTTTTACTTATGAATCTCTGAAGAAAACCAAAAGCAGAGAGTTTGTGCCATCACGGGATGAAATAGAAGCACTGATCGGCCGGCAGGAAATGACATCCACAGTTTACTGCCATGGTGGGGGCTCCTGTAAGATTACGATCAACTCACACACTACAGCTGGAGAGGTGAGAAGTGGTGACACAATGTCTTTGGAACAAAATCAGTGTGTCCCTTTACATGCCAGTTCAGGCAGCAGTAGCGTTAAACTGTGGAAGCACCGGGGCCTTCTCTGCTGGCTTTTCCTTTCAAGGGAAGGGAAGGCTTACAGAGCTGTCTCTCCAGCCACACACTGTGTTCTGAAGAAATCCCTCCTGTAAAAACTGTCTTTATGCTGCAGAGGATTACCCAACTATAGTTCCTTCTTATAGGAAGAATTACTGGAAAGACTAAGCAGTTTAGCAGAGGGATTATTGGAATAACTTCAGTAGATATTGGTGTATATGATTTGCTACCTAAAAATGTAAGGCTCTTGCTGAGTTGGTGAAATACAGGAGTTGGCCAGGAGACAGCACATGCATATTTTGAAAGAATAAAAATTAAAGTGGAATTTGACAACAATGAATATGCTGATAAGAACAAGTTAGCAACATTTTTTTCTTAATATAAAACCTAGCTTTGAATTTTCTTCTAATTATTTGTCTTACTCTGTGGTGCTGCTTTTCCATGCTATGGTTTTTGTCATGTGCTGTTTTTCATTAGGTGGTTGAAAAGTTAATTCGTGGCTTGGCCATGGAGGATAGCAGAAATATGTTTGCTTTGTTTGAATACAACGGAACTACTGATAAAGCAATTGAAAGCAGAACCATTGTAGCTGATGTCTTGGCAAAGTTTGAAAAGTGAGTGTGCCTCTCCTCCTCTCTCTCCACTGTAATAAGTAGCAATTAAATAAATTTCCAATGTCAATAATGCTGAATTTTCTCCTTTTGCTTGTTTGTGATGATGCAGCTTAATTACATAGAGCCATTTTCAAGGGTTGGACTTGATGATCTCAGAGGTCCTTTCCAACCCATCTGATTCTATGATATCTTGAAGAAAAGCATCTTTTTTTCTTTTTTCTTAAGAGAATTAATAGCCACCTATTCACTTGTGTTGGTCTTCCTCTGTCCTGATACCAGTAAAGTAATATTTCTCATCAATCAATATTTCCACATTTTCTCTTCCATTACTACAAATTTTCCCACCATTACTAGCATTGTGTCTTGGAGAACTGAACTCCAGGCAGTTAGTACCTTTCCAACTATCTGTTGCCTAACTTCATGTGGAAGTCATCAGAGTAAAGCTCACTACATTTTTCTTACCAGTAAAATTAAAACCACCCATAGCACTGTAGTAAGAAAATGTAATACAAGCCTAAATACCTGTTTGTCATCCTTATGTTGGATGCATGGCAATCAGCCTCTTTTATCCACATAAAAATGGGGGGTTAGGGGGGTGAAAGGAATGTTTCGAGTGTTGGGCAATTACATTTTTTAACAGGACTTAATGATGCTGCTTTTATTAACACCTGACTGAGCCACAAATCAAATTTTATTAAGAGAATTTGGGTTAGAAATAGTTGACTGAGAATTGAATGAGAACTGAGTCAACATTTGTAAGTCCTTGATTCTGCTGTAGGCTTTAAACACACAGACACACATAAAGGAAGATTCAGCTGATTCCTTGCTTAGATTTCTCAGGTGTCAATTTAAAAAAGAGGATGGTTTCACAGGTCTGCTCTCTCTCTGTCTTTACACAATGCTGCAGGCTTGCTGCCACTGCTGAAGCTGGGGAGACGCACTGGAAGTTCTACTTCAAGCTCTACTGCTTCCTGGACACGGAAAATGTCCCAAAAGATAGCGTGGAATTTGCCTTTATGTTTGAGCAGGTAAAGGACAAGGGTTCAGTTTTGAGGCACTTTTAAGAGGAGGAACAAAGCAAGAGATCTAGGCAGCTTAGAGGGAGTTTTGATTATGTTTCTGTTCAGCTAAATGCAGTACTACTCAAGCATCAAGAACAAAGGAAGGAAGCAGTTCAGTGATCAGAATAGACTATGATTTTCCTAATGTTACGTTTCTTACTTCTGCATTACTTGTCAATTGCTTTACATGTAGTGGTAAAATAGCCTGATCTAAGCTGCATTAAAAAAAAAAAAAAAAAAGGGTAATACTTGCTTTTAATCTTCCTCTTATTAAACCATTTTTTGAAGAAAATGTTATAAATGAAGTTTAAAAAAGTGTAATTGGCAAGCAATTAATTAATAAGAGACTCATGCTGGCAACCATACAAAACTAATTGATAATAGATTTTTATCTTTTCAAAAACTGATCATTTCATAAGGACCTTAGGAAAATCAGTCCAGTCTCAGCAGTAACTGTAAGATAGCTATGATGAGCAGAAATACTCTTAATAAATGTGCTGAGCTCAGAATGAAGCTATATTGCAAAACATAAGTTAAATGATTTATGATGAAAATTAAATGCATCAACAGTTGGCTTTCTATTCTATCAAGCCTTTTAGTTTCTCAGAAACTCACTGATGAGATTTAGTACAGTTGACTGACCTTCTACTTTTCTGCTATATTGCAAATGACTAAAAATTATTCCAGCAGTCAGCTTCTTTCAAGTGGGCACTAGATACAGATAAAGATTTCTATATAAGATTTTCTGATTTCTGGCATTCATAATGCCAAGACAATGACATTCTGTTGGTGAGCAAGCTTGATGTGATCAAGAACTGACATACTTCAGTTTTCATATACATGAAGGCTTTTCCCCTTCTACAGGTTCAGAAACTTCATTGTAATAGAGTATTTCTTCCTTGTTCCATTTACATTTTAAGGCATCCTATTACATCACAAGTCTACCAAAAGTCTCCTTGCAGAGCCTACTACTGTAGCTCAGTCCAGAACTGCTTTTTTGTCAGCTGAAGGATCTGGGCAGTAGGTTTCCTTGGTTGGGCTTAGACACGTTGTTCTGTCTGTCTGTTGTTACATAGAGAGCAGTCAGCCAGCTAGTGCTTCTGTTTGGGATAAAGTTCAAACAGCAAGAAGAAAATCCATGAGAGCTCTGCATCTGAGCTGTTACATTACATTATTGGTTTAAGAGGCAGATTCAGATAGTTTTGTGTGTGAATGGCTACAGCAAGCATATTTGTGTGTTTGTTTCCCCTACTAGGGTCACATGAAAAAACCCCTATCTGCTGCACATTTCCACAGGTTTGAATGAGTGTGCAGAGGTCTTCTTGGTTCAGAATCTCATCCCTGATGCTACAGACCACTGTACTGTGTAGACATTTTACTAACTTGATTTGAGATCCATTGAAGATTTATTGTTTTCCCTCAGTAAAACTACAAAGCTGTCCTAGAGCTCAGCTTGTTTGGCTGGAAGCATCAGTTTTCACAGAGAGATTATTGATAGCAGTAAGCAAAACTAGGTATCTGTTGCTTCCTAATGCCCTTGAATATAAATGGCTTCTTTTCAAGCAAATGTTTGGATCCTGTTTTTCCCCTCTTTACATTTTATTTTCCTTTTTAGTAATTCAGTTGCTCTTATAAATGTGAGTTCACTAAAAGCTGTACAGTAATTCCCATTCAGCAGGTTTCCTCAGTTGCCTTGCAGTTCTTCTGGCAAACCTAGTTTTACCCAGTTTAACAAATTTGCCACATTTCATTTATTTAATGGATCATTTATTTCAGATCCTGAGTTTGCCTGGCAATAAACCTACTCTTCATTCCTTAATCTTATTCCTTTCAAAGACTGGTTTATACATAAAAAGCTACCTTTTTTCCCCTTGATAGGCTCATGAAGCAGTGATTAAAGGACATTATCCTGCTCCCGAAGAAACCCTTCAGGTCCTTGCAGCTTTGCGTCTTCAGTACCTTCAGGGAGATTACACTCTGCATACCACTGTACCAGAAATGGAGGAAGTCTATCCCTTGCAAAAGCTGAAGTCTCGGATTACACAGTCTACCAAAACATTTACTGCAGTAGAGAAGTCTGAGAAGAAACGAGCCAGCTTTCTTGAAGGAACACTGCGGAGGAGTTTCCGCAGTGGCTCTGTCAGCAAACAGAAGGTTGAGGAGGATCAGATGTTAGACATGTGGGTCAAAGAGGAAATCTCAGCATCCAGGACTAGTATTATTGACAAATGGAAAAAACTCCAGAGGATGAATCAGGAGCAGGCTATGGCGAAGTACATGGCTTTGATTAAGGAATGGCCTGGCTATGGTTCAACACTCTTTGACGTAGAGGTAAGACCTCCTGAACATTCAAACTACAGTTTATACTGTATGAGTGATGATTTCATTACAGAGTAGTGAAACCATAAATAAGGTATCACAATGCTTAGACAGCTGATGTAATAAACTGTTAGCTATTAAAAGCCTACTCCCATTAGCAAGCACTTGTAGCTATTTAAATCCGCCAGTTAACCATAAAATAGAGGGACAGAATTCTAGCCTGATGGGTTGCAAACAAGTTTAAGAAGTGTAAAAAGGCAACATTCAAATTGGGACAAGCAATATGCACTTTTTAAAAAATGGTTACAAAGAACATCAACAGTAAGTGTTGTGTAGCTCCTGCTGTTCCCTTTGCTGTTAATTTGCTTTTTTCTCTAGTGTAAAGAAGGGGGATTTCCACAAGAGTTGTGGCTTGGAGTCAGCGCTGATGCAGTTTCTGTCTACAAGCGTGGGGAAGGAAGGCCTCTGGAGGTGTTCCAGTATGAACACATCTTGTCATTTGGTGCACCACTTGCCAACACCTACAAGATCGTGGTGGATGAGAGAGAACTGCTTTTTGAAACCAGTGAGGTAAGAGCAAGGTAGTTTTATTGTTGTGGTCTTCCTATTCTGATATGCACATTACTTAGCAATTCGAGTAGTAGCTACAAATGTCACAGATTTATTCAAGATTCCTGTAAAGCTAAAGGGAAGACATATGAGATGGATAGAGGTGCTGAGTATTTTTTAATTTGTTTAACTGCAAAAGGGTTTTGTTGAAAGCTCAACAGTTTTATATTGTTAGTGTCTAAAGAAATTCATTCGCGTACTGTTACCTTACTAAGAACTTTGCTCTTTATCCTCTTGGCAGGTGGTTGACATTGCAAAGCTGATGAAAGCTTACATCAGTATGATCGTGAAAAAACGCTACAGCACCTCTCGATCAGTGAGTAGTCATGGAAGTCAGGGCAGCTGCAGGTGAAAACAAAACCAGTTCCACTGCGCCCTAAATAGAATATATCGCTCCTTGGCCTCAGAACGACCTGATGACATTGATCATGTTTGTTGACAAGCTAACCAAGAACCAGAGTTTCAACGGAAAATATCTTCAAACAATGTTTTAGAAAGACCACAGGGTGGGCAAGGGAAAATCAGCTGAAATAGTCACATACTAGAACCGCTGGCTCATTCAAAACTTTCCAAAGCATTATTATCTTCAGTTGCTGTAACAAATGCCTTAAGACTCAATCCACTGCAATACAAGCAGTAATAAGTGCCTTACAATATTAAGCATAACTTGTATTGGCCTAAAATTGCTGATAAAAGTCAAGAGGATTTCTTTTGTCCTTTCAGAACATCGAAAACAAAGTTATATTCATCCATTCTGCACTAATCTACTGGCCTGTATACAGGTGGGAAGGGGGAGGGAAGAAGAGCAAGGTATATTTTTTTTTGGAGCGCTGCTGGCAGCTTTCCTGATGGACGCCAACACTTTGTTTCCCCTTGCTTCCAGGGATGTGCACATTGTGCATGCATATTTGAGCTGTCAGTAAAATTTGACAAATTTTATTCTGTCTTTATACAAGTCTTTTGAAGCAAAGGGAATAAGTATGTGCAATGGTGTAAACAGTCTTTCTGTACATTTTAATAGTTCAGAGTTATAGTTGTTACAATTGTATGGCTACTTTATAAGCAGTTTTATTAACAAGTAAATTCCAAAATTTTCATACATTGATTTTACTATTGCAAATATGTATTACCATATAAGTATCAGAAGTCTGCATTCTGTATCTGCTGTATGATAAAGAGAGATGTAGCTGAGAATATTTATAGACTACCCTAATATGGAAATACAGTTATCAGTTCAGTTCTCCATCATGTCAGCTTATGTTTTTAATATTAATTTTTTCTTTAAAAGACATCACTCTTTTATACTTCTGGCTGGACTCTCCAACCCAGACTGACTGCCAAAGGTCAGAGCCCTTCAGAGTTAACTAGAGAACGCAACATTATACAATGCAACTACTTTAATACAGAGTTCTCTATTTTACCTGGTTGCCTGATGAAGGTTCTTGACAATACCCTGTAAATAAATTGGGAAATATCAGCTAATAATAGGTTGGTTTTGGACTTTTATTTTTGTACAGAAATACTGTAATATAAGGCAAAACTTTGATCAAAGGTATCTTTTTGTCCACAGAAAAAAAAAAAAAAAGAAACCTGAAAAAACTTACTGTTGTTAAAAACCTCAGCCTTTAAGAAATCATGCCTACTCACTGAAAAAGTCCAGCAATAAAGAAAATATACGTAATGTGATCTGTTTCTGTTTCGTACTGAGTTGGACTTGGAACAAAATCCTAATTTCATCAGTCTTTCAGAAGCCAAGCCAGGAACGTGGTGTAGACTACAGATATGTGTGTGTGTGTGTCTGCTTTTGTTTGGAAGGGTGCATGTGCTGTGTATTGTACTGGGACAGGTTTCCTTGCCCATACAATACGTGTCATTTACATGAGATAGAGGGGAAGGACTGCTGAGCAATTCCACACCACCAGGAACACGCAAGTAAAGCTTTTGCTACTTAGGTAGCCCTGATGCAAGATGTCTTGTTTTTATTAGCCAGCCACAGCATGGTAGTGCAGCATGCGCTGCCCTCATAAGTGCACGTGGCCTTTGTAGGCTACAAGGCTCGCTCTGAGAAATCCTCAACCCTCCTCCCACTGCCAGGTATGTTAAGTCACTCCATCTGTGCCACCGCCCCTCAGTGGACATAATAATTTTGTGTCTCTACCAACCCAGGCATAGTCAACTTAATTTAGGGAAGACAAGAAAATGAGAGGAGCTGTAAGTTAAGTATGTATAGTTAAACACACACAGAGTATTTGAGACTGATGGGGTTTTTTTATTTTTCACATATGCAAGTTCTTTAGAAAGAATTTAGCTGCTCCCAGCAAGGCATCCTTGGAATACCACAATTTATGCATTTCAGCCAGCACAGCAAGAAAGTTCAGTTTTGTCTATCTGTAAACATGCTCAAAGAAGTCCTTGCACATCATCATAATCAGTAATTGGTAAAAAACCCCAGGAATATACAAGATGACAATCTTGTTCAATGTCACAGTCTTGAGAAGCTGACACCAGTTCTCTACTCCTGATTCGTTTGCCTCCTGACTGACTTCTGGATGCTATCAACCATTAGGAGGGAAGTGACCATTAGTGACAGAACTGCTTGTCACCACATCACTATAACTAAGAGCTTCTTTTTGTTCATGCCAGATCTACCAACCTGCTTTGCAAATCTTACTCCAGTTACTACCATTGAGGCAAATAAAAGATTTCATAATTGTTGATACTTGACAGAAAGAATGCACAGTTTATCAAAATAAATACTGCATAATAGAGATGCCTGGGTTTGGAAGTGAGAAAAGAGTTCCTTAAACTATAAAATCTTTAAATATTGATTGAGAAGATGAGATTCTTTCAAATTATTTTGCTACAGTACAAGCTTAATCCAAACATATATGAAATTTTTTGCTAGAGTCAGATAGATCCTCTCTCCTGCCTGTGATGTCTTCAGTTAGAGTAGCAGTTGAGTTTATCTGAAGAGAGGAGAGGAACTTCTGCCACAGAACACATTTTTACTTTTATCCTAGTTTAGAATTAAAGGTTTGTGTTTCCAAAAGAACAAACACCGTAGCAGTGTACCACTACTGAAAAAAGCAAAAGATCTGTACTTCAGGACAAACTTTAGTATTGCAACTGCTACACTGTATTTTGAGTGCATCAGAAATCACAACTGAGTATTAGAAGTCAAAGGGTTCTAAGACCAATGTCCAGTCCCTCTAGAAAGAAGGGGAGTTTTATTGTACGTGTTGCAGTTTCTAGGATTTGAAACTTGTGTATTTTCTGAAAGAACTAAGAGTAGCAAGTCCTGCTCCGTTGCCCACCTCCTGCCACCAGACTGCTTGCCTCACATGCCTTGCCACCTGTCCCTGCCTTTGGAACTGGCCCCAATTATGGTACTGATGCTCATTCCCCTCTGGAAGATCTGCCACCCCCAGGCAGTTACACCAACTCTGTCAAAAACCCTCTGGAAGCATACGTCGGGTTCCTGCACCCTGTGACTGCACCTGATTGAATGCAGCCACACCAAGAAGAGTATGGGACCCCAGTAACCAGACGTGCTGCAAGAGCACAGGCTGGGTAGAAACCATGGAGTCAGGCCTAGGAATAGAGTGGCAGCTGCAATGGAAATAAAATTGTATATCCTCATCTTAGCATGCCTTAAATCACAGAATTGTAGAATGGTTTGAGGTGAAAGGGACTTTAAAGATCATCTAGTTCCAACCCTCCTGCCATGGGGAGGGACACCTACTAGTCCAGGTTGCTCAGAGCCCTGTCCAACCTGGCCTTGAACACTCCCAGGGATGGGGAAGCCACAGCTTTTCTGGACAACATGTGCCAGTGCCTCACCACCCCCACTGTAAAGAATTTCTAATATTTAATTGAAACCTGCCCTCTCTCAGTTTGAAGCCATTCCCCCTTGTCCTATCACTACGTACCCTTATAAAAACTCCTGCTCCAGCTTTCTTGTAGGCCCCTTTAGGTACTGGAAAGCTGCCCTAAAGTCTCCCCAGAGCCTTCCTCAGGCAGAACAACCCCAACTCTCTCAGCCTGTCTTCATAGGAGAGGTGCTCCATCCCTCTAATCACCTTTGTGGCCCTCTTCTGGACTTGGCTGGCCATGCGTCAATTCCACTTATGTCTTCAGGCTTCTATCTAGCACTTTTCCCGAGCCTCATAATACAATACATCTATTTGTCATGGCTCCAGAGTTCTTAATAAACTTAATTACAAAAGTTATGCAGAGGAAACTGCTTCACCCCAGAAGCGTTGCATCAGAAACCTAGGTTTCCAGCCCCACGTTTCTGAGGCATGTGGCTATAACACGTACACACAGGTTTGTACCAACCCAAACACCCAGTGCAGACACACTACAGCACTGCAAGTCATGCTGGCCTAGGTCCATTTTACTGTAACACGGGCAGAACAGTGACAGCTTCTTCAGTGCTGACAGACTATGCATCAGGGCACACACACTTCATATCATTTACAGCTCTGTTAAGTAAATACAGAAGGGTACCAACCAAATATGGCAGCACCGTCCCGAGTAAAACTAATTCTGTGTGGTGCCCAGCCCTAGAAAGTCACTGCATTTCACTCTGTCAGATACAGAAATACAGCTACAAGCTGTGCTTTGGCACCCTCCTCAAACACGTGTACACACATGGGGATGCAAAGGTGGGTGAGATTTTCTAATAAAGTTTAATCTTGAAGGAATCCACTGGGAATATTTCCCTTAACATCACAACAGACTCAAGGCTTTTGGTGCAATACACAAGCTACCCATGCTACAGCAGCCATGGGAAGCCAGCAGAAGAGGGCAGCAGCGATCCAAGAAAGTGAACTACACAGCGAGTGGTTCCATCTGCAGTATGAATTGACCTGGTCTTTATCAAAAGGCTGGGCTGGGAGAACAAAGAGGGAGTCTTCTTGTTATTTTTGCTGTCCACCTGTCGTAAATTAGTGTTTTAGGTCGCTTGAAGAATCACCAGCTAAGGTACCGGCAAAACCAGGTTTGATATTAAAGAAAAGCATGACAAAATTCATTTCAAGGTTTGCTCTACTACTGATTAGATGGGTAAAGCACACAGAGAAAAGTCAGACTAAAATTAATCGATCTAAAACTAAAATCTACCAAAAATAATGAATGTGGAGGCTGGGGATGGAAAAAAGGGTAAGGATGAGAAAGGGTAAGGACAAAAAGGAATGAGGGAGATCCTCCCACAGAGTCACAAGGTTCAGAGTGGACTTCCCTTGCCAAACTTAGCCCCAGATTTGACCAATGGTTTAGGCTGAAAGGTTTAAACCATGCTTAACAGCACTTCATCCATAGCCTAATTTAAATAATTTAATGAAAGATTCTGTAGAATTTACTGTAAGCACAACAGTAACTCACGGGCCTGACTAACTTATGAATCTAACATATTTAAGAATCTAAGAGAGCAAGATTAACAGTACATTTGCTGTGGCATATTTGCACTCACATGCACATAGACCAAAAGGATTGTGTACAAGGTATAACATACCTGTGAAAAATTTCCCTTGAGTTCTGTGAAGTACTCACATCAGATGGCTTTGCATCTTCTCAACGGGCAAAGGGTTGAGCCTTGAGGAGTGGGGTATCAGCCCAGGCTCCATTGGTGACAGTCCTCCAAGCATAGAAGATTTGAGAGTTTTCTGGCCCTGACAGGTGCCCCACTCAGAGAGAGATTGCTGGTCGCAGCTCAGTGCAGTCCAGCTGAGCTCAAAGGGTCTCACTTAGGATCACTGTTTATAGGGTCGCAAGAGAGTTGGCTTTAGTCATAGTAATTTTCCACCCTGGCCGCAATTCAGGTCAGTAATTTCTTTGAAAGTCTGATAACAAAAACATTGTTCCACTTGGGTTGTTATTCAGGCAAGAAAAAAAAAGTTTCTAAGGCTGTTCATTAAGAAAACAGGAGTTTGTAAGACACCACTAGTTCCTGGGAGCAGATGGTGTTCCTGATGAGCTCCAAGAGGAGCTTAGTCCAGGTGCTGTTTATCAAGGCCAAGGCCCAATAAGCATTTCTGAGATCATAGTGGGGCCCAAGGAGGGGTGAAGAGGATGCTTTTATGCTTCATATCAGTAAGGTCCCTTAACAAAAAAAAAAAAAAAAAAAAAGAAAAAATTCCTCCTTTACTACATTTCTACCCATCTTATTTTTCTAAGCATTCCTATATTCTGTGTCTTAAAACAGCAGTTTTCAAACTTTTTAGATTACCTGCTTTTTCCTGCATAAAACTTTATTTTTCCTTTGCTGCTCGTCACCTACACACATCTCCTTGAGCAGACAGGAATCACACTCCTGATATTTACCTGCTGACCAACAATAAGATCACAAACATGAGAGCTCAGGTATTCATACCCAGAGAGATCAGGTATGGTGTTAACTTGGGCAAAAGTTCTTCTCTGTGCACACCAGAAAGGATGCAGTGACCCAGATGGAGTGTCCATGAAAGCATGCAGGGGTCCAGGTCTCAGGCTACAGGGAGTCCCGGAGCCTGGGGCTGCTCCCAGAGGGCAGCAGGAAGAACAGCTGCGTGAGGTGCAATCAGGTCAACAACCTGCTCAGCCTAGTGGCAGAGCTGAGAGATGAAGTAGAAAGACTAAGAAGTATTAGGGACTCTAAGGAGCATTGGCTGGGAGTGACTCGAAGCAGGGAAAAGATCTTAGCTCAGGAATCAGCAGGGCTTATTCAGGGAGTTTTGAACTAGATTTGGAGGGGACAGGGACAGACCTGCCAGAGTGTGGGAAGGGGAGAACTATAGTAGCAAAAGAAGGCTTAAGAGGGGATACATCAATCAAATAAAAGCAGCCAAAGATTTAACATCAAGACAGGACTATGGGGCATCCCTTTGCACTTCTCCCAGGATACTGACACAATCAAATACCTCTATTAAGTGCCTGTACGCCAATGCACACAGGACCAGGAAAAAACAGGAAGAACTGGAGATGTGTGTGCAGTCACGGGACTTTGATCTCACTGCAGTGATGGAGACAGGGTGGGATAGCTTGCATGATTGGAATGTTGTCATGAAGGGCTACACACTGTTTAGGAAAGACAGAGACCAGGAAGGCACAGTGGTGGAGATGCTCCCTGTGTGAGGCAACACTTGGAAGGTATTGAGCTCTGTCTCAGGGTGGATGATGAGTAAGTCAAGAGCCTATGGGTCATAATAAAAGGGCAGTAATAGTAAGGGTGACACTGCCGTGGGTGTTTGCTACGGGCTGCCTGATCAGGAGGAGGAAGAAGTGCATGAGGCCTTCTACAGGCAACCAGAAGGAGCCACAAAGTCACAGGCCCTGGTTCTTGTGAGGAACTTTAACTACCTTGACATCAGCTAGAGAAGCAACACCGCCAAGAACAAACAGCCCCAGAGGTTCCTAGAAAGTTACCCTGATGATAACTTACTGTCACAAGTAGTGAAGGATCCCATGAGGAATGATGTGCTGCTCTCTCATACTAACAAACAGGGAAAGCCTCGTTGGAGATGTGAAGGTTGGGGGCAGCCTTGGCTGTAGTGACTACAAGATTACAGACTTTGGTATCAGGTGAGGAGAAAGCAGGGCAGCAGATAAGAATACTACCATGGATTTCAGGAGAGCTTTCTCTAGCCTCTTAGGGAATCTTCTTGGAAGAATACCATGGGAACAGGCCTCACACGGAAGAGATAGATCCGCTGCCCTCATCTAGCCTTAGCTGTGGAGACCACTGTATGTAGCACTCTCCCTGGTAGCAGCTGGGGGTGCAGTTCTGGCTACTTACACAGCAAACATTCTCTCTCCGTGCTCAACTACTCTGTTTTGTGTCCCACGCACCTTCCCACTTTGAGAATCTTGATCTTTTTTGAACTACAAGTTTTAAACAATGCACATTGTCAAACTTCAACTCTTGGCAGATCATCTGCATAGCGGTGTCTCAAAAGTTCATGAAGTCATTGAAATGATCAAATGCATCTAATTACTTTCTGCAATATTTAAGGCATTGTATAGGTTTATCACAATAATGTTTCTTACTTAGATCACTCTCCCTACAAATAAAGCCAAAATGGACAAATTTGCTAATTCACTGTGATTTTGAGTCTTCCTTGCCAATGACAACTCGTGTATGAGTTTACCTATTTCATAAATTCTAAACAATTGCTAGATTCAAAAAGGTTGCTGGCCTGCTGTCAGGTGAAGTTGACCAAAGAGTGGAGCTAAACCTATAAAGTTATTATCAACTCTCTACCACGCATAATCAAACAGATTATGCCACCTAAGAGATTACAGTAATTAGGTCCAAAATTAGATCCATGAAAATCAATTATTCTTATTGGCCTCCTACATGTCATGATTACACAGACAAAAAAAGCAATATAGTTTGCTGATAAACACCTATAAATTATTGCAAAAATATTTTATAAGATTGCAGTACAGTTCTATTTCTGGGCTAAAAACACTTGTTTAAAGTGGTTTCTTAACTGGCTTTGACCATAGCTGTTAAGCCTGTCAACATACATTTTCTTCTGTAAATTTCCTTGTCTCAGGTCCTAAAGAGTTACATCAGAGATATTGTTCTTTCCAATTTAAAGTTGATTTGTCTTTATTATCCATCTAATGCCAACCACTCGAGACATAAAAGCGTATATAATTGCTGTAATAAATGTATATAATTGCTACATTAGCTCAATTCTATAAAACCTGGATTCGGAAAAGAAACCCACTGTACTTGAGAATGGAATATTTACTATTGGTCATGTCTCACACAAAAGGAATATCTGATGGGGGGATATCAGAACTTTTTGATTACAATCTGTATTACAGAAAATCTGAAAGTGAAGCATTATTCTTCCTGACATGACTTCATCGTTGAGTTTTGCTCTTAAAGCTTTGAGTTCACAGGCATTAAGAAGCAGCATAACGTGGCAGTGAGGAAAAAAACCCCAAACACTAACATTTCTTGGTAAGAGGCAGAATCAACACTCATAATCTTGTCACTCATGTTAAATTTTTGATCTTGTATCAACTGGTATTATACACCTTGTATTGGGATTGCATGGCAAGGTTCTGATAGCAGGGTGGCTTCTGAGAAGCTGCCAGAAGCTTCTGCCATGTGCAAAAAAGCCAATGCCAGCTGGCTCCAAGACGGACCCACCCAAGGCCGAGCCCATCAGGTGACAGCACCTCTGGGGTAACATATTGAAGAATGGGGAAAAAATCTGCTGTGCAACAGCAGCAGGAAGAGGGGAATGAGAACACGTGGGGGAAAACAGCCATGCAGACACCAAGGTCAGCAAAGAAGGAGGAGGAGGAGCTGCTCCAGGCAACAAAGTTGATATTTCCCCACAGCCTGTTGTGAAGATCACGGTGGCCCATGTTGGAGCAGAGATCCACCTGCAGCCCATGGAAGGCCCCATGCCAGAGCAGGTGGATGCCCAAAGGAGACTGTGACCTTGTGGGAAGCCCATGCTGGAGCAGGTTTGCTGGCAGGACTTTTCACCCCATGGGGGAGCCCCAGTGGAGCAGCCTGTTCCTGAAGAACCACACCGTGCGGAAGGGACCCTATCCCAGAGCAAGGGAAGAGTGTGAGGATATCTCCCCCTGAGGAGGAAGGAGAAGCCAAGACAACATGTGATGAACAGACCACAGTCCCCATCCCCTGTCCACCTGAACCACTGCAGGGAGGAGGAGGTAGAGAAATCAGGAGTAAAGTTAAGCCTGGGAAGAAGGGAGGGGTGGAGGAAGTTGTTTGGAAGGTGATTTTAAGATTTGATTTTACTTGTCATTATTTGATTCGTAATTAAACTAACTTCCTGGCATCAAGTCTGTTTTGCCCATGACAGTAACTGGTGAGCGATCTCTCCCTGTTCTCATCTTGACTCATGAACTTTTCATTATATTTTTTCTGCCCTGTCCAGTTGAGAAGGAGGGTTATAGTGGCTTGGTGGGCACCTGGCATCCCACCAGGGTCAACCCACCACATAGTTTTAGCTTATAAGACAAATCAGGTTGCATATATTCCAACTGCCCAACACTTCAGTGTAACACAAGAGCATTTTGAAATGCACAGACTTGTAGGTAAAATACTTAAAAAGATTATCACAGTCCTAATTGCATTTTGCGTAACACAGGACAACACTTAACACATTCCAGCTCCATAGTTAAAAATTATTACATATTACAATTAAATGAAAGAATAAACAGTTTGGGATGTAGTTTCAACATGTCCTACAGTAGAGACCTTAAGGATGCTGAAAGGCTAAGAGGGTGTGCATCCGAGAAGAAAAGTGTTTGATAATTATTAATTTGAAAGTTATTCTACAGTTAAATGGTGACTATAAAAGATAGTAGAGTTTAGTGAAAACACCCAGGAGAAATTCCACCAAAGCACGCACGAAGCTTCAGACAGAAACAGGATTACAGAAGGTGCATGGTATGTATGTCACCTATGACACCAGACTTCAGATAGAGTTTGAGGGATCTAGGCAATTAAAGGCTTTTAATGTTAACTAGTAAATATAATAATAAAGCATATAATTAGCAAACATCTGAAAAAATATATGATCTACTGGGAAGAGGTAGCATAAGTTCTGATTAATAAAGCCCTGCCCTAGAAGTCTGCTGAAGTTCTTTGACAAATCTGTGAACGAAGGCAGTCTGGTTTACCTGGATTTCAAAAAGGCTTTTGGCTAAATTCATCACCTAAGGCTTCAAGGAAGCTGTGTATCCACATGTCCTGATGTAGAGAAATAACTGGCTAGAAGATAGGGAACAGTCAGTAAAAGCCACTGACCCATTCCAAACAAAGGAAGATCATCACTGAAGTTCAGCAGAGGCTCCAAGCTCTTCAACCTATTGAACAGTGAACTGAAAAAATGACAAAAGCTCAAAGTTTAGCGATGACATCAAGTTTTTCAGGAAAGTGAGGATAAGATCGGACTAAAAAAACTGCATGACTTTAGGAAACCAAATAGTTGTCCAATAAAATGGCAAATAAATTCCAGGTAGATAAAATGAAGCAAGTGAGGTAAAGATGGAAACTCAGTAACAGATTCAGCTGTACAGCAAGCTCTGAAGTAATTATTAGCACTTGGGAACAAAATGGTGAAGTTTTAATAGTTCCAGAAAAAATACCAACCAGTTAGGGGGAAAAAAAAAAAAAAGAAAAAAAAGAAAAAGGAAAGCAGTAAAAGGAAAGCAGTCATTAGAAATTATTACAAAAGCGAACCATAGAGCACTGGTTTTTGAAATCCATGACCTGCTCCTACTTCAAACAAATGCTGTGATGATGTGACTAGAACTCCACAAGAAAGTTATCTTAGAACTCAAAAAAGCTTGGGAAAAGGCAATAAGGATGATCAAAGTCACAGAAACACTACAATATTAAGAGTGACTAAGATGCAATTCTTCAGCCTCAAAACACAGATAAGTTAGAAAGTACCATGAGGATGACTGGATACAGAGTCAATAATCATGCACTAACTATGGGTCATTAGTAGGACAAGGGAAGGAATTCTTCCCCTCCTTCTGCCATTTGTGGGACCACATATGGAATACTTTGTCCAGTTTTGGGCAACTCAGTATAAGACACACACTGACACCCTGGAAGGAGTCCAAAGGGTCCCTGGAAGGTCAGAAGCATACAGCTTATGACATAGAAGGAAAGGCTGGGAGAGCTGGGTTCACTCACTCCGAAAGAGAGAAGGTTAACAGGGACCTACCTGCGAAGTACCTGAGGTGTAGTTATAGAACAGATGGGGACAGAGTCCTCCCCCTACGAGGTGCAGAACCAAATTAGAGGAAATGGGTGAAACAAGAAATTTTTAATAGATAATAAGAAAATATTCTTCACGATGAATGTGGTCAAACACTGAACACGTTGCCTAGAGTGCATTGTAGAATCTCCAGTCCTGAGATGCTGAGAACTAATCGGGGCATGACACGGAACAACACATCACAGCCAACTAGTAAGGGTGCTTTGGGCGTTTATATGGGGAAAAGGGTCAGACCAAATGCCTTAGAGTCTTCCAAACTAATTTACTTTGTTATCCTGTGATGAAATGAAGCAAATGGAAAACAAGCTTAAAAAAAAAAAAAAAAAA
>NW_020955431.1:108855-210912 GCF_003031625.1 Empidonax traillii
CACTGTAGTCCCTGGCACCAGACCTACAGTTCCTAACCTAATTCTGTGCATTACAGCTCATACATGCAACTGTGTACTGGGTGCTACTCCCACTTTTTCTCAGCCCAAACTCAAACTGCACAAACCCTGGCAGGCAAAACATCAAAGCACAGGAAGATCAAAGCCAGACAACCTATTTAGTACTATTTTTTCTGAAATAGACATCTAAACTTTCAATGGCTGGGAAGGAAGCAGCCATTTCTTCTCTCACACTGATGTTTATACCAGTGTGCTTTCGGTAAGCTCACTCATATAAACCCAGCTCAAGAACAATCAGCAGTGGAAAAAAAAAGAGAGCTGACATTCATTAACCCTTGAAGCATTTTTTTTAAGTTTAGTTCAATTACAAAACATATTCTGGAAGAACTTTTCACTAGTTTCTGTTCATATCCTTCATGGTATTGGTCAGGAAAGCAAAGGCCAGTAATCTAGAATACTTTTATCAAAATCCAGAAGAGTTCCCATATCTGTATTCTACTGAAACCCCACCTCATTCTCCCCTCCCAGATTCCATCCCCACTTTTCTGAAGGGAGTGTGGCAGAGTAAAAAATGGAGTGAGGGAGGAAACACACAACATACAATCATCCTCAAATGTTTTTTTAAAAAAGTAGAATACTGCTAAGGGAGGACTGCCTCAAATCTGCCATTCTTATAATCCTTCAGGCCACAGGATTATACTACCATTCTCCCATTGTTGGTTAAACTCATATTTTAACATTCTAACCCCAGTGCACTTTCTGAATCTAACTATCCCATGCTCACTTTAGAAGTGCATGAGGAACACCTGACTCCTTTCCAGGCTTACTTATTTACTGTTTGGAGTTAGCTAGACTTGGATGCTGGATCAGACAGCCCACATTACTGAAATAACTGAATGCTAGCAAGGGAAAGCAATTTGCCACTGGCTAAGCTGGGGATGGTTTTTACAAGTTACGAGTAGTGTTCACTAGAACAGCAGCTTGGCATGGATAATACAGCATCCCACAATGACCTGAAGAAAGAAATGGGTAAGTATAGGAGAAACTCCCCCATTTGTGACTATCTCCCTACTTCTTCTTCCTTGCAAGAAGATTGTTTCTACTCCTGGGGATTGTTAAGATTCCCTGCTAAAATTCCCTCTGCTCCCACTCCCCAAACCAGGAAATCAGCAACCAACCACCACTCATCCTAGGGAACCATCAGACACCCAAGTGGCACCAGAAGTGCTCAGTAACTGTAAACAGCTGCTTGCACACACAGGAGACATCTGCCTGCTTTCCAACACAGGGAGGACACTGTTTTGACTAAGTCTTCTTAGGACAAACTTTTATTCATCAGCACAAAACCAAAGCAAAGAACAAAGTGTTTCTCCAGCTTTGCTGTGACTTCTTCTTAGAGCCTTTCTTTTCCATCGCTGTGTCTTAGGTTACTAGGGGAGCCTGTCTCTTTCCTTTTGTTCTCTCAGATTTTCATAGACAACACTTTATCACATTTTAGCTGGGCTTATTATTCAGGCAGGTCCGCCTGGCTCCAGGTTCTTACACGTAAGAGTATAGTAGTACTACACATCAGCATAAAACTAAAATGTCCTTTAGAAAAAAATGTTATTTGCTTATGTAGAACAACATTCTGTGTATTTCCTCTCAGGTAAAATTCATATGCTACAGAGACTGTGTGGAATCAGAGAAATAGAATAACTCCTTCCCAAGGTTATCTAGTGGAAACATGCAAGAGAACGGCAATCCACAGTCAATGTTACAACTTAATTTTGTGATCTTATTTTGTCTTCTTTTACTTCAAAGAAAAAACAAAAAAAAGATGTTGACCTTCAAGTGACTATGACTCCTTTAAAAAACCATTCTAACGGAGGTTGCTCAATTAAGCTAGAAACAGATGTCAACTCCCAATCCAAAATTCTTATTCCTGCTCTTGCAGTAAAAATTTATTTGATTTTATGCAGTTTACACTGTGAAACACCTTCACCAGTTCAAATTTTTGGCTCTTCCTATTCAGCAACAGATGCTCGAGTGATGTTTCTCACTAGGTGCACTCCCCAGAATTTAGCTTCCCAATAATCACATTACCTATTACGCACATCATCAGCTTGCAGATAGAGTCACGCTTCCACCTGGAGCTGGCTAGATAGGTAGTAGTGCAGATGACAGGACAGCATGGTAGAGATTTTCAAAGACATTTCTTGAATAATTAAGATAAAGATATAAGCCATCTAATTCTCGTAGCTTCCTTTATGGTCTTAGGAGAAGTTCCCAGCACTGTGACAACAGCAGCTTACTTCCATTATTTTTTTAGGATTTTGGGGACTACTACCATAGAATCACAGAATCACAGAATGTTAAGGGGTTGTAAGTGACCTTAAAGATCATCTAGTCCCAACCACCCTGCCATGGGCAGAGATACCCCCCACTAGACCAGGCTGCCACGCCTTATCCAATCTGGCTTTGAACGCTGCCAGGGTTGGGGCACCCACAACCTCCCTGGGCAGCCTGTTCCACTGTCTCACTCCTCTCACAGTAAAGAATTTCTCCCTAATGTCTAACCTAAACTTCCCTTCTTTTAATTTGTACCCATTACTCCTTGTCCTAGAACTACGGTTCCTGACCACGAGTTCCCCTTCAGACACTGGAAGGTTGCTATGAGCTCTGCACTCAACTTCGTGTTCTCTAGGCTGAACAGCCCCAACTTCGTCAGCCTGTCTTCGTAGGGGAGGTGCTCCAGTCCTCTTATCAACTTCGTGGCCCTCCTCTGGATGTGCTCCAACTGTTCCTTGGCGGTGGGATATACACGAGGAGAGGAAAGGCAAGTCTCGGCCCAAACATCTTCCGGCGGGCTTCACCCCGCACCTTTCTAGAATCAAGAAGGCAGACGGTTGCCCAGCCTTCCCCGAGCAGTGAACGGGAATCCTCCGCACTTCACGCGGTCCCTCCTGCAGGCTGGGGGAGGGCCTGCCAGGAGCTGCCGACGCCAGCACGGTAGGCAAGCACAGCCCGACGCGCCCGCTCCCAGCGCGGAGCCCCAGCCGGCGGCCCGCCCCCGCCGCACCTGCGCGGAGGCGGAGGCGGTGCGGGTAACGCGGGGGCAGCGCCGCGCTCCGCCCCCGGCCCGCCCCCCTCCCTGCCGCCCGCCCGGCCCGGCTCCGCTCCAGCCCCAGCCCCAGCCCCAGCCCCAGCTCCGCCCGGCCGAGCCGCAGCCCGGCGGCCGCCACCGAGCCATGGCGAGCGCGGCGGTACCCGCGCAGCCCCGTGAGCCGGAGGCCCCGGAGGAGCGGGACGCGGCCGGGGATACGGAGCGCACGGAGGTGTCGAGCGGGGCCGGGGCGGCGGCGGCGCTGCTGGGGGAAACGGGGCTGGCCGTGAGCTGCTGCATCGCGGCGGCGCTGAGCTGGGAGCGGCCCCTCCGCAGCCTGGGCGGCTTCGTCTGCGCCAACCTGCTCTTCTGGTGAGCGAGCGAGCCGGGCTCCGGGGCCGGGGTCGGGACCGCCCCCCGGGATGGGAGAGCTCCTGCCTGGCCCGCGCCGCCCCGCCCGGCCGCGGGTGTCTCCTCCCCCCGCCCTTCTTCCCTCGTCCCCCGGGAGGAGCCTTTGCCCCTCTGTCCCCCCTGTCCGACCGCCCTGCGCGGGGAGCTGACCCCCGCCCCCAGCTCCTTCCGTGGGAAGGAAGGTCCTGCTTTTCGCTTCACCTGCGCCGCGGCATTCCCTGCCCAAGCCGCCTCCCCGGGTCTGGCCGTGGCCCTCTGGCTGTGTGCATCTGCTTGCTCGGGGTCTTTCATCATCGGTGTCTGCCCCAGCCCCACACACGCCCCTTCTGCCCCCATTTCCCACGGCATGATGTGTGATGATGAGGAGGAGCCTCGGAGCGAAGCTGAGCGGGGTGGCTGCACCAAACCCCACCGGGACTTGCATTTCCCGCAGCCGAGATAAACCGTGGGCCCGTATTTCTCTGCAGAGTTTTGAAACCTCCTGGAATTAGGCCCCGAGCCCATAGATAGAGCTGCGCTGCTGCCCTGGACCAGTGCTTCAGAGTTCATGTTGGATGTACGTGATTTTCCAAATTAGTGGCCTAGTTAGTGGAGGCTTTGTGGAGTGGGGACAGCAGGAATGTTACTGCAGTGCGCCAGTTCTCATTTTTGACTAAGCTTTTTCTAGTCAGATAGTTTTGTTGAATAAACCCCAGAAATTAACACAGGGATGTGTTCGTTGTTGTGTTTGTCATGACTCTTCTGTTTACTTCTATAGGAAAAGAAACTTGTGGAACTTCTTCAGGGCTTTCCCCTGATCTTTGGTTTTGTCAATGCCTATGTTTTTTGTTTTCTGATCTAAAATGTTGCTTGTGTAGAGTGATTTATGAATTAGGGCTCTAATAATACCCCTAATAATTAGGGTCTAATCATACTGCTGAGACTGTTAAGACTGAGTTGTGTTTCCTGCAGCTAGAACTGCCTCCTTTCCCCTTGAGTGAATAAGAGGCAAACAAGCAACATAGGGGGATTAGCTGCAAACTCCACTTAGTTCTCTATAACCCTAACAAGCATGATCTTTAAACATAAGATCAAAGTCATGGAAAGAGAACTTCCTGAGGCTTTGCGCTGTACAGAAAAATCTCTGTGCAAGTGTGTGTTATTTCCAATTTTGGTTGACTTGTATTATCCATCTTGCTCTTAGGTATCCTCGGTAAATCTTTTCACTGAGAAGGTAACATGGTTTTGCTCTAATTTTCTGCATACTTCAGAGATCACCTGTTCTTTCAGCAATTTGGAAGAGTTATAAAGCTTTATGTTTCTTTGCCGCATGGCTCTGATAAAATTTGCAGGGACTACATCTAGCATAATACATTTCTGCATCTCAAGGAATAGTATCTGCTGGGCAACCAATTTGCTCTTCTTTGTCCAGCTTTGATCATAAGCAAGGTATATAGTTCCAGCATTATGTAATGCCTATAGGAAGTCTCATTTGGTAGTCTTACTGGCAACTTGTTATGTTACCACTATTTGAAGTTATTTTACCAAAATTCATAGTTCTCTCTACTTTCTTACTCTCAAAATCATAGAATCATAGAATTAACTGGATTGGAAGAGACCTCCGAGATCATCAAGTCCAACCATTGATCCAACCCCACTGTGATTACTAGATCATGGCACTCAGTGCCACATCCAGCCTCATCTCAAAAACCTCCAGGGACAGTGAATCCATCACCTCTCTGGGCAGGCCATTCCAATGCCTGATCACTCTCTGTGTAAAGAACTTCTTTCTAATATCCAAGTCAGGGCAAGGATTGCTCATTTTACTTTTGTGGTATTGTACCTCAGCAGGAAGCTCACCGTCCTAGTGCCAGGGAGTTTTTGAGAGGTGTATACAAACTAGGAAATGCAGGAGCAGGAATGTTGACCAGTAAAATTCTGTGGTTTGAGACTGAAGAACAACAGTCTTAGCTTTGTCCTTAGCAAACATAGGAAATCTGACACTTTGAAAATGAAGTGTCACATTTCTCTGCTTTGGTTTTGGCGTTGTGTTTGCAGCACGATGTGTTTGCTCCTTCTCCTTTTCTTGTTTGAGATTCAGCTCATCAGCCTAGTTTGTTGTGACTCAGTCGCTACTGCTTCTGAACTGGGAACAAGTGTCTGCCCCTGCTGTGAGTCAGGTCTCTCCTAACAGGGCTTTGTGGCCAGAGCCTAGGTAGAAGGAATGTTTCCTAGTTGCTGCTTATGTGCCTCATCTTTTCTTGTCATGTGCCTCCAAGTATCCCTATCCCCATTACAGAATAGGTTCACTCCCAGTGAGAAGGGCCTATAATCTCAGGACTTCTCAAAGCTGAGAAGTCGATATGGCTGGATGGGGGGCTCCTCTCACTGTAGCAGCAACAGTGTTGGTGGAAGAGGGAGGAAGGGGAAGTGAGGCTTAATTTTACAGTTTTCTAAATGTTGGAAAAGTAATGGTAGTTCCTTTCTCCTGTCTGTTTAATTTTGTTGGGACTGTGCTTTACTCACA
This sequence comes from Empidonax traillii, assembly GCF_003031625.1. Taxonomy (NCBI): domain Eukaryota; kingdom Metazoa; phylum Chordata; class Aves; order Passeriformes; family Tyrannidae; genus Empidonax; species Empidonax traillii. The sequence goes on from NW_020955431.1 coordinate 114,876, forward strand.
GTTAGTTCAGTACGTATGCCATTCAAAACACTTCATGTGTAAACTGTTGCAGTGGGAGCTGCTGAGAGCGAACTGTTTCTCCGATGTCACAAAATCTTTTTTTTTTTAATATGTTCGATTGTAATCTCTTTTGTGTTGAAAATCTCTTAACCATTGTTCTATAGATAAATGCATTTCTGATGTTTACTACTAAAATAATGTTCTTGTAAATACAAGAAATTTACTAACTCAATTTCATTATGATTGCCTTAATTTTTTGAACATTCCTAACAAATTATCATGGTGTGCTTAACAAGAGAATAGTAAAAGTAGTAACAAATCTGATTATTGAAAAAGCAATTTTCAGTTGCCACTTCCATTATTCATTCACCAAGAACAACTTTAAACCTCCTGCCCCAAATTAACCTGATTGAAAATCTTTAAAATAAACAAGGGTTAAATATATACTGTTTTGCACCTAATAATCTGAAATGTAATATGGTTTCTTCTGCTGTATATAGTTTGCAAACTGAAGTCAAAATAACACAGGAAAACAAGGCTGGTTTTCCCCCACCTGTTTTACACACATCATACCGAAAAAGTGAGTGATGGCTCAAGAGCAGAGAAACTGTGCTGGTACCAGAAGTTCAGTCACTATGTTCTGTTTTGAATGAGAAAGTTGGCTGCATATTTTTGCCCGCTATCAGCACTGACTGTGGGTACCACTGGAAATGTGGTCCCCGTAGAGCTGCTCACATAGGACATCTTGGTGACAAAATGTTACTTTCTTCTTGGTCTTATCTGTATTAGGTGGTCTTGCTAGTGATGTTATTCCTAGAAGACTGCTGTGGTCATTAGTGTTTTTCAGTACTGCCTGGGGGCTGTGAGGTTGACTATGGGTTTCCCTCAGCACTGTGTGTGATCCCTTCCTTAAGGATGACTCACTTAGTCCTTTACAAGGATCATGTCACTTTCATTCATCCCAGCCACTCCATTACCAGCATTCCACCAGATGTCATTAGTAAGAAATTCACAGAGACTGTAGGGATTGTGTTGGCTATCTGCATTCAGGTTTTAATTTCACTTGACATTTTTTGTGAGTCCAGTTACTGAAATTGAAAGTTGCTATATATAAATGATTTACTCCCTATTGCTTTAATTCAGGCACACAGTAATTTCACCTCAGAATCCATTTTTGTTTCCCTCTCAGACATACTTTCCACAAACCACACTCGAATCTGAGAGCATACGAGCAAAATTAATACAGAAAGAATTAATTCTGACAAAATTTTATTCCTTAAGAAGAAAATCCTTGGTTCAAAATACTGACTTCCATTTAGGATATATGTGGGAAATTCATCAGTGGTGGTAGTCAGGAGGAAGATCACCAAACTGCATTAAGTGAGAATTGGAATAAAATAAATCTCTGAAATCAAAAGATAAAGAAAAATGCATGAAAATTAAGTGAGTTGGAGTAAGACTGGATATTGACTTTTTAAGGCCAGATTGTGGTATGCTGGTCTTCAGAGCGCTGTATTGAATTCGTGATACCTCCCACGTCAGGAGAATACATACATGTTTCTGTGACAAGATGTTTTTTTCCTTATAGCAACCAAATGCCAAATGGGGTTTTGAATGTGGGAAATTTCAGTCTTTGGCTGTCTTTGTTACAAGAAATCTTTAGGATACATTTTCAGTTGTTTTGGGATTACTTTCCTGAGAACCGAAGTATCAGAACAGCACACAAGTGAATAGTCCTGCCTCAAACCATAATGAGTTTTTATCTCCTATCCCTTGAGTAAGGATAGTAGAATAGGTTATGTATTGACATAATTCTTTTGTAGTGATAATACATTCATTATCAGAAAAAAGAAGAAAGAAGTTCTTGCATAGGCTGTTTTGAAATTCACTGTGCTTTCACCTGAGTGACTTTCTTACATGGTTGCTAGTTTGTTTCTTCTTGTCTGATAGTTATAACTTATTTAATTTGCTGCCTTTTACCAAGGCTTTCTAACGTATTGGTACTGAGATTATTTTATTACACCTAGCTGCAGTACAGTAAATTGCTGATGTTTCTTCAAGCTTAAAAAAAAAAGTTTGTTGGTTTTTTTCTTCCTCGAAGATGATATTTCAAAATACTCTTCCTCAACTAAAGATAAAATTCGAGTGTCAGTTGTGATATAATTTTAGGGTCTGCTTGTTTTCACTCAGGCAGTGTCAAGCTTATGTTCACTTTTCTAGTACAAATTATTAAAACTGTTCAAGGCTTTGGAGGTAGAAAAGTGGAACAGAATGTTAATTTAATTTCATTAGAAAAAAAATTAAAAATCATTAACAGCTTTTTAGTGACAGTTTGGATACTTTTGGGTGAGAGATTGGTTTACAGGAATGAAAATTGACATTGTTTAAGAGCCAGACAGTGTTACATAAAAACCTGGGAAGTTTACAGCATTTTTTGACCAATAAGATGAAGTCAGGATTGGTCAGAAAAGAAATCAAGTGGGGTAGTGGAGGAATTGAGGAAAAGTGAGCATTACTGAACAATTTAGGACCAAATCCGGGATGAGGACTTCGTGGAAGATGGAAATCTCAAACAAAGGAGATTAGATGAATTGCAGCATAGCTTGGGTTTATTCTGTCTTGCTGAAACTTATCTATGTTGTGTCTAAAACAGTTGTCTTAAGAGAGAAATTATAATTTCTTCAGACATTAACTCAAAATAATGAAACCTTTCAAATAGTAAGTAGAATTCTGAGAACAATGGTCATTTTAAGGGGATATGCTATGCTCTATGGTAGATGTTTCAGGACTAATGAGAGCATTAAAGAAAAGGAGATTTAGGGCAGCATGGTAGAGGTGCTACTGCTCAAACTGCTGCTACTGTATGAGAAAATGGGATTAAGATTTCTTCTGTACTTTGCCAGAGTACAGGTTAATTAAGGTCATGTGGGCATGTGTCTGCAAAAACAAAGGAACCCAGGTTATTGATGTTATGTGTTTAAATCAAAATAATTTTAACTTCCATGGAAATATCATCCCCTGTTTTCACTGATGTAACAGTAGAATTCGATGCCATGATAGACTCAGAAGGTATGTAGTTTAGGTCATTTAAAATCTTTCTCAGTTCTTTGTTTTTAATATGCCTATCTAGTGCAACAGGTTGCAGTAAATCTGATCCACAAGCCGCAAATGTTGAAACATGATTCTAACAGCAGAGCATTCCCCAAGAGGTTTCCTTGCAAAAAGTGTGAGATAATTTTGCAATGTGACATTTTGTTATTAACTTAATCCTATTTCCCAGACTACCAATGTAATTTCAAATTTACCAGTTTATAAGCATGGCAAAGGTTTTTCCAATACTTTTTTTCTTAGAGGCTTATACTATTTTTGGTTTTATTTAGACTTATTTTTAAGTTTAAGAGTCAGTTTCTTGTAGTTGGGGTAGAGAGAATGTGCAATTTGAATTCTGATCTTGGGTGTTAACTTCAGTTAGCATTGTCCTGTGGTCTTTGTCTTTTGTCCTGAAACCTGTGCACAGACCTCCCAGAGAATTACTCCTTCTACAGGTAGCTGTCAAAGTAATAGTAGTTTAGATTTGTGGGAGTCTGTTTCTTTGGACAAAAGATTTATTTGTTATTCAAAAATCTTTTTTCCTAATAAGTTCTGGAAGGTTTTCTAAAGAACAGCTGATTTGATCTGTGCTTTCTGGCTGAACAAATATGATCCTAATCTTTTGAATGAAACCTGACAAATAAGCTCTTTGAATAAAAGGTTGATGGCTGAGTTTTCTTTGTCTTCACAGAGGAAGAATTAAAGAAAATGATGCAAGTTTTGGAATAATAATCATGCCTCTTCTGTTTTTTTTGTTTGTTTTGTTTTTAATTTTTATGAACTTGATAGAATTTTTAGACTTCTGCATACTACACAATGAAAAACTCTTTGCTAGTGGGCACATAGGTTACAAATCAACTGCTCTCCATTTTATTTTGCTTGAAATATCTCGGATATCTAAATTATTGGATGGCATTCTTATTTAGAGAAAAAACTAAAAAAAAGGTACTTCTTCCTAATTTATGTCTTTACAGAAGCTTACACTTTTCTCCACTAAAGTAGATGTGATTTAAAACATTTTTAATGTACATATTTTAAGAAGGATCCTATTACAGCATTTCACAGGTTTTCAGGTAAACAGATACACAGCTGAGTTCAAGCTGCCAGGCACCCAGAGTGGTGGTATGCATATTTTAAATTTGAATTAACATAAGATGTAGACTAAGTGCATTTGAAATTATTTTATTCAACAAATTATGCTTTTTGGAGGGGTGGGGAGGTTTTCTAGACAGCATTTATAAGTCTTTGCTTCGTCCAAAATTTTTGACAGCACAGACCAATTGTCCTGGGAAGGACTTAGTTTTCTTCCTGGTACAATGGTACAGTGCTGTGTTTTGGATCTAATGTGGGAATAATGTTGATAACACACTGATGTTTTACTTGTTGCTGAGCAGTTCTTACCCTAAGTCAAGGACTTTTCAGTTTCCCATTCTCTGCCAGGGAGCAGGTGCACAAGAAGTCAGAGGGAGCATGGCCAGGACAACTGACCCAAACTGGCCAGAGGAATATTCCATAGCACAGTTTACCCAGTATACAAACTGGAGGGGAATTGGCCTGGAGCTGCCCATGACTGGTCAGGTTGGGCTGGGCATTGGTCAGCAGGTAGTGAGCAGTGGTATTGTGCACCACTGGTCTTGCTCGGGTTTTATTCCTCTCTCTTTTTGTTGTGTCACTTTTTAATTATATTTAAAACATTTAAAACATAAAATTTATAACAATAATTATTATTATTATTGTTACTACTGCTAACTTTTCTTCAATTAGTAAACTGTTCTTAACCCATGGCTTTTACTTTTTTCCAATTCTCCTTCCCATCTCAACAGTGTGGGAGAAAAGTGAGTGAGCAGCTTAGTTGCTATCTAGTATTATACCACACCACTAAGAGGTAATAAAGGAACAGCAGGAAATACACTGGATTACTGAGTTTTGGACTTCCAAAGTGTTGAATACTTGAGGCTTGGATTTTAATATTTGTAGATACTGCATTTTGGTATTTACAGAAGCTTAGTATGAAAATCATTTACATTCATATAAATGTATCAGAGCAGTTCATATGAAAGTTGTAAATTTAATAGACATAAAAAGTGGGATTAGCAAACCTGCTTTGGGATGGTTTTTCGTTTAGAAGTCAAAGCTTTGAACTACCTATAAATAAAATATATTTGAATATGCATTATTCCTTCTTGATTCAGAAGAGGGCAAACAAAATGATTGAACCAGTGATCAGTAAGGGCACAAGCTTTCTGATACCATCTTTGTCATGTATTTCAAAAATGCTCTTCGGGCAGTGCATTTCATACTGTATTTAGGATAAAATTAACCCTCTTCCCCAGACCTCTTGCTTCAGGTAATCATCAGAATTTGTTGCAAGCAGACAGGTGTTGATCACTCCAGCAGTAAGCATGGAAGAATGCCCTACATTCAGCTCCAAGCAGGAAACAGTTACTAACAGTTACTACCAGGAAACAGTTACTACCACATCTTTTCCTAACCTACATGCCTTTACTGTAGGTGTTTGTCTGAAACAGTGTTGGATGGTCCCCTGTAAGAGCAGAAGTAGACATACCTTTGAAATTAGCAGATCAATATTCTTAAAATGCACTAGAAATATTTGATCTATACAGGGGAGAGCAATTCTCTGTCTTCTTCACGTCATAGCCCAGTCTGGCTTACCTGTGTCTGGTGGAAAAAGACTGGTTCTATAGAAAACTGTCTGGAAGGTGCCAGTAGGTTTTTCAGCTTATCATTTAATGAGGAAACGAGTGTATACCAACCTTTGCCATTTAGAACTCCACAGAATTACTCTGAAGAGTTTGGGCTCTGGTTTTAAGATGCAAATACATTTTTGTTGAGTGTGGAGCTAAAGTCCACAAATCATGCAGCCAATAAATGCCTCATAAAAGCTGATGGTGAAGTAAAGCTCCATGCTCACATCTGTGTTATTCATAGCTTTCTTTTACTTGTGTGATTATGTGGGAATTCATCTAAGGATAGATGGTTATTGAAAGTGCACCTGCTAAGGCTTTCTAGAAATAACTAGCTCTGGCTGCTGATAGTCTAAATCATTTAATATTTGATTAAATATTTTCATATGGTTTGTGTTTACAAAGTGCAAATCATTCATAGTTCTAGAATGTGTTGTAAAAAAAATACCTTAATAGCTAAAATGAGATAAATTTATTTATTTAACTTCTAAAAAAAATTAATGGATCTGTGCCTTCCCTGTATTTCATGAGTACAATTAAAAATAACTTTTGTCATGCCCCATAAAAGTTCATTATGTTTACAGACTGCAATATTGTATGATGTGGTTTACCTTTGAAATTTCTTAGCTTGCTTGTACCACTTGAATGCCTTTGTACAGTCTGATTTGTGCAGGCAATTGTCCCAGGTGCTCTGTGCTGTGAGGTAGCTGCTTCTTGATACATCAAATCCAGTGGATGATTTGTTATGTTAGGTAATGTATCTTGCCAGTATTGATACATGGCCACCCCCTACTATAAAGAGCTGAAGAAAAAACAAGGACAAGATACTTTAGAAGACTTTTCTATCTATAGGTTGTGTGATATTAGGTAATGTCACCTCCAGGAGCAAGTAAAGGAGCTCTGTAACCAGATGAGGCCTGATCATTCATTTAATGTGTTGCTCTTCTGCTATGTACCGTCTTGCTTTTGCTATTGGAATCTCATTTGTATTTGCTGTCCCATCTTTTTTTCCATCTGAACTTCCTAGCTATGGGAAACTGGGCAAAAGGATATTATTTTTTTTACTCTTAGAGCATGATTCTTGAACTTAACATTTTAGAAAATATGGACATTGGCAAAATACTGAAAAGGTTACATTTGAATTTAGTTACTTCTGAATAGTCAGTAGAGATTAACAGCAAGGCATATTTATTTGTGTGACATTATAAATAAGGAAACATAACTTGCTAAGAAAAGTTGAATTATGTAATTTAAGAAAATTATTTCATACTACTTTATAGGTAGGAAGAAATGAAGGTGACTGAAATGCTGAAGAGAAGTGTAATTTCGTAACGATTGTGGGTTGTTTGGGGTTTTTTCCCAGAAAATCTCAATGTATGTATTAATTTAAAACCACAATAGAAAGAGTCCATCATTATACAGTTGAAGAAATTCTGCGTTTAATTGTGGAAGTTTTCAAGTTTTGACTCTTAGTAGTGCAGTTTGGAATCACCGTAGTCCAGCTGCAGTATAACTAGGCCCAGAAACAGAAACTGTTATACCTTAAAGTTCTAAGGTCTTACTGAAAAGGATTTGCCAACCCCTTCTAATAGACAAAAATAGTCATAAAATGAAGGTATGATTCAGGTTGGTAGGGGCTTCAGGAGGTCTCTAGTATGACTTCCAGCTCAAAACAAGATCAATATTAATTCAGATCAGATTGCTCAGGGTTTTGTCTTGACAGACTTCAAGGTTGAAAATTCCATGACCGCTGTGGGCAGTCACTGCCTAATTATCCTAACGGCCAGTAGTTGATAGCTCTCCTGTTTCATTTCCCAAAACTGGTTTTTCAGTCTTCCACAGTGGAGTTGAGTAGTAGGCTTGGATCCATCATGCTTATGTTCTTTCTACATAGAAGAACATAGGCTGGAAGGACAACAGCAGGTCAACTAGTCTGACTTAATCAGATGAGGTCCAGTTAGAACACATTGCTCAGGTTCTTACACAATTAAGTGTTTGCAAGTCATACTCCATAGTGGTCTGCCACCTGCTTAGTGCCTCCAGTAGCTCTTTCACTGGACTGCTCTGTAGGTTAACCAGAGAACACCCTTCACAGTGAGGCCACTTTTGCCATCAGTCCAGGGGAGAGGCTTTTCTTTCAGCCTCAAAGCCAGGTGGCTGTATCGCACCCCGGGAACAGCATCTGAGTGAAGGCCTCTTCTATGCGGGGAGTGCCTGTTTCAGCCAGTGCTGAAACAGGAACTGAGTCCTGTGCCACTTCAGGACCATTTTTTTTGCAGTCCTATTCTGCCTTCAGCAGAGCTTTCTGCCCCCTTGCTATGCAGCTGCCCTGTTAACTGCTGAAGTAATTATCTGAAATACGTAATTCTATACATTGTTGTAACAGTCTCCTTCTTAAAAGGAAAAAAAAAAAAAAGGCAAAACCAAAAAAAAAAACCACCAAAAACTAAAAAATACTGCAGAATTCCATGGGGGAACAAATCTTGGTTATGTCTCTAGTAATGGTTTTTACTTCCACATCACTTGCAGAACTTAAAAAATTTGAACTTGAGTCTGTTTTGGTTATTGCTTAAAAATAGACCATGTTGAGTAAGCATAGCTATTGATTCTTCTACAAGACAGAAGTATTTTTGTGGAGTAAAAGATGTCATTCTGGAGCCTTTCAATTTATTAGGTATTTTTGTCTGTTTTAGAAGTACTTAAGAGTAAAGACTGTTTTTTTTCTTAAAAAAGAGGAAAAAAATGCCCTAGCTCTTAATAATAAGTAAAGGTACAGCTGAAACCTTTTGTTAGTCTTGTTGCTATGCATCATGTTGATAATTCCTAGAAGAATTTCGAATTTTGACACTAGTAGCATAAGAAGCATTTTTCAGATACCAGCATGTTGGACTAACCTCTTGAAAAGGTTATGATAGATATATATGCCAAAAAAAGTACATGGGGACCTTATCAGCTTTTCACCAGGAGGGGCTTCAAGGACATAGATCTGACATACAAAAAGTTTTTCTAATCTATATTGCTGTGGCACCCGAGGGCTGACACAGAGTGGCTGTGAATGAATTCGTAAGAGATCATCTTTCTTGCAATCATCACAGTCTAGGTGAAGAGTACTGAAGCAGGGAAGAAAGGACTGTGACAGTCAATGATGTCGAGGCATGGGAAGTCTAGTCAGAACAATTCAAAGCTCTCAGATGAGTGAAGAGCCCTTGTTTGGTGACTACAGTAGCTGCTTCAACTAGATTACAAGGTTTTTCCTTAAAAGCTATGGAGCAGAAAGACTGCAGTATCAGGAGCATAGAATGACATGACTTGGAAGCATCTTTCAGAGAGGATGCTACCTTGTTAATCCTTGTTTGCTAATCCTTGTCCGCATTAGTGCAATTGTTTTTAACAGCAGGTGACAGCTGTGGTTGCAGTGAAACTAGCAGTGCTGTTTAGTTGTGAGCATAAAGTAGGTCAAACATGTTCTGTGCTTTCTTTGAAAGATAGACTGGGCGTTGTTCATAAACACCTGATCTTTGAAAAGCTAGTAAAACGTGTGTACATACACGCATGCGTGCACACACACATACAATTTTGGTATTGATGTATTTGAGGCCATCGAGGACTGGCCAGTGGCAGTTGTTAAGTCAGGGCATACTGCGTGATTCTGTAAAACGTTCATGCACAAACACCATGAAAAACCTATAGAATAGGCATGGTATTAAGCCTAAATAATTTAAAGGCCTGCATATGTTATAAACTTCTGCTGCCTAGGAACTGGATGAAAAATTCTTCACTTGATTTTTCTGTCCAGTGTCACATCTCTCGCCTCAGCCCATTATCAGTAAGTTAAGTAAGCAGGCTAAACAAAGTCTTCAGTACAGTTGAACTTAAAATCAGGGATTTTTAATGCTTAATATTATTACCTAGAAAAATTGTAGGATAACAGGACGCAAAGCTGTCAGGAATTTTGATTTAATGAGCTATGATTGGGCAACTTTGAAAGAGCTTACCTTGTAATAATTTTTCTCTGTAGTTCTCTGTTAGTTTTCTTGAGCTGACTGGAATTATACAGGAGTGTAGGTTTTTTGTTTCATGGAATAGTCCTGTAATTCAGATTTTCCACAGATGTAGAAACCCTTTATATTCAGCTTGTGTGTTTATGTGTATTGGAAATCACATCCTGGTCTGCTCAGAGCAATTATGGATTTCTGTTATATGTGAAAATTAGTGGCATGGACAATTTTTTTTATTGATGCAACCTTGCTTTTTGAGGATTGCAAGGAATACTGAAACAGTTTTCTAAAACAGCAGTGTGTCTTGAGCTTGTTAGAAACATTGGGAAGTCAATTTTCTTTTTAAAAGTCCAAGTGTCCTCAAAGGGTCTCTCTTGGCTTCCTCCATCAGCCATGCTTGCTACTCCTTTTCTCTTCCCTTCCCCCTCTTTTTTTGCAGAAAATCTCTGCAGCAGCAACTCATTGGGTGGCCAGTTGCCCTGTTTTCAAATCAGAGAGGTTTCTTGGAAACGTCCCAGCTTTGTATGATTTTGTTTCTGTTGGTATTCTCATTCGATCCAGTGCCTTGGACAGTGGCTTCTTACTGGTTTTCGCTGTCCTCAGCTTTTTAAATTAATTGCTTTTACTTTAAAAAATGTATTCATTTGTTCATTATCTGTGTTCAGATTTCTGATTTAAAGTGCTTGAAACAAGCTAATAAATACTTCTGCTTATTTTATTTATTTAATTGAATTTTATTTTTTTTTCTGTCACACCTTACCCTTTTTTTTTTTTGTGAGTTAAGGTATTTGCCAGTAAAGCAGATAGAGGAGCTAATCTCCAAGCACACCTGGACAGTAAAGTCAGCAGAGCATGTGATTATAACTCGTACATTCTGAGTGCAGGTCTGTTTTACTTGACTAGACATGTTCCAAAAAATTATGTAATGAAAAACAAAATTCACAAAAGCTTGTTATGAAAACAAGTTTGAATATTATACCATGATAAAGATTTACCTCATCTTTGTATTTGAAAGAATGATTTGTATAGAAATGTTGTTTGAACATAGGCTGTGTTCAAACACAAGAAAACGTTTAACCCTTTTTTGTGTGCATTGTGCCAAGACAATTTATGCAAATAAAACCATAATTAGTTTAAAAGTAATGTTTTCTATGCAATAATTAAAATATTTTGTTTTCTATGCTTTATCTGTGCTTAAATAGAAGTATACTACAAACTTAATGTATATTTGATCATTGTATCTTTAAATGAGATTATGTCATGCTTCAAGCCCTCAATGCTTGCTTCCCGTGGAAAGGTTGTAGGGAGAAACTAAATTCAATCAATGTAATCTCAGTTTATTTTTTCAGTATTAGTTGCAGCTGTCAGTTTTCATATGCTTCCAATTAGTTTAAAAGTATTCAACATTTATTTCTTTTTGGCATTCTAGGTTTCTTGCATTGACCTCTTGGAGAGTATATCATCTGACTTCCCTCATAATACTTGGAGTGCTAATTCTTCAGATCATGAAGGATTTGGTATTCTCGAGAATAAAAGGTAAGACAGTGTACTGATAGAGTTCCATGCTTAAACATCTGCAATTTGGAGCATGTCATTTCATTACTACAGCCAGGTTGATACCATGATTATTGTAAAAGTATTAGCTGATTTTAGAGAGAGATAGTAGGTCTATGAAGGTCTATTACCATTTTCAATGAAGTTTTGCTACACTTTATAGGAAGGGCATTAGGAGATTTCTTTAAGCATTTGGATGAGTATAATCGGTATCACTGAACAATCATTCTTTTTTCTATACTGCTAGGTCTGAAAATGAATTATTTTCTAAATTACAAAGTTTTCCTAAACATTCATACTTCTTCTGGCATTATTCTAATTATATGGAATTGGAAAGTTTGGGACATCCAATATAAATTGTAAATAGATAGAGAAATTATCTATTTTAACACGGTTGAAATAAGAAGTGAGCACTATTTTTTTTTTCTACTTCATGTAGCATTTAGTTTCCAGTGTGTATAAAGTCTTACATGGATACAGCCAATTTTGAAAGGGATTTTGCATTTGTTGGCTGGGCTGGTAGTTTTAGGTTTGTTTTTTTTTTTTTTTTTTTTTTTTTTTTTTTTTTTTTTTTTTTTTTTTTTTTTTTTTTTTTTTTTTTTTTTTTTTTTTTTTTTTTTTTTTTTTTTTTTTTTTTTTTTTTTTTAATTCCTGTCCTGTATTTCATTACCATCTTGAAAATTCTTTGAGAAAATGTTCATCATAAATCTGTAATTTTCATTCTTGGGAAGATTTTTTTCAAGTGTCTTATTTTGCCTTTTGTCCAATGTTGAATCCCATGCAAAGTGTTTGAAAAATCATCTTAACATGGTACAAAGGCAGGAAATAGGTGTCAGAGAAGCATGGTATTCCTCTTTGCTGTACTAACACATCATTTCTGACTTCCAAAGCCTATTGTTCCCTGCTAAGTTATGGCAATTATTTGCAGCCTTTTCTGAAGCATGATCTATTGTCATTGCCTCTTCTGGGAGTCTGGGTTACCATTCTGTTTCCTGCTTGAGCATTACAAGCTCAGAGGCCAAATTGTAAAGCTTAGCAGAAATTAATTTTTTAAGCTCTGTGTTGTATAAATCACCACAAGCATTGATTACCTCACTAGTGGGAAGGTAATGATTTAGGTAAATTTAATCTTACTTGTAATTATTTTTGTATTAACCCAATTCAAGATGCACTGCTTTTGTGTCTGTGTGATTATTTAACCATTCATTATAGAGATGAGGATAGGAAGACCTGTATTCCCCATCTTACAAAATGATTATTTACTGTAACAATAATCTTTAGTCATAATCTTTATTTCACAATAGTCTTTGATGCCATGATACACAGAGTTCAAGAACTTGAACTAACTTGAAGTAACACAGTGGAAGTCTTTTGTTAGTGACTTGAAATCAATGAAGCACCACCTTAAAAAGCAGAAAAAGTTCTTCCCAAATGAACACTTCTGTGTAGCTGCTTCACACTTCCAGCCAGCCACTAGATGGCAAGACTATTACAGATTCATAAGAAATGTGGAAAGTGGTTGACAGTGTAAAGCGTAAGTTACGCTGGTTATCTTCTTCATGACATCCTTCCGTGTGGAAGTGTAGCCATAGAAGATACTGATTTTTCCATTTATTTTTTGAACCGATATGTTAAGTTTACAGAAAGCAGTTCAAGAACTGTTACTGTAAATTAAGATGCCCTTCGTGTTTGACTGATACAGAGACTTCCTTAGTAATTTTGTCTCAATTTTGAACATTTCTTATGAATAAAGAAAAAAAATAGTATTCTTTCTGGTTTAGTGCATGATGTTTCATCTTACATTCCTACAATTGCAGGTGCAAAGCTTTGGAGGACCATCACTGGCAAGTAAGTATATTATTTTTAATACATTGGTTATTTAATACCTAATTTTTTATGGTTAGCCTGAAATTAAAAAAAAAAAAAAGCTATTTTCCCTCAGATTACGACCAAATTATTTTGATCTTACCATATTTTCTAAGTTTATTACTGCTTGTTCATAGTTTTTAAAAACTTGTTTTTTCCTGATTTGAGTTGTATTAAAATATATAGTAATATATCAGAAGACTTCTAGAAATACTTTTGCTTACAGCATGATTATCATGCTTTGTATTTTCTGGAAATTGGTGTTTTCTTTCAAGTGGGTAAAAATACTGTCTTGGTCAAGGAGGTAACTTTTAGAACTTCATTATACCATTTCTATTTAGAAGTAGATACGCTTGCTGAGGCTTCCCTTTAAATCAGCACAAGTAATTGATCATTATAACTTCAAATAAACATTAGTTGATATCCATATGAATAAAAATTAATAATTCTGAAGTCTGTTGACTTGCCATTGACCTGTCTCAGGCAAATGTTTATATTGTGTTGTTAGAGTAGAGTATACAATTTATTTAATTTGTTGGCAGTATAATCAGTGTCTCTACATGATTTACAGACAATCCATTTGCAGAATAAAAATCTGTACATTTAAGGTTTTATTCCTCTAAACAGACCACCAGGAATTATTATATATCTGATGTCATTTGAAAGCTTATCCATTAGTACACTATTGTACTCCAACCTGACACTGAAGAAACTGTAATGCAGAATTGAAAAGGGGAAGATGCAGTGTTTTGTTCTCTGCCTGGAGATAGATACCAATGTCATGGCAGTTACAGAAAACAGTTCAGATGTGCAATTTCCTATCTTTAAACTTCTAGAGGTATGAAATATCTTCAGACCTTCTTATAAACATGAATTTATGCCAGGTTAGTTCATGAACTGAGAAGCATACAATGCTTCATTTACCATAGCGAGTGCTACGTTGTGTATCTGTGTAGACTGCCAGTGCTTCAAAAATTTTAGTTGAGAAACCACTGCTGTGGCACCATAGATTAGTGTGATTTGTGTTTTGTTTCTTCCTCCTATTCCTTATGAGAGAATTTTACATAAAATTTACTGTCTTTTGGCATTTTTACATCTGAATTTGCCTATCTGTTTATAAAGAAGATTGCTTGTGGAGTGGAAGGAAACAGGTTTTTGACTGCCTTTTGTTTCTGTGAGAAATAATTCTGCGGTTGGAGACTATTTTTTTTCTCTTACTCTCCAATCTGTCAGGTTCCCAAACCAGAAGAATTGATTTTCCTGAAAAGACTATAAATAGTACTTTAAATATCTTGGATTCAGTTTTTCATGTGTCCAGAATCTTGGACTTGATTTGCTGTTCTGTAGGAAGACAATGTGGAAAAAAGAATTTGATGAGCTCACTGTAGCTTATGCCATTGGGTAATATAATACAAGTACTGTATGTCTCTTTGTAAAATAGTTTGCAGTGGGCAGAACACAAGGTCAGTCCATAAGTCCATCTAGCCCTGTATCTGTTCTCTGAAGGCATGCAGCCAGGAGAAACATGACCTTGGGTAGTGTATAAAAGTAGGACAAGCTTGCAGGGTACTTCCTCTGGTGTACTTTTCCAGCAGCTTCCAATTGAACTTTCTTCACCACCCCCACCCCAAGCTCTTCTAGGTGGACCTTCAGTGAGTTTGTCTCATTGGTTTTGTTCTTACAATCTTCTGCTATTTACAACATGCTATAGCCCAGATATCCACAGCTGAACCTTGTACTTTTTGAACAGTCTTATGTTTATTTACTGCTTATATAATATTTTCCTAATCTCTTCCTACATTTTTTTCACTTTGGAAGAGATACTGAGCAACCGTTCTTTATTAATATTCTTCAGCAAGCTGTGACTTTATAAATTTCTATCCTCTCCAGTTCATGACTACTTAATTGTTCCTAAAATAGAAGTTCTCCATATTTTATGTCTTTATGGTGCTTTTCTGCACTCTTCTTCCATTTCTGTTATCCTGTTTGCCAGAGGGACAGACTTACAAATATCATTCAGGGACACCATTGAACTGTACGTCAGCACAAGAATGCCCTCTCTTCTTTTCATGATAAATCTCAATGCATGGTTGACTTTTTTAGCCTTTATTGAGCTCTGAATTGATGTTTCCATCATTTCAAGATAATGTTCCTGAGTAGTAAAGATCAGCTTAAAGCCCATGTGACTTTAAGAGGGTTTTTTAAACTCTGAGAATCTCTTCTTTCATCTGCCTTTTTGCAAGCGAATCTCATGATAATTGATTAAAATTATGCAGTTCCTCGTAACTGGTCTCTGTCTTTACCAGAATAATTCATCTCATATCCCTTTGCTTCTCAGACTTCATAAGAGCAATTGATAAGAAAGCTTGTTGAAAGCCTTCTAAGTAATCCAGATGAATTTTTGTGGACATCAATGTTTGTCTACAAGCAGTTTGCTCTTTGAAAGGACCTGCATGTCCTTTATTAGTGTTCCTGACAGTTTGCACAGCAGAGCAGAGTCTTTAGTGGTTTGTAGTTCTATGGCTCTTGCTCACCTTCTCTAAAAATAGATGTTGCTTTAGACACTTCACAGTCCTCTGGTGTGAAGGCAGCTTTAAGAGAGGCTGTTTAACATAAATGAAATTTGAACTGTTGTACCCTAGCTTTCATTTATAACTTTTATAAGTTCCCATAAAGACTTTGCATTTGTTTAAACTGTGGGTGGGTGTTTGGATTTTTCTTTCTTTTTTTTTTTTTTTTTTTTTCCTTTCTGAGTGCTAACAGAAATGTGCCTGTTGGTTGTGTTGACATTGGAAGAACTGCTGCTAGATGTTGAGGCTGGGTGCATGGTTGCTTTTCATTTTACTCAGGACTGGACATGAAAAGCTGTTTTCAGGTCACCATGTATAAGCAAGGTGTGCCAAGTGTATCCCCATTCTCTCCGTGTACAGAAAATGCTACCCAGCAGAAAATCACCTGCTCTTAAATAACATACAGAGAAGAAACTTAGTGGTACTTTCAGTGAGAGGCAGTGCCTACTCTAATAAATATCTATTCTAATAAATTAAACATGTTTATGATTTTTCTTGAGCATCATGGCCCCAGGCACAAAACATATGCATCCATAGAATTTAACTACCCTACAGTCCATGTGGAACGGCCCTGTGCAGGCAGGAAAGGATTCCTGGTCTATGTCAATTTTGTAACTACCTTGAGTTGTTTTGGAAAGTGCCTAGTTGGCATGTGCCAAAACTACTAAGGGCTATTTTAATGTTTCAGCTGAGTAACTAACCAATCCTAGTGCCTGACAGCATTGCCACACACAGTGTGGGGTTTTTTTAACAAATATAGTCAGAAAGTAACAAATTACATGAACGGACTCATACCCTGCCTTACCTTTGTGTTATTCTGGTTTTGGAAATCAGTATCAGTCAGTCGCTACTGCACTATGATGTTTGATAAATGGTGGCATAGCTGTCATGTATTTAGTAGTGAAATTGTATCCTTTTTGCTGTTATTTTTGGAAGTAAAACATGTTGATAATTGGAGGATGAATGACTGATTATCACTGTTCTGCAACTTGCATTTTTTCAACATTCACTTGCATCGTATATCTCTTCTGTTGCACATACACTCTGAGTACCAGAGATCCAAGTACTTCAGTGAAGATGCTGTTAATTTGTGGCACTTGTTTTTGGTCCTCTCTGACTTTGTTGAGCACTGCTGACTAGTTAGATCAAGCATAGCCTGCCTTCTTTTTCATTGCCATCATTCAAATGCAAAATGCTAGTTGTCTCCTGTGTAAAATGTGTGTATATAAGAAGACCTGTGCTTCTATTTCTAATGGAGTCATTTAGTACTTTTTTAAGTTTAAAATTTTCAAACTGAAGCAAGGTAAGAGCTCATCCTGAACCTTCCTCAGTTGAAGCAGGCTCCTGTAGCAACTTTTTTTTCCCCTGATTCTGCTTCTGTTTCTGAGGAACTCCTGTAGTGATATCTTGCCTTTTAAAAAAGAGTTAAAGGAACAGTGAAAAAGGTTAACACTTGTTAAATGACTCTTTTTCACTATAAAGCTGTTTTATTTCTTCATATCCTAGTAAGATTTATTTGAAACCTGATGCTTCTCTAGTTAGTAGATGTATTAGAATATGCACAGGACTTGGATATCATTCTTTAGACCGTGAAAATAAGTCCTCAAATGGTTTTCCTGGTCTTGTAGTTTGAAAGAAACTCCTTTTATTCCCAGGTAGACTTGCATGCTCTCCTCTGGTCCCAGTAAGATGGAAATATAAAAAAGTGCAGCACCATGAACCACATGTCTTCTTCAGTGCTGCTCATATGATCAGATCGATCAAGATTTAGGCTTCTGTAAGAAGAAACAGGAACATTACAAGACAAAAAGGACTCTCCTTGGTTGCAGCTTTTAACTTGCAGTTGTCTTTATTGAAGCAGTTTAGGACTTGATGTTGAAAACCATGGGTTAATATAAAAGCTCTCTTGAAGCTCAGTACTTATCCATCTGGGTATTTCTGAAATAACAGCCTTCACTAATAGAAGATTACAAACAGATACAGAGAGGTTGTTGTCCAGCCTAGGACATTCCTGTTTCTCCTCCCTCCTCCAGTCCCTTCTTTTTGTATTCCTTCTGTGAGAGTTAACTGTGGCTTGCGGACTCCCAGAGCTGTCAAAGTTGCTGCTTGCTTCCAGGGTAGTGTTACTGTTTGGTAGGTAACATCCATTACTGGGTCATCAAGTGCTATATCCCTGTTGTGACAAATCAGCTTCAAATTCAGGTCACAACTTTCCAAGACATGACTTCATCTTTCGACCTACATAGATTGCACGCTTGCATCAGCCCAACTCGTAGACATTTGTATGCACTGCAATGGTCAGTGCACTCTGAAAAACAATAGTCTACACTAGCACTGTTCAGAGCTTCAAATAATGTATGACTATTGTTTTGGGGTTTTTTTCCAAGAAGAAGGAAAAATCCTTTGAACCTAATCATAACTCCGTAATGCACTTTTGCAAAATGATTCCTAATATGTCACTGAGAGCAATGAAAAAACTCTTCATGTTATACCTAAACGTGAGACAATACCTCTTTTCATCTAATTACCGTGCTTCATTTATTATGTCCAAGGCTTTATATACCTCTGATTTGCATATGCTTTGCTTACTGGGTTTGCTTAACACAATCCACAGGTCATTTACCCAAGTATGTCTGACATAGTCTGCCTGGTCTTATTTCGTGATCAATGGAAAAAGAGTTGAGATACTTTGTGAGATATAGATCATGATTTATCTCTTTCTAAATGCAATTTAGGAAGTAGTCTGGTCAGGTACATTGTGCCTTAATGGTGACTGTTTGTTTCCCTTGAATATATACAGTAACCCTTGGGTGGTGAGACAACCCTTGTGTCATGATTCCCTCATGGTCTGAAGACCTGTCTGTTTTAAAGATGCCATTGACTGCTGCTCATGGCTACAGTAAGAAGCTGAGTCTTGCTGCAGTGTGCTGGTGTACCAGTCCACAGCAATATTATCCTGGTGCAAGAAAAGAGTAATTTCTGAAGAAGTAACGGCAGAAACAAAGGACCAGCAGAGTTGTACTAGGGCTTCTTTAACTGTTTTTATACAAGGATATATTCCATCAGCCTGTTATATTTTCACAAGCTGTCATAATTCAGCTTTGAGTATCTGTATTGCTTTCCAAGCATGAGGAAATGCTTGGAAATTCCATGCTCGAACTGAGGTCTTACTAGTATCATGTAAAAGAGATGATTTGTGTTGTATATGGTAAATGTCTTGTAAATGCATCCCAGGCATAGATATTTTTTCTTTTGATTACTTGCAAATAACTCAAGTAGCTTATATTCTGTTGGAAACATTCTCCTTTTTCACTGCTCTGCTTGTGTAGTAAGTTGTTTCCCATTTTACATTCATGCACTTGGCTTGTCAAATATAGTATGTCCCTGATGAATTTGCATAGTAGATTGCTTTGTGCCATTTTCCAGTCTGACCTATGCTTAAAACCCTTGGATTCTATCATTTACAGTCTCTGCCACTCCTCCCAGGGTATTGCCACTGACTCATCCGAAGGATTAGTGCAGATACTGAACAAAAATGCTAAGGACATATTGATCTCATATAACAAGACACTTCTAATACTTTGCCCTTTGGTATAGCTTTTCAATTAAATGTGAAGATACTTCATGGGAATTGCATATATGTTGTAATTCTGCAGTAGTCTGCTATTAAGAGTCCTATAGCAAAATTCCAAAAGCATTGCAACAGTTGAGACGGATGCTTCCATTTTTTCTTGAGGACAGGCTGTGTACTTTTACAAAAGAAACATGCCCTCTTTTTTTACTTTTTTGGATACTAAATAATCCTCACTGACTGCTTTGACAGCTTCTCAGCTGTGTTACTAATTTGCTCAGTATCTCTCCAAGTATCCAAGTGAGAGCAGTTGATCTGAAATTGCTTAGATAGCACTATTTTTTTCCAGTTAACTTTATATATCATATCCTAGAGAACTGTATTACTCTCTTATTTGTCCCACAATCTTGTCCTTTCCTCTAGCCCATTGGTTAGTTGTGATCACAACTATCTAGAATTATTTTAAACTTTTTATTCTATTTAGAGAGCTCTGAAACAGCTCCATATTGTATATTTGGGGTTTGCAGTACTGAGATACTAGGGAATCATTTAGAAAAATCGCTGTTGTATACCTCTACCAATTTTCTTTCTTCCATTCTTCTGATAACAGAAGTGTTCTTATAGAAATATCTAATTAAAATTTCAAGATGCAGAAGAACATCTCACATAGTCTGATTTTGACAGTTGTTATTTGTTCTTGCTAATCTTTCATAGGCAATTTCAGTAATCTTTCCTAAGCATATGGTTTGAAAGTTTTTGTGTATGTATGTTGTATTTTCTCAGGCATAAACAAATATTATTCCTTTATTTAAAGTCAGATGGAGTAACTCCATTGAACAACTCAAGATGATTTCGTGTGAAGACTTCAAAAGTTGCTTATACTTAGCATTATGGTTGGACGTGATACCTTAAAAGCCCTTTGCAACCTAAATGATTCTGTGATTTCACCAGTTTGCCTCCATGTTGGAAAAAGGGCACTGTGAGATGTGTATTTTTACTATGTTTAAATAAACTAGGTTTGAAATACTTTTTTTTTTTTTTCAATACCTTGTTCAGGTGAAGTCACTGCATCCATGATTAAATGTGTGAAATAAATACCTGACGTAAGTGCAGTTTTTGCAAACTGCAGGGTATGCTGCTTCCTGTGCAAAAGTGACCCAGTAATTAATTTCCTTTGTTACTCATTGGTGAAAATTAAATGCTATGCTCCTGTGATGATAGGAGGGTGGAAATACAGCCTTTGTTTGTCGTTTTTTGTTTAAATATAAGGCATTTTTTCTTCAGCACTTTTCAACATATCCTAAAGCCAGGTCTGTTCTGTGTTGAATATTTTAAAGTATGGAGCTACAGTCATGGTTCAGTTATTTGTGAGAGTCTTGTTTCTGGATCCAGTGTGTCAGAAATGCAGTTCAGTTAAACGTGTCTGAGAGTGCGGGCAGGTGGATTTGTCCCTTGTGAACAGCACAGAGGAACTGCTAATTCTGAGCTGACCCAGTTCTGATAGCTCTGTGTCACGCTTGCTGGCATGTCACCTACTAACCATATTGTCATCACTAGGGAAAAAATAAAACTCCCCACTGCTGCTTACCATCACCTCGACTGTCTCATGTATTTTTTATCACTATGTTTATTGTTTGATAAAATGGTTCTTTTGATCACAGTACTAACTAAACATTAAGTACAAGATACATAGAATTGCAGGTATTTTGGGGATTTTTAGTTCAGCTTGTTACAGCACTAGGAAAAAACCCCAACTTCTGAAAGCTGATGGAGTTGAAAGGAAAGCGATAAAGCAAATACAGAAAATTCCATGGAGGAGGTGGGTGGAGAAATGAACCAGATTCACAGTGAGAAACTTGCCAGAATGGTTAGTGTTACTCTGGAGCTCTCCCGTGCCACTTGTGCCTTTTTCAGCTTTGCACTATCTCAATAAGCAGTGCTTAGATCTGCTCTTCCATCTCAGACAAGAGCAAGTATGGCAGGTGCTGCATTTGGATTTACAAATGTACAGTGTGGTTTCATGCTGTTTGCCAAGTTTTCCCAGCTTTCAGCAAGGCCATTTGGAGGTGTCCTTCACTTCCTAATGTTTCATATTTCTTACTGATATAGCAGTATTGACACCAGTATTTTTCACTGAGATAAAACTTTAAAAGTCTTAACTGCAGGGAAAACAAACCTTACTCTTTAGTGTTGAGATGTGGGCTGCACCTTGGTCATACAATGAAAGCTACAAGCTTCTCTTAAAGGAGTCGCTTATCCCATCTTCATGGGTTGATTTCCTGAGTGTGTGAACATCTCTATAGAGAATATCTGTCTGAAAAACTGCAGAGGAATTGTGCTGGTACCATCCATATCTCAGATCACTTCTTCTGTCTCTCTTCAGTGATCCCTCCTGAATCAAGCAATCTTTGCTTGTTGTGGGGTGCAACACCTCCACAAAGAATATCAAATTAATTAAAAGGGACAATATTTGGTTACTTTCTGAATCTAATAAAATGTTGTTTTCTGGCTATTTTTTAGCAGATCAGCTTTTTTATGCTGACTATAGCATCTGTTCCTAAGGTTCATCTGCTGGGGCCAAGCGAGCTCGGACGGTGGCAGCGAGGTCCTCAGGATGTTCCACGCACACTGTGTCTCACCTAAAAAATCCAATGCGCAGTCTGGAAGGTGTAAAGACCTTCCCCGGTTCTTCATTCGCGAAGACTGGCCATTATAGCACCTGTTATTCTTTCCCTATTTACTTTTCAAAGCTACTTGGAAATTGTCATATACTGGCAGGCATACTTATATATTGTTATCAATTCTGAATATTACTACTTTTCAGTATAAAGCCCTTGTTTTGTTTCTTTTGGTTTTTTACTTGTTTCAATTACCAAATTGTTTATTATAAATAGCATGCATCGGAGGCAGGGTGTAGAAGAGTATACTCTTAATTTGGCTGCCAGCCTGAGTAGGATTACAAGAAAACCCTTCTGGGGATGTGATTGACAGGCATTTAGTCAATAAGAAAGTGAAACTTGGAATCAAGTGTACATGGTAGAAAGTGACAAAGACCCCTCTTATCTTAAACAAAGACTTTTCTAGTTGAAGGATACAAGAGATTTGGACATACTGTTACAAAATGTCAGCAAAAAGGTAATGTCATTTACTTCAACTCATTTGTTGAATTTAGTAGGTTCAAGTTATGAACTGCCTCTTGAAAGGTAGCAACAGCCTTCCCACCTGGCTCAGAGAGGGAAAGATGACTTGGATGCCATCACATCATTCTGAATGGAGCAAATGATCACTCCCTGCCTCTGTCAGCTCTCACGCTGAATATTTATCCGTAATCCATGAAGATTTATGAAGAAGTATTCAATGTGCTGGGGTTTTCTAATTTGTGGTGGGAATCCATACATCTTGCATTTTGTAGTTGTGACTATGCAGAAGTAGCTGCATACCAATACAGTAGAACTGACATTAGATTACTAGGTGGAGTGCAATCTTTAATTCCTTATTTTCAAGTGGAGATACTGTATTCCAAGGTTTTGCAGACAGCACTAACTGGAAAAAGTCAGTTCCTTCTAAAATGTGTCTCTTCTTTTTTCTGGGGCAATTCTCAGAGATAACAAGGCTATCTTCTGGTTTATAGACCTTAAAGCTTAGGCAGATTTAGTAAAATGTCTAGGCAGTTAGACCTTATCTGCATATTGTAATTTTGAATTGGTTAAAAACAGTAGTTTCTTTTTTAGGGTGCCAAAGTACCAAGCCCCGTTAAAGAGAACAGAAATGTGACTTTGAGTTGAAACATCATTGTTCTAACTCTTTGTAGGGTCACACCATACAATAAATGTACTGCCTAGTTAAGGAGTAGCCTGTCTGATTGCCACAGAGCTGTTGGATATGTTTGCCTGCCTCAGAGATTTGTTCAGCTTGCAGATGTAATGTTCGTATTTTTCACCTTTTTTTTATATTTTTGGAAATGTTCTTTATTAGAGAACTAAGTTGGTTATGTCAAGTTATTATTGATGCCTAAACTACCAGAATATTGTTGCAAACAAGTACCAGACAGATAATGAGTAGAGGAAGATGACATTTCTGATCAGCGTGAAACTTTGGATATAATGACTGACCTCAGATTGCTCATCGGGAGAGAAGTTCACAAAGCTGACCTTTTCAAAGGGTAGAGAGTAAATTTAAGTAGAAAGATTAATGTTAAAATGGTCGTGTCCTGTTTGCTATGTTTGTTCCATTGCACGTGTAATATTTTTACCATCGTATTTTTATTCTATTCTTACCCCTTTCCATTTTAACAGTTGAACAACTGTGAGAGATAACTTACAATCCTGAAGTCATTTGACTTGTCATCTTAAAGAGTATTTATAAACTATAGCATTCAGGGAGCCCCCAGTGTTGCTCTTAGTAGAGAGGCTGCTTTTAGAATTAAGAAGAAAACCAGACTGTTTCATTTTGAAATGACTTTTCTTAAGCCTTGGCTTTTATAAGTCTAATTATGGTTGATTTAAAACTCCATAAAAACAGGTAGCAAAGCCTAACCATATTCTGTATATTTGCATTATCACTGAAGACTGCATGAAAAGCAAATGATATGGCTTATGCCAAACATGCGAAAAAGATGTTTTTCTCCTGCAAGTACAAGTAGCTTTTATCCTCTTTTCATATTGGTCTATATTAACTGTTTCCTGTAGACAGAAATGTTGGTTTTGGTATTTTAATTGTATTGAGAAGAGTAGGGTTTATTTCATATAAAAAAGAAATTTTTAAAAAAGGGGTGTGGGTCTCCTAACAGCCTATTGACTTTACTTCTGTCAAATTTCAAATTCTGAACAATTTATAAAGGATAACAGGACTTTTAGGGTAATAAGAAGGAAAAAAGAAACAAGGAATTTTGTTTAGTTTAAGAACTTGGTAAAAGAAGCAAGAAATATTTGCAATTAACAAAACAAGGTATTTAGAAATACATACTAGTTATTGACATGGACAGAAGAGGACATCATTGCTTGCAGTCTTTAAAATGATGATAGTCAGGAGAAAGATCAGAATAAGTAGATTTCAGTTTCTGTGGTAGTCAACTTTTTACCTTTAGTTGCATCTGATTTGCTAAATACAAGCAATACAAGCATTAGATTACAAAGCGCATGATGGAAATTATTTACAGGGGGCACAAGAACCTATAATCATAATCTTTTTTCTTTAATGTTGCAGACATCTGGGTGGTTGTAACACGTGAGGGTGTGCTTCCC
This sequence comes from Empidonax traillii, assembly GCF_003031625.1. Lineage (NCBI taxonomy): Eukaryota > Metazoa > Chordata > Aves > Passeriformes > Tyrannidae > Empidonax > Empidonax traillii. The sequence continues at coordinate 139,473 of NW_020955431.1, forward strand.
AGCGCAACATCTGATTAGTCACTAATTTAGTAAGGAATGTCCTGGCACAGTTTTGTTGAAGCATGTGAGCCTATCAGCAGAATAACATATTATATTCTTTTACTCAACATACAGTTGAGTAAAACAGCTCAGCTGTTTTGAAACAAACGTGATGGTATTTCTTCTCTAAATCTCCTTTTTTTCTTGTATGTCATAGTGGCAGAAGAAATGTTGCATGTTTACTTACTAAAATATATTTCATTAAATTTTTTTAATTATTATTTCAAATATTTTAGAGTCTAAATAACACTCAAGATCAGTTCTGTAAAGCTTTAAGTCATTAATTTTTACTCTGAGGAAAACAAAGTGACACATGCTCATTATGTTTTGCATGTTCTGCACATTTCCACACTCCTTGAAGACAGATGATCATACATATTAAGGATACCAGTTCAATAGAAACTTTCAGAGATAAATATTTGCAGTAGCACAAAATCCTGAAAGTTCTCTCAAGTCCTTGCATGTTGTGGCCACAGTGCTTTATCACACGCACTTCCTTCCCCTAGCTTAGATTTGATATAAAAAGGATGATGATTTTTCAGAAATTCACCCTTTTTTTCTGAGCACTTGGATTGGTAGTACAGTTAATAGATCACTGATGTAGTTGTGGCCATTGAGGTTACTATAGGTCAGTTTATAGTGGGAGCTAATGCTTAAGAGAATTTCACAGTGGATATAAAAATATCCACTATCTGTGCTGGAACTATTCTGACAAATGTACTCATAAGTGATCTGAAAAGTCAGTGAATAGTGGGATGGCCACGTACCAAATTATTCAAGAAAATGAAGCAAGGACCAACTATGAAGAATTTCAGAAGATCCTTACAGGATTCTTTCACAGTGAAAGAGCACTTGAAATTCAGTGTACATAACTGTAAAGTTATGCAGAAATACCAGTATTAAATTCACATATAAAATAGTAATGTGTGAAGGTGACTGTAACCACTCATGAATGAGATGTGTTCTCAGAAAATCGGCATTGGTCAACAGACTAAATCTAGTGTTAAGTATCAGTAAAAAGACATGCAGGGCAAAACTAATCACAGCCACATGACACTTTTAAATCTGTTGTATGTTGAAATCCTGAATACTCTGTGTGGTTCTGTTCTGCTACCTCCCAGAAAGATGCAGAAGAAAAGTCCAGAGTAGAACAAGGTAGATCAACTATACAGAACTATTTCCATGTAAAGAACAAATAAATGGGGTGCTTTTTTTCAAAAGAGAAAAAGAATAATTAAGAGGAAATATATTGGAGCTCTCCAAGATACCATAAGGAACATGCCTTCTGTCTCACACTCTTGGAAAGAGGAGGCATCAAAATAGCAGGGTGAGAACAAATAAAAATAAGTAATTAAGCTTTAGAAATCCTTGACACATTATTGTTGTGAATGTTAGAACTATACGTGGATTAAAACACAAATCACAGGACAGTTATTAAAGAAAATCAATTGAAGGCTATTACATAGAAAATTAAAAACCTGTGGGTTTGAAAGTCCCTGATTTGCAGATTGCTGGAGGATCTATTGTATTTTATGGAAGTGTCATTATGTATTTTCCCTTATTATTATTTTGTTTCTTAAGTATCCTGAGGAATTTGGTTTTGGCAACCAACAGGGCACAGGGCTAGATGGGCCTTTGGCTGACCCAGTGTAGCTGTTCTTGTAAAACGTGTTACAAGCATTAACTTTTTATTCAGTTAAGTGACAAAGACTGAAATAAATATATCTGTTTATTTCTGCATTGTGTATAAGTTGTATATAAATATTTAAGTCTGAGAAATCCCAGAAGGGCACATGAGATAGCTGTTGCCCAATTTTAGACTGAGTGTCTGTTGCTACCAACACATTCCACAGAAGTTGTGAGGTCAGTGTGTACCATAAGATCCTGCTTTTTTTGCATTTAGGCATGAGATCAGAGTAATAAAATCAATCAGAGCAGTAATACCTGAGGTTTGCATGCCTGATCCTTGAAAAAATACTGTTCTAAACATTTTTAAGAGCTTTTTGCTGAATATATGTGGAGCTTTTCATAGAACACAAACTGATATGTCTGAACAATTATTGTACAGAACTGTTCCCATTGTGAGTTCACCGTAAGCAAACAGTTTTCCTAGGATGTGTACCTTGACAACTTCTGTCCTAACTGGCTGGCTGTATTAGGTATTTTTTATTATTATCAAAGTCTCAAAATGTGGGAATTCAGCTGAAATCTCAATATGATGATAAATAGAAATAGAAAGAATTTTCTAAAAATGACAGTAAGCAGAATTTGTTGTTAAATGTTCAAATACTTTGCTCAAACTCCTTCTAGGTGTATCTTGGAAAGTACTTATTTTTTCAATCAGCAGTCAAACTCAAACCATACTGAAGAGGCTCTTTTTTTGTAAAGAATAATTTTAGCTGGTGGAAATTAGTCTTCTGGGGCTTTCTTTGACAGTCACTGAAATGAGATGAATTAAAATGCAGGTTACCTGAAAAGCAGTTCAAAAATTTTATATTTAAAGTACTCTGAATGTTTCCCAAGTAAATTATTCTGGGGATTGTGGGGGTTTTTTTGTTGTTGTTGGTTTTGGTTTTTTCTGTTTGGTGTTTTGTTTTTTTTTTAATAAGAGAGACTCTCTGGACTAAAGTAAGTCTGTGCAGAGTGTTGTTTTTTTCAACCCTCTACTTCCCTTCTCTACAAGAACATCTGTAGGAACATCCAGGGAGTTGGACTTAATGATCCTTATTCAAGATTCTGAAAGAAAGAGCAAAAGCTGTGATAAAATATCATGCATTTTACAGATTTAATGGATGTGTATGTATTTATATATAAGTAACTTCTAAATTGAAAGCTTAATTTTTCAGTCTTCTAGCAGCAAATTGGACTATTAAAATGTATTTCATATAGCTTAGCAAAAAAAGATACTTCAGAAGTCTTTAGATGTCCATTAAAAAAATGAGGGAAAAGAAAGTTTTAATGGTGATAGGAGCTGCTGTTGTGCTGTGCAAAACAATGTGGTACATACATGTGTTCTAAACCACCTTATGAAATGGATTGAATTTAATTAAAAATTATCAGTGAAGGAACAGGAAAAGGGAAATTTTTCTTTTATACTTTGGAACAAAAGCCTAGCTATCCGAAGTTAGTTTGGCTTCCCAGCAGTTATGTCAGCTCCTCAGCAAAATGTCATGCATACTATCATCTTCTTGAGGCAGGGTGAAGGTTATCAGGTGCTCAGCACTTCTGACTGAGTGTTCTGGCAGCGCTCACCCGACCAGTTCAGGGGATTCCTCTAGATCACAAATCAACATGTGCCCTTGCTGACGAACAGGTTAAGCTGCAGGTCTTCATCGATCATTCCTCCTCTGAACCTTTCTTGGCTTGTATTAATTAGCCCAAGAGCCATTTGACTCTAGATTTTTTTGGGAGATGGGTGTGATTGCAGGAGGGAGCAGACTTGTCTTTTGCAGTCTTGGCTGTCCCCTTGCCTTTTCTGTGGAGCTGTGTGGTGATTCGTTGGCCTCCCATATCTTTAAAATTTGCAGTTGTTTCTCAGAGGGGTGGATATTTAAAGAGCACAATGGTTGTGGTTTGACAAGTATTCACTTTGGAGGGAAGCTCTGTGAAGAAATTGGTTTATCCAGTCACTCCAGGATAAAGTTAGTTTTGTTTTAATCAGTACACTCAGAATTAACCATCTTATTCAGTTTGCACTTGTGTGAGTGTATGAATTGCCATTGTGTGAAGCACACTGTTGCTTTGTATAATGTAGTTCTTGCTGCTGTTTCTCATTATTTCCTATCTTACCCTTCTATGTTGTTGTAAGTGATACTGTATAGAAATATTTTGTTGTTTTGATGTTAGCAATTAACAAGTTTATATGTCTGTTTTCTCTCTTGAGCTGGTAGAGCTATAATGTGAGATCAAAACCTAATATGAACTGTGGTAATGGGCTTCTATATTTTCTTAATGCTTTTTTTTAAACAAGCTGGTTGATCAGCATACACAAATATGTGCCTTTTAAAGTGACACGCACTCCGACGGTTTTTTTCCCTGGTTTTAGTTCATAAATACTTTAAACTTTGGTTACATAAATCTACATGTTACTCTTTTCTTTATAATTTATCAAATTTGCTAACATGCTGTTACAGGTGTTGCAGTTGGAAAGTACTGGCATGTAGCATACAGATTACCAGTTGCTCCATCAGATAAAAATAAGGCCTTGAAACTGATTCACATTAGTAACAATTTAATTATCTTTTTTTGTTACAGTTGCACAGTTTTAAAAATTACCACATTGAATAAAGACAGTGCTATTGAAAAAAGCTCTTTATAAAGGAGATAATGCGATTATAATTTTACCATCAGACATATTAAACACTGGAGACTTCATCTCTTGTTACACAGTAAATGAACTAATAGATAAGAAGTTGGTGTTAATAAGTTAATAAATTAACGGTATTATTTAGTCATCTGCCTTGCTTTCTCTATATAGACATTGGAAAAGGCTGTGGACCTTTAGGAATCAAAATGAATCATACTTAGTGTGAAAACATTTGGCTAGCAATTCTGAATATTAATCAAAACTTTGGCTCTTTGTGCTGGGGCATAAGAATAGGGTTAATATTGGTAAAAATGATTAATATATAACTGTGTGCTGTGCTTACATTATAATGTAGTTGAAGTCCTACAGTTATTCATCCTTAAGCTTCTAAGGTCCAATTCGGGGCCAGTGACCTGGACTTCGATCTAGTTATGGCTTGCAATTGCACTAACCATTCTCTGGAGAGATTTTATTACATTGCACAGAAGGATAAATTATATGACTGTATGGAAAACTGGCTCATATCCTTTTGTTCACAGGACGATTGTAGCAGTGAAATAATGGTGGGTTGTCTTAGCAAACTGTGAGCATACTAGCAGAATCTTTTAAAAATAGGCGCTGTCAGTATGTGGTTGGAATGTTCTGATTATCTTAGAAATTCTGTGTAGCTGAGTGACTCATCTTCTTAATTGAATTACATATAGACTTGTCTTGTAAATATACTCATATAGAAAACATTACAAACTTCTCAGGTTTGTGCTTTAACTCTTTGTATCAGTACTTTTGGAAACTATTTTCAAGTCTGCATGCATTTTTTTAACCAATTTTTTCAAAGGAATTTAATTTCATTGTGTAGCTATCTTGCTGTTTGGTCTGCCTTTCATATAGTTCATTTTTTTTCAGTAAGAAAAGAAACTAATTACTGAGAAAAAACAGATTCAGATTGCTACAACCAAATCAGATCATGATTGTAGATGAACAAGTACATATGTACTTTTGTAGGTCTTAGTGTAAATAATTTCATGAAAATGTATATAAAGGGTTTCTTGAAAATTTGGGAAAAACATTTAGTTATCTTTAGAAATTGCTCAGATCATTGCTAGGTGAGTTTAGGTTTTTTGTTTGGTCCTTTTTGTTTTCCTCCAAATATTTGTTTCTTTTATAGCTGTTAAACAAGATCCCATGGCCAAAAAGTCCCAGAGCAGTTGAGATTTTCACCCCTAGTGGTAAGATCTACCTTCCTGTCTCCAGCTCTTCTCTGTTTGTGACACAAATCCAGCATGATCTGTCATATTTGCATAGAGGAAGATTTGCTATCTTCATGTTACTAAATTGTAATATTTTACTTTTTAAACTGCAGTTAAAGTGTCTCTTACTCCCTTAAACTCCTCTTTCTGCTTGTGTTTGAAACTCAGAAATACTCTTATGCATTGTGGAGCATTATTATGCGTGCTTTGTGATGCAACACTAAATTCTCACAATGACAACTCATTTTTGCTGATACAGATCAGGTTTTGGTGTCCGTTGATAGTGTGTTTGCTTTCATACGCAATTTTTTATGATTCTTTAAAAATACGTAGTCATGTGCTTTGTTCTGCCCAGTAAGTATTTCTTGCATGTGGTTGTTTAGCTTTTTGAATGCTGTATTACTTTTTTTATATCAAAACTGAATGCTGTTTTGTTTGTGTTTTTTTTCCTGAATATGCAACTCGTAATTTAAAAAATGTTTTAACAGTTAGTTATTTCGTCCAGGTAAAAATAAGAATCCTGTATAATATGCAGAATTCCATGAAGAGAGAAAGAAAGCACTTTTTTTGGTTACTTTTATTGGTCTTCGACTGTTGAAGGATTTTATTTTTTTTTTTTTTACAATCCTGATGCTAAGTACAGCTAAATATCAAACTATGTTTTGTGTGTAATAGGCGTCTTCAGCTTTTTTAGCACACTTCATACCAGGTTGTGGTTACACCTGATATAATATCCTAGCAAGTAACTGAGCACATTCAGTAGGTCCATTTTCATAATTTTTCATTTACACTTGTAAGAAAGGCTTCTACTCTTATAAACAAGGCTCCTCTGTATATCTTATAGTCTATGGGAAGATCTTGAAGTAAAGGAAATTTATTAAGCCTTTTCAATTTGAAGTGAGATTACATAGAAGGAATCCAGATAGGTATCATTCAGCAAATTTGGATGTTGAAAATATGGGAAAATCGGTCATGCCCTTCAAATGGATGAATCCCAGAATCACAGAATATGCTGAGTTGGAAGGGACCCACAAGGACCATCGAGTCCAACTCTTAGCACTGCGTAGGACCACCCCCAAAAATCACACCATGTGCTTGAGAGCATCATCCAAATGCCTCTTGAACTCTTGTCAGGCTTGGTGCTGTGAACACTTCTCTGGAGAGCCTGTGCCAGCGTCTAACCACCCTCCAAGAAAAGAACCTTTCTCTAATATCCAGCCTAATCCTCCCCTGATACAAGTTCAGACCATTCCCTTGGGTCCTGTCAGTGGTCACCAGAGAGAAGGGATCAGTGCCTGCCCCTCCTTCCCCTCAAAAGGAAGTTGTAACTGCAGTGAGGTCTCCCCTCAGTCTCCTCTCCTCCAAGCTGAACAGACCAATTGCCTTCAGCCACTCCTCATATGGCTTCCCCTCAAGGCCCTTCACCATCTCCGTTGCCCTTCTTTGGACACTCTCTAATAGCTTAATATCTTTCTTATATTGTGGTGCCCAAAACGGCACACAAGGTGAGGCCACACCACTGCAGAGCAGAGCGAGACAATCCCTTCCTTCACTGATTGGTGATGCTTTGCCTGATGCCCTCCAGGACACGGTTGGCCCTCCTGGCTGCCAGGACACTGCTGATTCATTTTCAACTTGACACAGACCATGACCCCCACCTCCCTTTCCATGGCATTGCTTTCCACCACCTCATTCCCCAGTCTGTACAAACATCCAGAATCCAGTTCTTTCCCTTGTTGAATTTCATATGGTTGATGAGTGCCCAGTCCTCTCATTTGTTGAGAGGGGCCTCCCTGTTGAAGAGCACAGGGCCTTAGATGGAGTGCTGTGGAATCCCACTAGTGACAAGTCTCCAGTCTCACGTTACCCCCATTCACAGAGGGTACTCTGAGCTCGACTTTCGAGCCAATTACAGTAACACGTGTGCTTATAAATGGGATACTTTATGTATGTTATTAGTATGATTTTTTCAGTAGGGTTAAAAGGGATTTCAAATTAGTTTTCATCCTAAACATGCCTTTGACAGTGATGGTAATTTTTAAACCCATGCTCTTGCTGAAAATAACATCAGAATAAACCATCTACAAGCTAAACTACATGTTCTTTTTGGAGTGTGATGATTTTTTTTAACTTTTTTTTTTTTTTCCTATCAGTTGAGGATATTTAGGGTGTCTTAGGGTGTACAGCAGGGTGTTCATTATTTTTTCATCCACATTATTAGAAGTGAGTTGTTCATAGCTGAATAATTAGAACAGGGTTATACATAGAAAGCACCATCTTACCTCTTTTTAGATGAGGAGAGACATAGAAGGCAGTAGTGATTGTTAATAGCTTTGGAGCTGGTTGATCAGCTAAAGTGTGCCACAGGCTGACTAATGAAAATCTTTGAAAGCTTGCAGCCTGGGTGAGACACATCATCTACCATGCAATGCCAGATGAACTCCTTGCACTCCATGTGGAAAACGCTCTGCCTTTCACCTACCTCCTAAAACCCTGGAGCATCTTTAGTATCTATCTGAGTGTGTACAGCAGTGCATGTGACACTAATTCCAATCCTCTCAACTATTCAGTAAGGCTGCTTCCTTGTCTCTGGTAAGAACATAGCTTTTATTTCCCTTCTTTTGTTGGAGACTTCTGCAGTCTTTGGTGCCTGCCTGTAAAAGGAAAATTTCACACAGATGTCCATACTCTTTAAGGAATATATGTTAGTCCAAATCTGTACTTGGCAAGAGCAAAACTGGTAAGATTCCCTGATCAAGCAATATGTAAGACTGGCATCTGATCTGCATGCCAGCACGTCTTTTGGGATGTCTTAATACCTGGCAGTAAAAAGCTGTTACTCAACAGCTCTCAAGCAAGTTTTCAGAAAGGTCTGGAAGAGGTCTTCTTAAGTGAAAACAGGGCCATGGAGATGAACAGAAGTAAGAAGCATTGATTCTTTAGGTTATCCAAATAACATAAGGAAGACAAGGTTCTCTGGAAAGCTATATGTAAAAATAACAACAGCCAACAGAGCATGAGGAACAACTCACAAAAAGTCAAAACGTGAAAATAATAGTATGCCCACACTGGGAGTAACTGTGTACATTCCTGGTCTCTTCCACCTTAAATTGATTATAGTAAAAATAGGAAGAGTTTGCAAAAGAAAAGTCAGGATGTTTGAGGACAGGCAAGAGCTTGCACATATGAAACAGATGAGCAAAATAGGGCTCTTAAAGCTGAATGAGCTGACCAAGAGCAGGACACTGTCAATGGAATCTTCTTCCTCTTGATTATAAAGTCAGGGGTTTTCATGTTAATTTCAGAGGAAATAAGGCTGAGGAGAGGAACTCATGATAAGGTGGAAGAGGGTGTTCTTTCTGTTAAGGAACCAACGGAGTCAAGGGGAGGGAACATTTCAGAAAACGCTGCATATGAGAAGTGAGAGAGACATAGCATGCCTGGAAGATAGCAGCTCCAACAAAGATGTTGCTAAGAGGAGCACAGATTAATCATGTGAATTGGGGCCTCAGAGGTAGCAACAAAGAAAAGGGACAGAGGGGACTGACTGAAGTCCACTGCAGTTCAGAATGCAGTGCTCAGCTGCAGCTAAGCAAGAAGTGAGAACGTCCTTGAAAAACATCATGGGTAGGGAAAGAGCTTTTCCTTCCTCAGTTCTGTCACTTCTAGTGACTTTGAGTTTTCCATATTGAAAAAGTTTAAAACTGATTTTTATCAATGCTAAAAATGGTGAGCTCTTTTTTCTAAGCAGCTTCACCTTTTAATTTTGCAGAGAATATGATAATGGTCTCCAAAAATGATAAATTGCTGTGAAAAGCTACAGAGTTAACTGTCATCTACCTGTTACAGTATAATACTTCTTAGAAACCAGTTGAAGCAGCTAGATCAGAGCAAACAAAATTGTGTGGGTTTTGGGGTTGGGTTGGGGTTTTTTGTTTGTTTGTTTATTTGTGGTTTTGGTTGGTTTTGCTTGTTTGTTTGGGACGTGTTTTGGTTTTTGTAGGTTTTGTTTGGTTTTTTTCAAGCAGTTAACCTGCAGATGTCCATGCTACAAGATGTTATAGGTGTTATCACAGGACAGAAATCCACCCAGAGCTAAAAAAAATAGGCATCACTGCTGGTACAAAACTTCACAAGTTGGGAGTCTGGAAGATTATCTATAGGAGGCAGCAATGCATTATTCCCTTGGCTCTGCTTTTGGACACAGGAGGACATGCCAGAAGCCCTTTCGCCTGATTCAGTACAGTATATTTGTTCACCTCCTACTGTTCCACCCAACTGTTCTTGGAGAGGTCATTCCATCTCATGCAGCTGTGAAATAGTCTGGAGCCCGATCTGCTGGAAGACTCCAGATGGGCCAATACAAGCTCTTATTCCCTTGGGTGCAGAAGAAGTCAAAATGATTAAAAAAAATGAGATTAATTTTTTAGGTAGTCTTCTTTTTGTTACTGGGAAAAATACTTAAGTGTGATTGCAGTTCTGCTAATTAGGCACTCAGGCTGTTCTGAAGTCTAATTTGCAAAAGTGATGAGTATTGATGCCATTAGAAATTAGTCTTTGAGTATTGAAGTTTTAGAAATTATTTTATAAATGCTTTACTTCCAAGCAAACGGGTCCTTGACATTTTAGATAGGTACTCATTTAGTAGACAGTTTTGAACCTAATCTTTCCAGGTCTTGCTTGCGAATAAGTAAATAAGGTGATATTATCCTCCTTATCTCACTGAGGGCTGGGAAGAGTTCTAAGGAATTGTAAAAGTAAACAGTGAACCATTTTCCTGCTGTGTACAGAGTGTGACAGAGAAATGAACAGTCCAGAGCTGTACTTGAAGAGTTTAGAGTTCATCACATTCCAAGACTGACATACAGGGACAGACATGAAAGCTTTTCAGCTTCTGAGTGTGATCATCAAATGCATTAAAATTAAATATTCTGTAAAAGGCATTTTATGTAGTAAATGTATGTGGGTGTGTAAGAGTATATTGCAATGCATATTAAACAAAAACAACCCAAGTTGCACAAGGGGTTTAATTTTGTTTGCTATCATTTCTGTTGCCACATTTAAATTTTGAACGATGCTTTTATGTGTTTGCAGATTTCAGTTATTTCTTTTCCTTCTTTTCCCAATTGGAAGACTTCAGAACTTTGATCTGAACATGAAGCTCTCATATAAAATCATTTTATTAATTAGGATTTTTTAATTTAGAGGCTGTGTTGTTTCAGGGTAAGCTTGAAGAAAATTCAGCTCTCACTCATTTCAGCTATAACTATCAGAATTAAAAAAAGGAAAGAAAAAGAGGACTGTATTGGAATATGAAGGTATGGGTGATCATGGAAGGTCTCAGTTGTACGGCAGGAATGAATACTTACATATATATTGCATTGTATGATTTAGACAGAGCGCTTTGTTCCTGTTCTTTTTTTAAATCTTACTTTTGAAGAAATTTATATTAAAAAAAAAGAAGGATAGAATCCTTTATAGTTTTGAAAGTTAAACAGCTTTCCAGAAATTATATATTATTCACAATGCACCAAATAGAGCTTACCAAATCAAAGATACATGACATAACATTTTTCCAGCTTTGCATCTTTCTTTTAAATTTATTTTTAATATGTGACATCCCCAGGACAATTCCTACTGTCTTAAGACGAAGAGGCAGGTGTAAATCTTGCTGGATTCCTTCCTAGAAATACAGATTTCTATGTGAAGATTTCTCAATGTAATATGTCAACCTGTTTTAATGAAAGAAGGAAGCAGTGCTGAGCAATGTGCTGAACAACGTGCATATGAGATCCTTGGAGTCTTGGACTGTGTGACAGAGCTTCATGAGCACAGATAAGGTTGCTAGGGTGTTGAAAATTAATAGAGATGTAGCTGGAGTGACAGAATCCCTGTCATGCATGCAGCAAAACGCCATAGGAGGAAATCCATATGTCAATTCACCTTAGGTTGTTCGCAGAAGTAATCAAAGTATTTTGGCAGAAAATCTCCTCCTGTCAGCATACTTTCATTTTTGAGGACTCTTGCAGCAGAATTTGCTGGTATCCCTATGATAGCTAAGATTGCTTGTGGCAGATGAGCTTAGATTCAGAATTTAAAACCAATGCAAATAATCATTATTGAAAACTTATCTTCCTATTCCTTATTTTTAAAAATTACCAATTATGGATTTTTGTAATCTGTGAATTTAGTCATTAGAGAATAATTTTGCTGCTTGTGACTGACACTTTATGAGTAGGAAAAAAGGAATTTTTTTTATACTTAAAAGTAAGCTTTTTGTTCTCATATTTTTAAGCCTGTCACTTTAAAAAGTTTGTGTCATTAAGCTTCCTGTCATTTTGGTTGCTGCTTACTTTCAACTGAGAAAAGTGGCAGATGTTGAGGAAGATTTCCAGTGGAAGCAGAAAAATAAAATGTACTAACTGGGTGGTGATTCTCCCTCACATGACCAGAAGGAAAACAAACTGTTTGGCTTTTGGCTGTGCTTGCTACTAAACACCCTGTCATAGTGTGTGAGGTGAGTCACGACTTGTTTATTTATAGCTGTGGCCAATCAAAGCTGACCGCTCTGAACTTCATTCAAGACCAGCAGGCACTTAGGATGTCTTGTAAACATTTGCTCTCTGAGCAAGGAGCATTCCTCCTGGCGGAGAGCAGGACAGGTGCCCAGGTGGTGGCTCCTAAAACACAAAACAGACTAGAAGATCGTGGCCTGGATTAACTAGATTGGTAGAAAGAGAGAGAGAATTCCTTTTTACGTCTGAAATGCCAGACAGTGAGGATCTGGGACAAGATGACAGGTACTGTACATTGCTTGTGATGTTCTCGTGCAGAGCAGTAAGGACTGAGGCTTCATGTAATTAATGTGTGTGTGCTCCCGAGTGCTCAGCCTGAGATCAGTTTTCTCTGCACTGTAAAAGATCATCTGCTTCTTGAGGGTTTTGCCTCTAAAGCTAACATAAGGCTTCTTAAGAGAAAAATAAGAGTCTTAATGTTTGCATAGAGGTTAAATTGTATAGCTCTTAGGTATTTCTTAAACTGAAGCTAAAGGGAAGAAAATACTGTGTGGTTCCTACCTAGTCACTTTTCGCAACCATGGGGCAACTTACAAGCCTCAAAATGTCAGGCACAGAAATAGTTTAGTTGGAGCCATGCTACTGACAGAACTGTAACTCATTTCTGTGAGATACAGTGCTGTGTCCCTTTGAGGTGTGCCTGTCTTTCTAAGTTTAGCTTTTAACTTAATTAGCTTTATAAAACCAATGGTCAGGACAAGAAAAAAGCAGTTGGATCTAAAACTTGATAACAATTTAACAAATACTATTTTCTCAAATATGATCCAGCACATTCCTATGAAATAAATGCATGAAACAAATTTGCCTACACAGATTTTAAAATAGGTACTTTGAAAGTTGATGTTATTGATGTTTGGCTATGACAGAGTTTATAATCTCTGTCCTAAAGTCCACATGATCTTTCCATAGTCTGGATTCTAATAAAAGTGTTGGCTCTAAAATGGTTTTAATGAAATGCTTGATATTGCAAAAAAGTATTTTTGTCATGTATGTAAAACTAGAATTAATTCAGAAGTTAATTAACAAAATCCCAGAATATAGAGGCAAATTTAAAGAATTACAAGGATCGAAAGTGAGCATTTCATAATGGCTTTGGATTTGGTTTCTTCTAGTTATCTTTAAACATTTATGTGGATGCTTTTCTAGTATGTGTGTCAATGTGAGATGAAATACAGGAAACACCTCTGGTTGTGTGTTGTAGAACAGCATATTCAGGCACAGCCACCTAACTGGGTGAGTGTGGGTGAATGGATCCCCAGGGGTGTAATTGTGTCTCTGCAGGGGTGGGGTCACCTACGCATTTCCGTTTGCAGGGGTATCTAAGTTGTGCCCTATATATGATATATTAAAATTAATTGTAGTGGCAGGTAGGATTTTTTCTTTTCTTTTGAGGAAATGTTGAACTCGTTACTGATAATCATCAAGCAACATCTCCAGTTTGTTCAACTGAGTATTTTTCAATAAAGGAATCAGGAATATGTGTGACCCATTAAAAAAAGGAGGTTTCAGCTTTGCAATAATATTTAACTTATTTTGTTCACAATTCTTTCTCTCTAAAGGCTTGTAACAAGCTTTGGCAGTTAAACAGAAGTAAAACTAGGCCTGAGACTCAAAGACCTCTTTTTCTCTCAAAGTTGTTGGGGCATTTGTTTTGTTTTTGAAACAAAAAGGATGAACTTTTCTAGAGCAGTAACTGAAAAAGAATGATAACAGGGCCTGCTCTGACCATTTATAATTTTTGAAGCTACCATTAAATTAATTGATCCTGATCCCATTCCCTCATCCTTTTGTGTCTTTGCTAATGAGCAAAAAGGTTTGAGAAAATAGTTTAATCAGAAAGTTCCGATTTTTTTTCTGAAATTAAATTGCCTTTTTGTCTTGGTCATAACAAATAGGATATAACCAGAGAACATTCCTACAGAACTGCTAATGAGATTTAGTGGAAGTCAGAATATTTTGGTCCAAGTTAAACAGGAGGAAATAGGAGGAGTATGGGAACTCTACTGGAAGAATATAGGAAGTCTACTGGAGCAATTAATCTTAGAATTGCAAAAGAAGAAATAGTAATGTAAATGTACAGATAATGGGGTAATTTCAAGGGCACACTGAATCAAAGCGTCAGCTTTATATATTGTAAAAGACAGCAGTGGTATTTTTGTAGAAGATGCAGAATGGGCTTTCTTCCCTGATTTGGTTTCAGCACACTGCACTACTTGTAGCTCCTTCTCAGATGCAAGTGCTTCTTACATGCTCTCTCCTCTTGAGTTCACGTCCTACTTCAGAAAATATGTAGTATTGTGTCACAGGTGTATTTCATGAACATAGTTACATCAGAGTTAAATATATGGCATTGGTCAATAGTCTGTTAGTCATACTGTGAATATAAATGAACAATAAGCAAACAGTAGCACAAATATTTCCTAGTAAGGCTAGGAAAAAAGCTAAGGATTGCGAAGATTAGGTACCCACTCATATCTTCTGTTTTGTTTTGTCATATGATCCTGGGTGGTAACAGATGAAGAGCTATGAGGAAATACATGGCCAAAGGTAGAGGATTGAAAACAATTTAGCATAAGGAGGTATTTTCCCCCAGTAATTCTTTATCATCAGGTCTGCTATAGTTTTAGGGTAAGATGGTGTAATGTATTTTTAAAAAAAAATTGACAGCTCATGAGGAATCTAATGATGGTCAAGAATGTATACAAGGTACTTTGAATAATCAGTCCTCTGAAGTGGTGGTAGCACATGCCTTTAGGTGCTTCAGAGAGATACCAACATCATAACAACATCTGTTGTCCTAATCGCCCTCACCTGCCTATTATTGAAAAGCATAGTGCACTAAACTGTTAACCAGAACCTTTTATGACTTGAATTAAAGTGAGAGAGAAAGCTACATTCTTTTGGACCAGTTGATTTTGAACTACAATTTTATAGTGCATGACTTTTCCCAGCATCTGCTTGGGCTTAGAAAAATGAAGATCCAGTTTAAAGTCAAATCTGCATGTTATTTAATTACTGAAAGCATGTTGATTTGTAATTATAGAATAATATTTGCTTCTTCTGATAGTAAATAAATTAATAAAATCTAAAGTATTTTATTTTCTTTTGTGATTGAATTCTCTGCACAAATGAAGGGAACAAGTTGTTACCTCATGCCAGGAACTCTCAGTAATACAGTAATGCAACAGAGTAAGTAATAACCTACTCCAACAAAGTACATTAAAACCTCTTGAAAAGAGTCAAAATGAGGTTTTGCACAGAAAGAGTTAAAGCCATCTTGTGATGTTACAGAGAAAGTAGTTTTTATAGTTTTGCACGTAAAAAGTATCCTTTGGCACTTGAAAATCCAGTTTTCCTTTTTTGTGCAGCTGCCCTGCAACTCAGAGAATGCTCAGCTCATCTTTCCTAGCTGCTTGACTTTGAAAGGCCTTGAACTTGGAGTGTCCCAGCTGAAGAATGAGAAGGCTGTGAAGGACGAAAATTAATTGATTTTGTGAAAAATGGTTAACAGAGTAGTCTTTGCAGGAGAAAAATAAATCTGAAAGAATTGCTTCCAACAGCTGGGCAAATCTGTTTAAACTTCTGCAAATGGAACTTTATACTGCTTTTGATTAGTCAGGCATTTCCTTACTTTTCTAATCAAAAATAATGCAATAAAAATGTCTCTTTTATGTAACCAGTTTCTGTTACAATCGGGAAACTGACAAAGAAGGTCCCAGTGCTTGTACTGTCTTGGTGAAAAACAACAGCACATAGTAATAGCGCTTTAGTCTATGCTAAACAGAAAGCAAGTCTATAATAGTATTTATATGACAGTGAAACACTCAGTTTTCATGCAGAGAGCTGCTTTAAAAATTGACTGAATCATGAGTTTGGACTAATAGCACTTGACTTGACACTTGATCACATTTTGAATGACCTCATACTGCAGTAGTAGCTGGTGTTCTTCTCAGGGGAGCCAGACAGGAGTAGTGCGGGTCAAAGGAGGAGTTTCCCATGAGAGATGGCCTACCAGTTTGCTTATGAGAGTCTCTCTAGAGGAGCTGGACAGTGAAATGCCCCAAATTTAGTTAAAGTATATTTTGCGTGTTTTAGCAGGATATTCAGCAAAAACTGACAATATTTAGTACTCTGCTATGTTGAGGAACTTGTGTACCAGAATTGCCTTCAAAAAAGCTGTAATTACCTAATTTGAGTTTGATCAGCTAAAGAAAGACAGTGCAGCTCCTTATTAACACTTATAAGATGATTGATGTTACACCTGAATAGAAGAGATGAACACATTCCCTTCAAAATAGAGTCCTGGTAGTAATAGGTCTTTTTTTTTTTTTTTTTTTTTTTTTTTTTTTTTTTTTTTTTTTTTTTTTTTTTTTAAGCAATCTGTTGGAAAACTATCTCTTTGCAGAACACTTCAGTGGATTTTTATAAGAATAGGATTGCTTTCATGTTCAGAAAAGTTTGTTCCTGACTGGTAATATAAGTGGTAGAACCACCTTCATTGATAGGATTGATGATTATTTAGCAGCACACTAGTGGTAAAATGTTCCCATGTCAGCTGAAGAGAAGAAAATATCAATTATGACTTATTTTAACACACTGTACAAGAAGTGTAAAGAGTCAGGGATGAAAGGTTGTTTATATTATGTGTTGTTAAAAGTCATGTGTCCTGACTGGTCTGCTGTGCAGGCCATTGAAAAAGGCACATCCAGCCTCATCAAATGGTGATGACTTAAGCATGTTTCTTGTACAGTAATATTACCAAAAAAAGCTCTTCATAGTCAGGAAATACAAAGGACATGCATGTTATTGAAAGCTGTGACATAACATCTTTTTTTTCAGCTTTTTATTCCACATCTTCCCCTGGAAAAAAAAAAAAAAACACAGTAACAGCAAATTGGACTGCCTCACTGTTAATAAAAAGCATAAAACTGAAGTGTTGGATGATGAAGTCAGGAGAAAATACTTTAAAAGCTTGAGAAGCAATGTTGCACAGTATTAACAATTACTTTAGTTCTTGCAAATAGTGTATTTGAACTACAGGAGATATGATAATTAGAAGAGATTTCTTAACTGGGAAATGTTGTTAGCTGCTCTTTGAGGTTGATACTTAATTCTCCAGCTTCAATTTAAAAACAAGATTTGTCCGTATATCTTAGAGATTCCAAGCGTGTCCGAGCCTCAACACTGAAGGGATGGTCAATTGTAATCAGTTAAAGGATGTTTGCCACAGTACTACACAGTGGTGAGCCTAAACCTGTACAGCACCTACAGATTAGCAGTGGGAAACAAAGTGCATATGGATATCTACAAGCTGGAGAGATTTCTATTAGAAAAGCTTGGTACAGTTTATAGCAAGAAGGTTGTAGATGAAAATTCTTCCTGAAGTCTGAGAACAGTGTATTTGTGGATGCTTCCTGTATTGCTTTTTCTTTCAGTGACACAGCATCCTTTTGTAAAAGTCTTTGAAGCAAGCAGGACTTTACATGGTACCCCAGTGATTCATTTAAATTGCAGGTCTTGTTGACTAGGTCATAGCCACATGACACAAATATAATTATTTTAGTATATTTAACGATTGCATAGGATCCAAAAGTGGCACAGGATAGAGCACGGCTCTCTATAATCACCTTTAAAATTAGCCACGTATGTCATTAAGATGCTATGCTGTGAGTTCAGTGGTGCTGGCCATTCTGTCTTTCCACATAGTGCATATAAACATCCACAAATCTGTTACATTGTTTTTCAATAAGGCTAATCAATAGTGCATTGTTTTCTACTACACAATTCAATAGTAGATTTTAGACAGTTTGCTATTTGCACTGTAGTACACTTAACTGTAAAATGTGCTATTTTATATTTTGGAGGGGGTAACTGCATCATTATGATCACTTCCTTCTGCAGTGAGGTGATTTCTTTCCTCATAGCAGAGGCCTGTGAAAACTCTGAAAAGGTAAACCTGCTTGAATGAGTTTTGCTCACAGTTTACACTTGGAATTTCATTTGGTTAAATTTTATACTGAGGTCCTGGTTGCCTGTTTGTCCTTAGATATCCAGTTCCCTTAAGTTACACCATTCTGTGAGTTCTAGATACACTCCCAAAGATATATAAATCTAGTAATAGGTAATATGGCTATTTTGTAGCTTTTTAAAAAGTGTAACTTTCAGCTGTTTCACCTTGACTAATACATTCTAAGTTACCCTTAAAATTACAGTCTGTACAGGCTTCAAGCATGTGTGGTTACAGCTGGGAAATCAAGAGGGTTTAGAAGCTCTATAATTACTAACTCTGTGTTTATGTAGGTGCAGTCCTTCAGCTCCACCACATCATCCTGTACTCTGTCACTGCTGCAGTTCTGAGTAGCACATCTACAGGAAGATACATATAAAACTGTATACACATATTAAAAAAATCCAGCACATCACGAACAGATCTTTAAACCAGTAACATGAGATCTGCTGACCTTTCTGAGAGAAATGTGATGGGGCTTTGCTTGAACAGATGTCTAGATACAAAATGAGAGCATGACACCATCAGTCATTTTTAAAGAATGTAATGCCACTGACTGTTCTGGCCAGAGTTTGTGACTGTGATCGGTGGAAGCGTCTGGGCAGGAGTGTGTTTTGGGTAGGCTTTTTTGCAACTACTAGGCAACAGTGTATGTATGTGCTCAGTTTTAGAAATGAGGCCAGAGGCAGTCAGAAAGATGTGAGTAATAATTTTCTTTCTGAACACCCTCAATCTTTCTGACAGTAGTTTTGGAAGTGTAAGAAGTGTAGCACTTCATATCAAACTCAGGATAAGTGATGAGACATAAAATTTTCTTCTTTCTAAATTGTGCACAAAAGCCTTTGAAGATGTTCAGGGAGAGTTGGCTGCTTATATCTCAAAAGTAGCACCTGGACAGGAGTCCCAAAAGCTGTTTCAGCAGGAAGTATAGGGTTTGCATTTAAGTCATATACTTACAGGGTACTGTAAGTAACTCATTAATATACAGGGACATGACATGATCTCTATCTTTGCATACACACCACTATATGTTGTACATACAATTATATGCTGGACCTTCTTTCTTTCTCCCTCCCCCTTCACCTGTTGCATCCCCCTTGTTTGCACTCTCTGGTTTCTGGGTAACACTACAGTTTGAATGGCCTCTGGGAAAGACTTCACCAGGGCTGGTAGTTGTTGAGAGATGGGAACAAGAGGTAGCACGTGTATCTGATTGTCACACTGAAGATCAGCAAGCTGACTTTCTTACACCACTAATTGCTTAAGAACAGAATAAGGCTTCAGAATAGTCCCTGGTGTTCCCTGCAAATTAGAAAACTGTGGCTATAGTAGAACTGGCAAAGATGTCTTATGATTTCTTGTGGCCTACAAAAAACTGCTGAGTATTCTTTTGTGGAGTTCAGTTGAGGATTTGCAATATTTTTAAGCAAACTTCACCCGCACCATCCATGCTTCTTGCTTGTCTTCTTGTCAATGCACCACATGTGGACTACAGAACCATAACATGTAGGGTTTTAGTTTAAATTTAATCTGAATTTCAGCTCATACTTTCAACACCTTGGCTAAAGAAAGCATTACTAACAACCAAGCAAAGCAACTCCAGGGAACTTTCTGTACAAATATGCCATTTTTCTGCATAATTTGCATTTGTATTTTGAATTGTCACTAGTTATCCCACTGTGCCTTATTACGCCTTCTGCTCTCTAATCTATATTGTCTTTATATTAGTGGTTAGCATATATGAAAATAGTTTGCATTATTATTATAGTTTATGCTTTCATCTTCCCCCCTCTCTGTTTTTGCTATTAACTTAAAATTAGTAAAATTACTGTCTACAAATGTCCTAAATATTTCAAAGCTCTTATATGATAGTAGGAATCAGGCCTATCTGGTTTTACTCTTTGTGCTTCCACTAAGCTCCATTTCGATGGTCAGCTGTTTTAAATAAAGGATAGGAGTAAAAATCTGTAAAAGGATTTTGTAATTCAGAATACTGTCATAATAGGTTTTCAACACTGGAATAAACAGGTAACACTTAAAATACTGATTAGTGGTGCAGAATGGTTTACAAAAGCTAGAAGCAGTGCTTCTTTAGGGTGAGTAGCTTATCGGATAATAAAAATTCCCGTTCCCGTAAGGCAAAATGCTACTTGGATGCTACTTTTCTCAAGTAACCAAGTGTCAGAGATGATGGAAATTGAAATCTCAGTTGTGGATGGGGCACAGATATAAAATTCTGTGTAACTTTGCTGATCCCTCCAGCTGGGTTCCTGCAGTGATCTCCATGAGTTACTTTATGGTTTTATTTACCATAACTGTCAGGGGCAAATACCTGCATGCACTACCATGCATGGCTGGGAAACTGCAAAAGTCACCTAGTCCAAGACATGGGGATGTCACCCTATGCATTTGAGGTACACTGTTTTAAGCATTTCATTGTTGATTCTCAAAATGGGGAAAAGAAAACCTCTCACCTTGAATGTTTTGTAACATAAGAAGAAATCACACCACTGCAGCACAATAAATACTAAAATAAAGCCGGGAATAAGTCACTGGTTTGGGTTTTGGATTTCAATGAGTTTTACCCCGTGTTCGAAATAGCAATTTTTCTGTAGGTCACGGTGCCGTGGGCAGTGATGCCGTGATCCCCCTGCGCTGCTCCTGTCCCATGTGACGGGGCTCTCAGCGCTGGTCCCGGTGCTGCTGTGTCACCACCTGGTGGAAGACTGAGTACACCCATGAGAAAGGGGAAGGGGCTCCGGGGGTGTGTAACTAGGCATTTTTGACTGAAATTATTCTGACGTTTTACAAAAATAAGGCTGCGGAGACTGTGTACCTGCTAGGAGTCGGCAGTTTGATCTGACAGTCTGTGTGTGTGTTGTTACTGCTGCACCGACCATTGTACAGCCGTTTTTATCATAATTTAGATTTTGATTTATGTTGTTATTCAATCCAGCCATCACAAAATGTTTACTTTTAATGCAGTGATGCACTGGACATGTAATGGGTTATGTGTCCTGTAAAATGGCTGGGGTAGTTCATGGCTGGCTTGCATTCACTGGGATTGAAGCCGTGTGTATTCAGCAGTACACTGTGCAAAAGATAACTGGTGTAGCATTTACTTCAGATTCTCAGTGTTTGCACATCCATACTTTGTCCCAGTTTGATTTGACACTGACTGGCCCGTCTGTTTTTTCATTTGTTTTTTCATAAAACATATTCGTTGTAGTTGTTTTGTCTACTCCACACAGGTATACAATGTGACCATTTAAACTAGATATTGTCTAAACTTATCAGCCCCAAATACGATAGATACATATGCTTTCACATAGGTTTCAGCAAATTCTTCAGTACAGTTTTTGGGGAGGGGAAAGTGTTAATTTTACTAAAAGTATTGAACAGTCATAAGATAAGCTTTAGAAACAGTCATTTCAATAAAATAGAAAAAATTAAAATTCAGTAAGGAACTGAATCAAGACTTCAAGAGCAAATTTTTTTTTTCCTAGGTTGGATAACAATTTCATCATCATAGTTTGCAGAGCAAGACAAAAAGTAGAAAAGAAAAAGCAGAAGGATTATATGCATGAAATTAGGTGTGTTAATATGTATGGCCATCCTGTGGTAATGAAAATACTATGTTATATTTTTTAAAGAAAAAATAATATTAAAAACCAAGTTTGGGGTTCATTTGCTTAATTTAGATTACAACCCCTTCAACTCTGTGTCTTCTTATGGCCATGATGAATACACAGTAATTTCTTTGGTAATTGCTTGCATGGACTGAGAATTGCTACTGCTGAACAGATTATTTTTATTTTTTTTTTTAGCTTAAAAAGGTCAAATTAGCCTTATATAAAATACATGGAAACAAGCACAGGTGTCTCTAGCATAGCATAAGTCATTGGATTGCCAGAGCCTATATCTTTACAACATGGTGTTTTCAACCACTTTCAACTTCCGTATGAGCTGTAAACAAACTTGGGTATTTTTGTTTGTTTTACTCAGTTGGAAAGTCATCGATTCCAGGGAAGACTACAGACCCCGAATAAATCAGTGCATTTCAGAAGCACTGATGAATTTATTTGTATTTCTTCAAGAAATGTCCCACTTTAAGGAACAAAACCCTGGCAAGGTAAGGACTCCCAAGTGAGATTAACAGTTCTATATGGTTTAATAAATAGGTGAGATAGATTTTAAGAAAAACAAACAAGCCAGCAAGCAAAAAAATGGAAACATAAAATACACATGCTGATGCATTAAATCATGAGTTTCTGCAAACTTTTTTGTGCTGTGGAGAACATGGGTAGGAAGTCAGTGAGAAAAGCTGTTCAGTAAACAGTAAAGTTTATAGCAATACAGTTATTCCATGGGCTTTTTAAAGGAAATTTAAAACATAACAATTTAATAAAAACTTTAAAAAGAAAAAAACAATATAGGCATGTTCCTGAAGATAAACTTTTTCTTTTTCCTCAAAAAAGTCTTCAGGAATAGCTGCACAAGTATTTAATGTAAGAAGAGAGTTCCTCATATTTTATTGTGATAATTTTTCTTCTATACGCTTATAGTTGGTGGGTTTCCTTATTTTTTTTTACTGGAAAGGCTGAGCTGGAGAACCCAGTTCATGAAGAGGCAAGCAAGAGGAAAGATTTTTCCTTTCAAATCGGAATATCACTATTTAGTTCTAGTCAAAAGTGAAGCAGAGTTTTTTTTTTTCCAAAGAAAAGTATAAATAATGTAGAAGTATATTATGGCAATATAGATTTCATTTTTATATTTGTATTGTTAAATACAAGTTAAAAGGAGATTAGGAGGCTTTTTCTCCTCTTCTAATCTTGGTTAATTTTACCACAAAATTTTCCCTGAAAACAGATTGTATGTAGTACCACACTCAAATATTAGCAGTTTAGACTGAAAATACAGATGAGCAACAAGATGAAATATCTTTCAAAAATTAACAAATTATACAAAGAGGAGTTATATGTTTGGACAATAAATAAATAAATAAATAAATATACTTTAAAGTATATAAATAGTATATAAATAAATATACTTTGGACAATAAACATACTTAAAAAATTATGTATATGATGAATAAGGAAATGGAGTATCAGTATATGCAATCCCATAATTCTGTTATGTGGTAACAGGACACAGTAACTGTATGTTAAGATATATCTAATAGGAGTCTAGAAAAGCTAATTTTGACAGCATGCTTTCTGTTCTTTTTCCTGACCTCATTCTCTAAGTCATGTCATTATTTTACTGCTATAATTAGAAGCAAATTAGACAGTGATGCTGTGTGCAAAATTTCTCTGAAATAGCCATTTTATTGCAGTTTAGCTCCAAAACCAAATGGATTCTATCTGTAAACTTCCAACAGATCAATTCTGTTCTCAGCATTGTGCAGTTATGAAAGATGCACTGTGTGTCTCAGTCTCCACAGAGACCAAATCTTGAATTTTATATTGAAAATTCAGCTCAGTCTTGTCATTAACAGGGATGCTAGAGTAGCCAACAAGCATCGAGAGAATGCTTGCCAGCATATGAGAGAAAACAGTTTCACGAAGCAACACAACAGGGGAGAGAACTGTAGCTATAGGAAGGATGTTTTGCTTTTGTAACCATACAGTAAGTATGTATTGTAATATTGCAATTAGTGAGTTGTTTTTTCTGCATATAAACTGTTCAGTCTTTCTTTGTGTAATGAGGGTGAAGTAATTTCTAGTAATTTTAGCAATAACTGTGAGCTTGTTAAACCTTTACAGTAAATGAATAAAAATAGCATATTTTTATGATAGAAGAAGGGATGCATCCTAATTAGCCCAAAGGGAATGTTTGATACATATTTTCACCAGAAGCATTAAAAGTATTTCCCAGTTTAAAAAGAACAAACTTCAATTTTGCACTGCATTCTAGTTAGGATTTAGCATGCAACATTTTTCTTTTGCAAAATTATCTAAACAGTTAAATAGTGAAAGTGTTAATGGTCAATTTTAATGTTTTTACCAGTTTTGCCTACTAGTCTGCAGCATATGTACATTTTTCACTGTCTTGGGAAGTTACGTTCCTGGAGTTGTCCTCTCCTATGTCTTGTGTAAGTATAGTCTCTCTTTCAGTCATGATTTGTGTATGTGGTTTATTCATTATTTGGTCTCTATATGGGAAATATTTATTTATATACATCTATTTATGCACACATACAAGTTTCCAGAAAACACCAGTCTCTGTGGGACAGGATGCTGTCCAGAGGGACCTGGACAGGCTCAAGAAGTGGGGCAGCCTCCGGCAGGGGGACTAAGGGATTGAGAACAGCCCTGCTGAGAAGGACTTGGGGGTGCTGGTGGTTGAGAGGCTGGACATGAGCCAGCAATGTGCACTTGTGGGCCAGGAAGCCAGTTGTGTGTCCTGGGCTGCATCAAAAGCAGCGTGGCCAGCAGGTAAAGGGAGGAGGTCTGCTCTGCTCTGGTGAGGCTCTACTTGGAGTACTGCATCCAGTTCTGGGTTCCCAGAAAGACATGGACATGTTGGATCAAGTCCAAAGAGGCCACCAAGATGATCAGAGGACTGGAGCACTCTCCTGTGAAGACAGGCTGAGCGATTTGGGGTTGTTCAGCCTGGGGAAGAGAAGGCTCCAGGGAGACTTTTTTGTGACTTTTCAGTTTTTAGAGAGGGCATATAAGAAAGATGGGGACAAACATTTTAGCATGGCCTGTTGCATTAGGACAAGAGGTAATGGTTTTAAACTGAAGAAGGGTCAATTTAGATTAGATATAAGTAAGAAATTTTTAACAATTTTTTGCCTTAAGGAAGTCAGCTTACTGTTTTTTTCAGTGTGTTGATTCCAGCACAGTGTTGCATAATCATGTTTTCTCAGGTCAAGATAACAAAATCAGGCTAAGTCAGGATGATGATAAATGTTATAATGATCATAAATTGTGCTTTACTGAAAGTAAAAAGGGATGTCAATTGATATCAATGCGATGGTATTTTCTGTGATGAGTAGGAGCGGCTCTTGGAAACGGAATTTGATGTTAACAGTTTGCTTGACATGGGCATTTCACAGAGCATTTTTATGTAAACTAATTGTATTATGTAAAATTAGTAGTTATATGCAGAGGCATTGTTTAAGCTTTATTAACTCCTTATACAGTGATATTTCAATGCAATTTTTCTCTGTCTTCATTTTTATCACAGTATTGTGTGCCTTTTTGTGTCCCTTCCTTAAGTGCAATGAATTTGGACAGAAAGTATGCAGCAAAATTAAGGCTGTTCTGATGAAACTAGATTTTGGAATAGTGGAATATATCAACCAGAAGAAAAAAGAGAGATCTGGTGAGTAATTATTAGTCCCAAGTAATGCATTTCTGTATGCAGAGAAAATTTTATTCACCTTGCAGACAGTTTGGTTTGTCCTGAGAAGCCAGTTGTAAAGATATTTCTTGCTTTTAACCTTGCTACTCTTATTAACTTTATAAGGGGTGACAGCATATGTCAGACATCTGGGTATAATAACGAAAATTACTATTTCATGGAAAAAGCAAGGCAAGCTCTTCATACTTTAGTATATGTACTGCTTGTAAATTTTCTGAAAAAAACTTCTTGCTGTAAGCGTGCAATACTTATAACTGTTTAGATAAGGCAAAGTTACCTAGGAGAGAGACTCACTTAAGGGTCTCAGAATAAGTGCATAACAGAATTTTCAATAAGAGACAAAACTCTATTTTGGTATCTAAATCCTCCTTGGTTTCTCTCCCCATAGCAGAAAGAATTGGTTTTCTTCCCCAAATACTCAAAAAACATTTAAGAACTGCCATAGGATAGTAGCTACAAGTTAATCAAAATTTTTAGCTGGAAAGGGGAGAAATCAATTTAAAACAAAATCTCAACCATCTCACCTGAAATTTTCCTAACATTGGAAACTTTTATATTTTAAGCAATAAAGCTATTTCAAGAAAAATATGTATATGAACAGTGTTGTTTTGTTTGGGTTTTTTGTGTCCATTTGGTAATTATACCTTTGTAATGTAGTCACATTACTTGCAGGTAGCCTACACTCTTTAGTTAGTTTACATCTGCTCTAAAACATGCATTTCTTGTAACCATTCACTATGCAATGTGATGTTCCTAGATCCAGTGAGAACCACCGTCTGTCTTTTCCCCTTCCCTTATGAGTACAATGCAGTAGTTGTCAGAAAGGAGGAATAATGCATTTAAAATTTTCCTTCATGTATTATTTTACATTGTTAATTTTTTAAGTGAAACTTGCAGAGGAAGAAATTAGACTTGTTTATTAATTTCATAAGCCAGCACTGGGAATATGATTGAGGTTAGATGCGTTCTTTCCTGCATTTTGCCCTGCATTTTAATTTAATCCAGTCAAGATTTCCAACCTCACTTTGCCACTTGGGTTCACCACATAAGTTCACAAGCCCTTGTGCTGGCACAACAGAGGAAAAAGCAAGTTGCAAAAAGAAGCAACCAAGAATACTCTGACTGTGTGTTTCATTTTATTTGGTTTAAAAGATTCTCAGACAGAGGAGGTGAAATTTGTGTCTCTGCTCATCTTTAAAGAGCAACATTCTACCAGACTTCAGAGGGTGCTTTGCATGTGACTGTGAATGCAGGGTAGCTGGGTGCAAAGACGACGGGTTTTGTGGATGAAGATTACATGCAATTATCCTGAAAATTGCATGTTCTCATGTAGAAATGTGATGGGATAACTACACAGCCTGTTCTAGCAGTATGTTAACCTGTCCACTGTACCAGCAGTGTAGTTTAAAAGACAGATATATATTGCCAGGACCGGTAACATTATGGTGAGCAACAGACATTCCTGAAGGAAGTACAATGCAGGTAAAGGAATATGTTGGAATGCGTTTCAGAGCAACGTTATCTCTCCTGCTTTGGCTGCTGCACAGTGCCTTTTGATAAGCATCCAGCCTCTCAGTCAGCCTTGTTTACCTCGCCTAAGTAGCATATTTTGTTAAGGATGCACTGCGTCAGCAGGTGGAAGGTTATTGTGCTACACAAGCTGTTTGACAGAGAACACACACTAAACCTGGAAATACACTGTCATGAGTAGGATAAAAAATATATTTTTTTTTCTTTCAGAAACAGCAAAAACAAAACCCACAGAAGATGACAGTGAATTAGACATATCAGCTCTGTGTCCTAAGGTGACTTTTTTTCAGTCATCCCTGTCTTGCTTTTAAGATCTATATAGATAATGGGAGACTATCTAGATTACTGTCTCTGTTCTTCTGTGGAAGACTTTAATCTGCCCAGAAGGCTGTGTTCCTGAACTAAGCAGTATGTTTTAGAAGTGATTCATAGTCTCCACCTTTAGGCTTATGCTAACTGACTTACTGCATTTATGACTTCTCTCCTTCAAGGTAATGGTTTATTTGGCCTACTGAGCTAAGAATGTATTTATTTTGTATTGGCTGTAGAATGATTAAAATAGAATTTAATAGCAAAGGTGGTTATTTTTATTTGAAACTGTGAAATTGAAGTTAATGTTTATCAAGTTAAAATGTAAAAGGGAAACATTCATAGAAACCCTACGTAATTTGTCAGATACTTTTGCAATCACTTTTTTGATAATTTTCAGTGCTAGTATAAATAGGTATATTATCTATAAATATCTTTCTAGACATGTATTGGGACACTCAAATATCTAATTTTTCCCTTAGTACTCTAAATAACTGTATGGCAAATCCCATGGGATATCTTTGTAGCTGACATAATTGAATATTGTTGGATAAATTAGTAAAGGGTAATATTTTTTAATTTAACTAAATTTTGATGGTTTTATAGATAATGGGCTGGGTTTTTTGATCCAAGTTTACTTGTTCCTTTACATTTATGCATACTTTGTACTTGCAGGCTCATTCAGCTTTTCTTACAGTAGGATATTACTTTCAGAATGAATAACTGGAATTTTTTATGCTTCTTTAGTATAATACAGCTTTCAGTGATTACAAAGAGGGATGCTTCACTTCTAGGCATTGTATACTATTATTTTCATTTTTCTACAATTAAAGCTTAAATAGGAGGTGATTCATATTGCTATGACATACGAGAGGGATTTTTTTCAATATCTTAAGCATTGGCTTCCTATTGTGTGAACTTTTTGAGTGTAAGAATACCATGTATGAAACTTTTTTCCATGTAGGTTAGTCCTGCAGTGGTTGCCAAAGAGCTGTCAGTGTCTGACACAGATGTATCGGAAGTGTCTTGGACCGATAATGGGACCTTTAACTTATCCGAGGGGTATTCTCCGCAGACAGACACATCTGATGGTATGTAATAGCTTCATCTGTCTCATCAGTGAATTCCAGTCATGCGAGTTACCTGAAAATTATTAGAGAATTTGACGACAGAAGTTTTTTGTGTTGTTACTTTCTGCTCTGAAATGAATTTTAAGATTAATTTTAATGTTTTGTATAGTTTTGGATACATTTTTTGTAAGAACTGTCCTCATCTTAAAAATAATAAACTACATCAGCAAGTGGCTAAATAAACAAGTAGTGCTAGGTAACACCAACACACTCAATAGCTGCCAAATGTAGCACTCTCTTCCACCAAACCTTTTCAGCAAGTAAACCTTTTAAGTTAGTACCAATGCTTTTGTGGGTAAGGTAAAGAAATAAAAGCTAAGGAAGAAACAGTGAATACTTGGACTTGTTAAACAGCTAATTAAGGAAAGTATGATTAGATTTTGTTACTAGAATGCAAATGAAGACAGCCAGCAATGAGCCTGAATTAGATATGAAGACTAAGACTAGGAAAAGATTCTCAAGCACTTGTCTTGATCTTGACCAGATCAAAGTTTTTACTTTTTACAATCCAAGCTATCAGTTAGCACTTTGCCTGAATAAAGATTATGGACAACAGTAGTTTGGTTGTTACATATACCACTCTTATTATCTTAATTATCTTAATACCACTCTCATCTGTGGATCTGTTGCTCTGCTCATCTTGCATTTCTCCTAGGAAGAGTTCACTGTGAATGACGAGAAGAGTGATACTACTTAATGGCATTATACATGCCAAATTAGTAATTTAAATTATTTTCTTAATATTTCAAGTTGTAAATAGACAGTATTGTATGATCACAGAATTGTAAGTTGTAAAGAGCAATTGTTGTTCATCTTATGTAACCTGCTATTCAAAGAAGGTTCAAAGCTCCTATTCAGAGCGTTATGAAGTTTCTCAGGGCTGTGACCATTTGAAATTTGAGCATCTTCAGTTGTAGAGATTCAGCAACCTCCCTAGACTGCCTTTTTCAATATTTGCTCTCCTTCACAATGAAAAATTTTTTATATTGAGTCAAAATTTCCCGTGTTCCAGATTGTATCAATTTACTCTCATCCTTTCACTGTGTACTTTCTAGAAGATTCAGGCCCATCTTCTCTATACCTTCCCATTTGGTTATTAAACTATCTGATTTCCCCTCTGCCACCTTCTCCTAGGGCCAAACAAGGCCCATTCTCTCAGCATCTACTCATACGTCCTGTTCTCCAACCCCCTAAATAATCATGATGGCCCTCCAGGGGACTCAATCCTGTCTATCATTGTCTGTCTTGGACAGGAGAGGTCAAAACTGGACAAAGTACTTCAATGTGTACTCTCAGTTGCTGAATAGAGGGGGAAAATCCCTTCCATTGACTTTCTGCCTTCCTTTTTGCTACTATAGCTCAGTATGTAGTTGGCCTTCCTTGCTGCAAGGACATACCACTGACTTGCTGTCCACAGGTCTTTTTCTGGAAAGCTGCTTTCTGTCTTGTTGCCCCAGCCTGTACTGCTGCACAGGTTATTCCATCCCAGAGGCAGGACTTCACATTTGCTTTTGTTGAATGTCATGATCTTCCTTTTCAGCCTGTTCCTCCTGTTGAGGTCCCTCTGAAGGCACGCTGACCTCCAGCATATCAAATACACCTGCCCCACAGCAGTTCCTTTCTGCCTGTGAACTTGCGGAGAGCGCACTCATCCTGTCATCCAAGTCATTAATCAAAACGTTGAACAGTGTTTGTTTCAGGACCTTTGACAGACACTAATAATGAGCGTCCAGTTGCACCTTGTGTTGCTGATCACAGCTCTTTGACCCTGGCAGTCTGGACAGTTTTCCACCCACCTTAGAGTTCCCTTACCCGATTCGCTCACAAGTTTGGCTTTAAGGATCATGTGGGAAACTGTGTTCAAGGCCTTGCTAAGTGAAAAATAAACAGGATCCACTCTTCTCCCTATGGAGTATTTCAGCAAATGGGACATATGCAAAAGTACAAGATCAAATGGGTTGCATCTGAGGAGTGGCTCATCTCCTGTCAAAGCTCTGTGCATTTGACCCACCGCTCCACATACAACACAACCCTTCCTCCTCACCTTCCCAACCTGTCTTTCCCCAAAAAAATGGAGAAAATTACATATGAGACACTTTTAGGATTTATTTGCTTAGCCCTTATAAATGGTCCTACAACAACTTCCTATTGCTTGTTTTCAAAGAAAGTAAGTTCAAACTGATTATTTTTTACCTGCTTATAAAAGTACTAGATCAAAGTTTTCCCTTGTACTCATTTAGGCCTCTTCCACAGGCCATATACTCCACAGTATGTTTTACAAATTTCTAATAATAAGTATTTGTCATTAATGCAGCCATTAAATTTAATGTTTTATTTGTTCACATTCTGCTTTTTATTCTCTTGAAAATGTGAAACAATCTCCATCATCTATAGTTTCCATTTTCTGTTCCCTATTTAATATAAGAATTGGCCAAGAAAGGAAAAACATAGAAATTAAGTCTTTACATGGGTTTTATATCTTCATATAAACACATAAACATTCTCCTTTGTTATTCTATGTGAATATTAAAAGCTTGTAACACATCCATACATGTTTACATATTTGTAATTTATATATATTGTGAAGAAAAATAGTTAGAGGCCTGTTATCGCACTATAAATTTTAGGACTTGATGTGGTTGGTATATTTAGAAATAGCTGTGCTAAAGATTCGCATGGGTTGTTTCACTGCAGCTAGACACCATTTTAAAAAGGTATTTTGTTCAAATAGTTAGGTCAATACCAGGTAATCTGTGGTACTAATTTTTCGACCTCAAAACCATTTTATTTTAGATGTCACAAAAAGCTCCTTTGCACTGGGGCTATAGAAAACTACTAGAGTATAGATTAGTAAATGTATTCAAAGGAACACTTACTAACTGCATTTTTACATGTCGCTCCTTTTTTTGGGAAACCTTTTGTGAGTGCTAACACTTTATTTTCTTCTGTTAACCCTTAATAGATTTTGACCGACCTAGTGATCACGAAGAAGCTTTCGCTAGAGATCTTTTAGAATTCCCTTCTTTAGAAAATGGCGCCGGAACAAATGATGACGATGACTCAAGCATCGGAATACCCATCCATCAAAAAGGAAGAAAAGAGCAAACAGATTTCAAGGTGGATCATGCTTCCAGACAGAGTAAAGAGAGACCACCCACTGCAGGATTGTCCTTGCCTTTGACCAGTGACCAAACCTTTAATTTAATGAGTGGAATTGCTGGTGATGTCATCACAGCCGCGGTGTCTGCTGCCATCAAAGACCAGTTGCGGTCCACACTGCAAGCTCCCTCACATGCAGCGCCCAGTTTGAGCGAGGAGACAGACACAGAGGAGGCCGATGATTTTGAACTGCTTGACCAGTCTGAGCTAGAGCAGATTGAGAAAGAATTGGGACTTTCACAAGGCCAAGAAGCTGAATCCCAGGAAAAGAAAAAGTCTTCAGGCTTCCTTTCAAATCTGCTTGGAAGTCATTAACCTGGAAATTGCAGCTGGTAGCATAGATGAAATTAAATATAAAACACACAAAAAAATCATCAAATGCAAAAAAAAAAAAAAAAAAAAAAAAAAAAAAAAAAAAAAAAAAAAAAAAGGAGGAAAATTCTGAGCTGTAAGCTTTAACTATCCCTTTAGATGTGTTGTTATAATTTCCCTTATGCAGAGTGAATTAACTGGATGAGTATCAGTTGATACTGATAGTTTAATTAGTTTCTGGTAGTTATACCTCAATGTAATAGCATGGAAATGAATTATCTATCCACTGTTTGGTTACAGATGAGTGATGGAGGTCAGTTGTTCAAAAGAGTTGGGGAGAGATTTCTCTTATCTTTTTGCCAACCATTTATTTTGGGGTCCTGAGCCAAATTTTCAACATCAGCAATTTATTTACTCTTGTTTGCCAATCATATAATACAGCTAATGACTCCCATAGTAAGGGCAAGTTATCAGAGGACTGCAATGAGATTAACTACATCTCACCTCCTTCAATCGTACCAAAAAGTATGGATCACCATCCCTGGAGGTTTTTAAGAAGAGATTGGTTGTGACCCTTAGTGCCATGCTATAGTAATTGGAGTTGAGTCAGGGGTTGGACTTGATGATCTTGGAGGTCTTTTCCAACCCAATCTATTCTGTGATTCTATGATTCTATGATTCTATGATCCCTGCAGTTAGGATTACGTGTAGTGCATCTACTATATATGAAACACATTACCCAGCACAACTCTAGTTGAAATATGTATGCAACACTCTAAAAGACAACTTGATTTCATACTTAAAACCTCTGAATTATTTTGGATGTGGTGATGCATTTCCAAGCTTTTTGCTGTTACAGGCTTGTAGAGTTGTAAAGTGGCATGTTATTTGACTGACCACCTGCTGTGTTCCTTGATGGAGTCTGGTCTGTGGCAGTATTGCCCACGTGAAGTCAGCCAATGAATTTTTATATTTAAAAGTTAATATTGTGTAAACTGAACAACCTTTATGGGAGCAGGTGAGGGTAGTTATTTTTCAGCGTAAAGGTTAAAGGTTAAAAAAAGCATAAAGGCTTTTTTAGGTGCCACTTCCTTGATTCAAGATTCTGTAGGGTTGTTTGGGTTTTTTTCCCCCTCAGGATAGCTACTGCCACTTGCAACAAAGTTGTGTTGCAAGCTGAATATTTTAAGGTACTTAAAAGTATTTGGTGAGGTCATTTGCTAGAGAAGACACTCAGAATCTTCTTCTTGGCATGTAATTTAAAACAAACAAAAATGAATTTGTTTAAATTGTTTGTTGTTTTAAAGTCCACACATGCCGAGTAAGCGGCATGGGATCTTATGCAGATAACTTATTTTTCTAGGGCTTTTTTGTTCACCTGTAACAAAACTGAGTTGCAATACCAAGCAATAGTAATCCAAGAAATAGGAAGAAGTAAAGCTAGTTTTTTTTAATGTGATGTAAACCATTAGTGAAGTTGAGGGACCATGTCAGCTGCTACTACTACTTAAGTAAATTTCCATTTGCTGGCATTTGAAGAGGTGAATACTGTTATCTAGGACCCTCAAAAAGTACAGCAACAGATGATAAAAATCTTCCACTAACATATATGTGTAGGTAAACCTGTGGTTAAAGTTAACTTTATTTTGTGTGAGGTTTTTTTCCTTTTGAGGTACAAAAATAGGCAGAAGGCCAAAAAGAGTATAGTGAAAGGAAAGATGCTGAGAATTTTTGACATTAGCTTTATCGTTGCTTGTGCTTTTCTGTCAGTAATGCATATTGACCGTGTTTGCTGTCCTTTACCAGTAAAAAGGTAAGCCTGTGCCTTCATTATCAAATACATTATGAAATAAGAGGATGCTGGATATAGATCCTACAAGATGCAGCTCTCAAAACTACCATAGCTTAACATCTGGGTTAACACTGCATTATCTTAGCATCTGAGTTTATGGAAATCATTAACAACCATGGCCCACATCACTTCCACAGCCTTGGTTGATAAGTTTCCTCTTTAGCTTTCCCCAGCCTGTCCTTCTCATTTGAAAAAAACCAAACCAACCAACCAACCAACCAACCAAAAACCCAAAACAAAACAAAAAGACCCCTCCAGCCAAAATGACAAGAAGCTTTTGTTGGAAAATCAGTGAGTTTAAAGACCATTTAAATTTCTCAGATGACTTAAAAGCTTCATTTCCTTGCTGCATGTTTAGGACAATGTATACAATTAGAAGAGTACAAATCCAAGTTGCTGATGGAACTTTGTGGGACACCTGAAAAACTGTGTGCTTCCTTATCCAGGAGTACTGGTGCCAGGAGGGGAAACAGGCTGCAGGACAGAGAGGTGTGAGGGAGGGAGCATTCTTTCACAGGCTTTTCTGAAGTGGATTGACGGGACACACTTTACTGGCTGTCAATGGTGGCTTTATAACAGTGTGCACTTTATTGTTGTTTTATGAAGAATACTTGTGGTTATAAAAGTACGTAACACAGGGGCACTCTTCTAGAATAATAGATTAGATCAGAAGGAAAAGCAGTTGGAGGATATTTTTGGACTTTTTGTCAATTACCCATTTTCTGGTTTCAAGACAGGTAAATAGATCAATTTTTCTGCGATACACGTCTCATTTACTTTTTCCCAGAAAGAAAAAACAAAGCAAATTTTGAAAAGTAAATCATTCAAGTTAGAGACATAGTTGCTTATTTGAGTGTCTTTGGAATTGTATTTTTCTACTCTCTTGGTAGTTGATTACATTCAAGCCCCTAAATTCTGTGTAGTGGGAAGGAGGTAATTCTGTAACATCTAATGTTCTTCCTCAGGTAGTGAAAAGATGCCTAATTTCGTGCAAGAAATTATCTCTTCCCTCCCAAACAACTGCATGTAAGAAACACTTTGCTCGGATACAATACATTCCACTACCAGCAGTTTGACAGCAAAACACAAAGAAAACATTTCTCTCCTTTGTGGATACCTTCTACACTGCCTTCAGCTGGAAATCCCTTGAGAAACCTTGATTTTGCTGTATTCTAGCAGCAACCACAAAATAGCAATTCCTTAAAAAATTCCTGTCACAGTGGTCCACATCATCTTTCCTACTGAGCACTGTCAACACCTTCT
This sequence comes from Empidonax traillii, assembly GCF_003031625.1. Taxonomy (NCBI): domain Eukaryota; kingdom Metazoa; phylum Chordata; class Aves; order Passeriformes; family Tyrannidae; genus Empidonax; species Empidonax traillii. The sequence goes on from NW_020955431.1 coordinate 174,573, forward strand.
CATCTTCCAAACTGAATACATGAGCAGAAAGACAGGTGAGCGAGTCTGAGGTAGTAAATAGCTTTGAAACACTCCGTTTTTCCAGGGAAAGCTTGCTTGAATGCGATTTCTGGTCAAAAGGCCTACAGGCAGTGTGGAGGGCACAGTGTGAGCGAGTGCCGTGGGGTAACACAGCGTGTGATGTTGCCGTGGGATCAGTACTGCTTGTGTTACATGGTCTGCTCTTACCTGGCAGTAAAGTGCTCACCCTCCCTTGCCTTGCAGTGGCTTCTTCACACATCCTGACTGGGAGAAAACAACGTGTGTCAGGGCAGCATCTGTGGGATGTGGTTCAGTCCTTCATACTCGGAAAATTTCCCTTTGTGTCAGTACACGTGAGAGACAGGTGGAGGGGATCACCATCTGATCAGTGGCCATGTGTGTGTCAAATCCAGTGCAAAAGCACCTTGTTTTCAGCACATGGGGGTTCCATGTGTTGGCACAACACACCTACTGACCATTCCTCCATTTGTTCAGGAAAAAAAAATACTATTCTATGCAGAGGAGAGTAAATAATTGCAACCCAAAGTGACAGGAACTGAAGAAATATAGTCGTTTTACTTGTTCTGTGTTTGTTCTGGGCTTTTTCCAGGCTGTCTCAGCCTTCTGAAGAAAATCCCTGTGGTCTCCACGTCCATTCTCAACACACAAGCAGCATTGGAGTCTGTCAGTAACCCCCACCCGGGCAACCAGAAACTGGAGAATTACAAAATGTCTTTATTTAAAGTATTCTGCAGCACTTTACCTGCCCAATCACTGTTTTGTAAACATGGAACTGTTATATTGATCGTTTGTAAAAGCATTTAATAAATACGTGTTAGTTTTTATCTTTCATCATCTTATCGTGTGTTCGTTCCCGAAAATGGAAAAGGACTCTCCAACAACAAGCAGAGTGACCTTAACACCCTCTACAACTACCTGAAAGGCGGTTGTATCCAGGTGGGAATTGGCCTCTTTCCCAGGGAACTAGTGATGGGACAAGAGGACATAGTCTTAAGCTGCACCGGGGGGCGGTTAGGTTGGACATGAGGAAGCATATTTTCACTAAAAGGGTGATCAGACATTGGAATGGGCTGCCCAGGGAGGTGGTGGAGTCACCGCCCCGGAGGTGTTTAAGAAAAGACCAGACGTGTCACTCGGTGCCTGGGTCTAGTTGACAAAGTTGTGTTCGGTCACAGGTTCGACTGGATGATCTCAGAGGTCTTTTCCAACCTAATCGACGCCGTGAAAAATAAAACCCCTTCCGCGGAGCTCCCGCCGCTCCCGTGTGTGTTCCCTGGCACCACCCGGTCCCGCGGCCTCCCGCCGCCCGGGGGCAGGAGCGGGGCCCGGCCCGGCTCCTCCTCTCCCTTATCCCCTCCCTTATTCCCGGACGCTGCGTGGCCGCTTCCTGCTCGTCCGTGGCACTGCGGCGGCACCCGGGATCGTCTGCTCTGCTTGCCGCCGGTGCGTGTGCGTGTGCGGGGCCGGCCGGGAGCACGGGGGGGAGCATGGGTGGGATACGATGGGGCGGGCTGGGGCGGCCCGATCCGGCCCGGCGGGGGTGGCAGGCAGGCGGCGCGGCCGGGCCGGCGGCGCTCCCTTGGGGCGGAGGCTCCCTGTGAGCCCGGCCTGGCGCCCGTGTGGCCTGGAGGCTCCCGGCTGCTGCCTGCGGCACGCCTTAGCTCTCATTTTATTTACTCTTTTTTTTTTTTAATTTATTTATTTTATTTTTACGTTTTGCCCGCACTTCTGGTGTCCGTATAATGAACACCCGCCCGCCGGTGAGGCCGTTCTGCCTTGTGCCAGCCTTAGGGACACGGGCTCAGTTTAAATGCGGCTGAAAGCAGCTAAAAATCAGCTGCGATGAAGACCATGGGGGAGAACCCGGTTTGTCTGTGCCCGCCTGGGCTTGCAGGGTTGAGAGTGCCGCGGGTTTCCTTTCCCCGAGCCCCACACGAGGCAGGACTCGGGGCTTGGGCCTGGTGGCCTGAAACGGGAGGTGAAAATGTAGGTGGGTGATGGGAAGTGGTGCTGTAACTACGGGGTTCTGCGGGGCCTTTTTCTGCTTTATGCAGCTAGCTTGAGTTGTAAGCACTTCTCTGCTTAGTAGCCAGAGGTGAAATTTAAGGCTGTAGATTACCTTCTCTTCTGCTTTTTGGGTGTTTTTTTGGGGTGTCTTTAAATACCCCCATGGTAACCCAGTGTGTAGCTACTGTCTGTGTGTCATGGACTGGATCAAACTGTTCTGCCCCAGAGGTTTCCACCCCAGAGGTTTCCACAGGAAGTTTGTGATTAACAGCCAGCGTGGCTCTGCATCAGTGTTTATGGCTGTAAGATTGATGCTTGGGCTGGGAAAGGGGCAGGGGGCTCTCCAGGTGGGAGGAAAATGCTTCAGGGAGCAATTGGGGTCCCTCAGTGGCAGAGGATACATTTTTCTCCGAAACATAAAAAGCATCTGTTACACTGAATTTCAAATAAAACAGTATGGCCTTTATTTCCTGCCTATCACTGTAGCATTAGAGATAACACAAGCAGTAGGTAAGGAGTCCAGGTGTTACAGGGTATGAGCATTTCATAACATGTCTTTTGAGTCTCTACATATTTTTGACTTTTGCCACTGCTTCTCCCTGTTGGTAGCTTCTGGGAGGGGCTGCTCTTCCTCTACCTGCTTTCAGAACTTCTTATCCTGATGTATAATTTCTTTTTTTTTTTTTCCTGATTAAGCCATAGTTTCTCTAAATCAGTTAAAAGATGAGCGTGGTTTCTGTGATCTCCAGTTAGAACATGCTTTTTTGCTCTTTGCTTTTGGAGCGTTCAGGAGATTCCATCAGCTTTGTTTAAAGAAAAAGTTGAGTTTCATGAGAAGAAAGGAAATATGTGGCTTTGGAAAAGACTGAAAGCATCAGTGATAGGTCACTGCTCTCCAGTTGTCCTGTCACAGCCCCAGTAACATAGCTCAGCTGGATGGTGGGAAGTGGAAGAAGACCAGGGTTATCAGTGGCTTCAAGTGCTAGATCTAGGCATGACTGGCTGCAATATTCTCCTCAAAATCTTAGAGTTGGCAGAACACAAGCTTGTTAAGAACCTTTAGTGTCTGATCTTCAGTGAAAAGTGCAGAGCTTTTGAAACACTGTTGCTGTGGCTGGGAGCCCTCTCCTGTGTCCCAGTCCTGACAGACAGAGCCTTTCTGCATCCAGAGCTTGGATGCTCAGATGTGGCTGTGTGATGGGTAACCTCTGGTAACTACATCAAAGTTTTTATTTATAAGTTTCTTCTTTTGCTCCTGCTCATGCAGGATGTTGGGGGGTTTTTTTGTGGCTGTTGCTTAATCTTTTTTAGCACGATTTTATTTTTTTCCAGCTTTCTAGTAATGGCAACCTACACTTGTATCACTTGTCGTGTGGCTTTCAAGGATGGTGACATTCAGCGTGCCCATTACAAAACCGATTGGCACAGGTACAACCTGAAGCGTAAAGTTGCTGAAATGCCTCCCGTCACTGCTGAGAATTTCCAAGAGAGAGTCCTAGCACAGAGAGCAGTAGCAGAGGAGCAAAACAAAATCACTGCCACTTACTGCACAGTTTGCAGCAAGAGATTCTCCACCTTCAATGCCTACGAGAATCACCTCAAGTCCAAGAAGCACCTGGAGTTGGAGAAGAAAGCTGTTCAAGAAGTCAGCAAGAAAGTAAAAATACTAAATGAGAAGAACCTGGAAAAGGGGCTGGCCCCGGAGAGTGTGAACAAAGATGAAATGAACGCGGCTATTCAGCAAGCCATCAGAGCTCAGCCGTCTTCCTCTCCAAAGAAAACATACTTACCTCCTAGTAATCCAAGTAGCTCTCCAGTTTCTAAGGAAGGTGCCAGCTTATCACAGAGCAGAGAACGACCAGAAATACCTCCACGACTGCAGTGGTTTGAACAGCAAGCAAAGAAGCTGGCCAAGCAACAAGCAGAGGAGGAAGAGGATAATGAAGAAGGTAAGGCAGTAAACTTACGGACAAGGGATAACTTGGAGTAAGCTATGGTTTGTGCGAAAGCCTTCTGTAGAAGTGCAGCATTTTCCATCACAAAAGATCTTGCCTGTTCCAGTGAATAAAGCTTTTTTGTTGGAGGTCAGCCTGGAAAGCAGGCAGCTGAAAAAATGAGAGCTTCAGAGTTTCCAGAAAAGGGTTATTTTAACCTGGATGCTTTCAGTGCTGTAGTTGGCAGTGCAGCTCCAAACACATCTATTGGAGCAGTTGAATGGGAGTGATTCAACTGTAGCAAAGGGACAGGTATGAATGAGGTGGAACCTTATGCCGGCTTTGTTACTGAAATCCGTGTCATGTTACTACACCTGTTACAGCAGTTTTGCGCTGCTGAAATTTCAGTTGCAGTTCAGAGAATCTGTTCCAAAGGGTAAGAAACATTTACTTCTGAACATGCATTTTAACACCTAAAAAAGGTGTCAGTGTGCACCTGTCTTAAATTAATGCATTAGTCATAAATTATAACGCTAAATTCTTAGTAGGTTTCTGAATGTTAGTTTTCCTTTTAAGTGCTTGTCCAGGGATGTTTCTTACTAGTCCTGTCAATTCAGTGTCAAGCTTTTAAATTATTGAACTGCCTCCTATAGCAGAGATCTCCAATTAGCAGCCTACAACACTGGGAAGCACCCTGTTACTGTCTCAAACACTCTGTCAGCAAGGCATTTTTTAGGGCGCCAGTAGGAAAAAAGTACTGGGAATGCTCACTGCCCCAGAGCCAAATTCCTTAGAAAATATTTCTGTACTCCTCTAGCAGTATGATCAGAGGGTTTATCTGTTAATGAGCTTGACAGTAATCCTGCAAACGGGTAGAATTGTTAGTATAGCCTGGTATGTACAAACATGTAACATCTGTGACAGCTGGGGTTGTCCTCTGTTGTTCAAGATGTGTGTGTGAACAGAAGTGTGTTTTCCCTCGCTGCTGAGTCACTGCTGAAAATGAGTATTTTCCTAATGCTGTCAGAGTTGTCTTGTTTTCAATACACCATGCTTGTGTTTTTGTGCTGTGGTGAATGGAAGGCAAGGCATGGAAACAGCAATAAAGTGTTAATAGCTGAGAAAATGGAGAGGGAAAAGTATCAGATCTGCCAACATTTTTATGAGCAACCTTGTGCTTTGCTGTGCATCTTAAAATGTGTTTTTACTGGCAATGGTATATCCTTGCACCTGGAAGTGACTGTGTAGCACTTTAAGAACAGAAAATGCAGTATTTTCTGTGATGGCTATTTCTGACTTTACTGGGACTTTTTTTGCTTGGGAGAAATACTCATTTTTTTTTTTTTTTAACTTCCTTTAAAAGACTGGGAAGATATGGATTCTGATGAAGACTTCGGCTCTGAAGAAGAGATGGAAAGTGTGGGAGAAGAAGAGGAGGAACAGGCAGAAGCTGAAAGCATGCCTGCTGTTGGGGCCATACCAGTCACAGACTGCTTGTTCTGTTCCCATCATTCAAGATCTCTCACAAAAAATGTGGCCCATATGACAAAAATTCACAGCTTCTTTATTCCAGACATAGAGTACCTCGTGGACCTCAGAGGACTAATTAAGTACCTGGGTATGCCTGTAAATTTTCTATAATTTTTGGTCAGGGTAATTATGCACTGATACTGCTTATTTTCATTTGGATGTGACACCAAATGTTATGTCATTTTTTTGAGGGGGGAGGTTTGTATAAAATTTGAGTGCTGTCAAGTTCAGTATTTTGATAATGAGCAGGACCACAGGCTTTCCAGAAGGAGTGAGAGAAAACCCCCCTGAGCAAGCATGATTGTGTACCTTGTAGGTCTCACATAGTTTTCTAATGTTAAGAAAGTTCTTCAGATAACATGAAATTTGGGACAAAATTCTGTTGCTAAGATGTGCGTATGAACTGTACTATCCTACTAATGAGCCACAAGTATTTGCCTCATTGGTTTACTATACTTGTGAGAGAGCTAAAAACTATGAAAAAATTTATCTTCCTTGAAGCCTACATATAATGATGAGAATAAAATAATTTTGGAGTATCAGATAGAAAAATGTGTTGGAAGTACAAAATGTATTAATGATTATACTTAATGATCCATACCTTGTGACAAGAAATCTTTAAAGGCAGAAATCTTTAAGACTTGTCCCTGATGGGGCCATATTGTCAAGGCATAGGAAAAGCAGGACTTTTCTGGAAAAGAAAAGTCTCTCTGCCTGTGAGCCGGGAGGGCTTAATGCCAGAAATGTTAATTACTGACTGGGGAGGTTCTATCCAGACCAATAGAAGTACCATTGTTTTCTGCAGGAGAGAAAGTTGGCGTTGGGAAAATCTGCATCTGGTGCAATGAAAAAGGGAAATCCTTCTACTCTACAGAAGCAGTGCAGGCTCACATGAATGATAAAAGCCACTGCAAACTGTTCACAGATGGAGATGCTGCGCTGGAATTTGCAGACTTCTATGATTTTAGGTGAGGTCACTCTTCTTTGAGCACAGATAGGGACAGACAAAAGGGAGGTTAAATATTACAACAGAAACTGTTCATTCTTAAAATTTAGTCCTGTTTATGAAACTTATTTTGCATTGTTGGTTCACCACTTTTCTAGGTAAGCGTAACAACGTAGTTGATTCTCTTCTTCTGTGACCACCATTACCAGTCCTACATGAAAATATATTTCGAATTCTGTTTTGTATGTTTGTTGTTACTGAATTTAGATTTCAGTGCACTAGAAAAGGGCATAACTGTCTCTCCTAGCACCTTTTAGGTGGATTGTGGACTTGATATCTACTGAGGATTTCTTACATATTTTTTGTTATGTAGCTCGAGTTTAACAGGACTGCTGTGATTTAGAGGCCTCTTGTTGAACTTTCTGTAACTTACGCTAACCTATGTTCATTTTGGTCAGAAATACTTCATTTTATGGTGGCAGGTGCATTTAGTGGAGCTTCTGGGAGTGCTTTTTCAGTAGCTGTGCAGAGCTGGTAGGCTGCTCTGTGGTGGCATTTCACCATAAGTCACTGATAAGTGTGCAGCAGCAGAACCATGTTGAGTTAAAAAAGAGGGTTGGAGGAAGGGTGTTCCTTGTCTCCAGCCTCTATTCAAGGCAATTTGCTACTGGGAAGAACTCCCGCAACACGGTAGGTAAAACATGACGGCGTTTGTGGCTTGCTGTAGCTGTGCGTGGCAGTTCTTTTGTACAATGGGTCTGTACAGCTGTGGCTGCTCTCCCTGTGTAAGCTGTGTACTACTGCTCTTCTGCAGGAGCACTTACCCTGATCACGAGGATGGGGAAGATGTGGAGGTGCCTGGAAAGCGCCCAGCAGAGAGGGAGTTGGATTATGATGATGACACCATGGAGCTGATCCTTCCTTCAGGTAGGCCATAGGGTTTGTGTTATACCATACTTCCTCTGCACTTCTCATAGCTGCAGCTGTTGCCTGTAGAATAGGCCAGCATTGTGATTTCTTTTGGGAAGGGAAAGGGTAATTTTGCGTCTAAATATCTTTGGAGTTATGTCCTCACCTTCCATTATTTTCACTGCCGAGTAGTTCAACCTCTTCAGTGTTGATGTATATGTGGACTGGGGCAGTGAGTTCCTTTGCCCATTTTACCTCCTCATTGACATGTGACTCTCACGGTATACTCCAGGAGCTTCCATAACTTGTTTGAGTGCAGCTCGGAGAGGCTATAGCTTAGGTTATAATAGTGTGGGGTTTTTTTTGCAGAGAGCCTGCTGCTAACTAATTTAGTAAACTAGTTCTGTAAATTAAATAGTTTATTTAAACAGCTTTTCTCTTGTAAATCATTTGGCACTCTTGCTTTTTTTTTTAGTTTGTTTGGTGATTTTGTGTGAGGGGACCTCAGCCCTTCCATTCTGAAAAGTGCTGCCAACTATGCAGTTACACAAGATTTCCAGAATGTCAGCAAGTTACTTCCCTGGATACTTGAAATGGCATTGCCTCTCTGCTCATTCCACTAATTAGATTTTCTTTTCTGATAACTGCCTGTTTGTTACCTGAACCAAGGCTCTCTTGAGCCACAATTTTTGGGGGGTTTTTCCCTCAATCAGCTCTTACAGTCATTACACTTTAATAGTTCTAAAATTTTAAGGTTCTGGACCCTTTAAAAGCATTTCTCAGCATAGGGGTTTTCCACAGTTTTCACAATGTGCTTGAAAACTCCATTTCAGAAGCTGCTTCATGATGCATAATGAGGTGTCCCCTCCTCTGAACAGGTGCAAGAGTGGGTCATCGTTCTTTGATGAGATACTACAAGCAGCGTTTTGGTCTGTCAAGAACGGTGGCTGTTGCCAAAAACAAGAAGGCGGTGGGTCGGGTGCTGCAGCAGTACAGAGCTCTGGGCTGGACGGGCCAGGCAGGTGAGTGACAGCCTGAGGGCTTTGCTGAGGAGGAGACTCTAGGATGTCATCACTGTGCAAATGGATAAGCCGACTTTGTTTTACTTGTGGGGTTTGTGTAGTAGTTTGTCTTCCACTTAGTTCCTTTTCATTCCTGACATCCAAGCAGAGTAAGTTACAGAAACTTGCTTGTGTCTAAAATCCAGAACGGCTTCTGTGCAGCTTTGCATTCAGGTGACTTTCTGAGATTTCTTATTTTCTGCCTGTCCAAACCACTGCTCTTGCTATTTAATCATGTAATGCGCTGTCAGTACTTTGACGGAATACTTTTCTGGTTGGGGAACACTGGTGTGTTCTATATCCACTTTTGAAATAAAAGAATCATGCTTGGAGTGCAAAACAACCTTTTCCCTTAATCACAGTCGAGGATATTCATAGAGGGAAATGACCTTTCCCCAGGGAAAAGTGAAAAGAAGTGTGCCAGTGTGGAAAGGAAAACCTATAGCTAACTGCTGATGTATGTGGACAGGTCAGCTGGTTTGCTTGTAAGGTTGCTTACTACCTTACAGACATTAATCCCTCTTTCTCTTCCTGTTCTCTCCCTGAAGGGGCCATCTCCTCTCAGCAGCGTGATATGCAGTACCTGCAGAGGATGAAGGCAAAGTGGATGCTCAAGACAGGAATGAGTAACAATGCTACAAAGCAGATGCATTTCCGGATGCAAGTCAGATTCTGAATTCTCAAAAGAGCTGCATGGAACTGGTTATGGGAAGGGGGATTTAATGGTCTCTGGGTTGTGGATTCTGTTATTAAAATGGACCTGATACCTGTTCAATGCTGATGTGTGTGCTAGTGTGCTTTCCTGTCTGAGGAGAAGAGAAAGGAACTTCTCTATTGCAGTGAAACGAGGGTTGGCCTAACTTAAAAATAAAATATCTTCTGTGGAATATGCGGCAAAGTAGTCATGGCTATGAATGATATTCATGCATAGTCTTGCTGCCTATCTTTGTGTAGCCCATTTCTGTGGGGCAGTTGACATTGCCATTTATCTGAATATCTTCAGTTTCCAGTTCTGCAAACTGGTTGAGGCCAAGAGAAGATCCTAGAGCCTCAGATGGAGTGTACTGAATGTTTTCAGTTGTGGTGCAAGACATATGTTAGTGGTGGGGTGTTTTGGACTTCTAGCTGGCACTGCTGAGGTGAAAATTTCAGAGCAGAGATTCATGGAAGGTTAAGTGATAATTATTTGAAGAAATGCACTGATGGAAAGTATAACTTCAGAATTAATACTGTCCTGAGAAGTTGACTGTACTTGCTTAGTGCTCCAGCTCTGGGCTGGATTAATAATTTACAGTGCCGTTGTTTTACATTGAATTTAATGAATTTTCATTTTCTAAAAACTATTCAAAATTATTATAACTTTTAGATGAATGTCAACCGAAATTTCAGCTGATTTCCTGATTAGAACTGTGAAGGGTCACTCTGTTGGTGACAGGTTCTATTGTTCCCACTGAGTGCTGGTGTTTGGTTTGGTGTTTGGTTTTGTTTCATACAAGACACGTATTGGCTAGAACAGAGCCTGGCTCTCCCACTTAAGCAGGAGAAGTGTTGCAGGCAGGTGTAGAGAAAACCTGCTTGCTGAAGAGCTGAGGCAGCAGCGCTGCTGTTGGTCTTAAAAGTTTCCATGACTTTACCAGTTCTGACTTTCGTGCAGGGAGCGGGGGATTCCACCCAGAAGTGTGAGCTAGCTCATGAAGCTCAGAGCTGTAGTGCTGGACACTGAGTGCACGTCACAGGAAATTGGCTGCTTGCTTGCCTGTCCATTCATTATGAAGGCAGCTGCACTTCTGCAAGTCAAGTTGCACTTCTGCATTTTTCGATTACTCTGTATTCCCTAGTAGTGACTTTCACTGGTGTCATATCAGTATATGGAGTTTTCTTCCTCTCTCATGAATAGTGTGTGCATGATATCTCTGCAAATAGTAGAGAGAGACTTTGTCCATTAACACTGTATTTTGACGTCTTAAAGAAGTTCTCTAAAGTCTCCCTAAGGGGTAAGTTCAGAAACAGCAGTACCATTGACATATCAGCACTTCTGAGAGAGCAGTGTCTTTATGGGACTCTTATGAAAGTGATAATTTCACAATGGAGGTGCATGCTGTGTGGAATTTGTTTTGTGGATTTGTCTGTGGTGGCATGTTGGTGGTTTTGTGGTTTTCAGTAACTTCTACTGCCTTGGAAGGTTTTTTTGCTGTTCCTGCTTTTACTGAGAAGAAAGAACTTGAACAGTGATGCAGGCTACAGGCTTGACACAGCATTTAAGAAGTCAACTGACTAATAAGTTGAAAAAAGGTACAGATTAGAGTAAAGGAAAAATTGAAGCAGAGAGAATTTTCAAGAAGGGGTATGTTCACATCCAAAATCTTGAACTAAAGTTGAGTTGATTAATTAATACCTCCTTTCTCCTGGCAAGGTAGAGTTACTTCCACTGTTTATCCCTAGCTGCATCTAGTGCACATTTAAATTTATTCTAGAGGGCTTGCTCTGGGTTATTAGGCTTCACTCTCAAAGTTAGAAGTAAGATACCTGGTCTCAGCTATGGGACTCAAGCTATATGAATCTTTAGACACCATATCCTTTATAAGAGCCATAACCTGGACCAGCTTGCAATTATGGTACGGATTTCTAGAACTGAGGGTATATCCTACCTGTATTTTTCAAGTCTCAACATCTGGCCATTAGGAACTGCTCATATCCTTTTCTTTGAAGTTAGAGATTACTATCAAAGGGTCTGGACAAGTGAGATTGTCTTTACACAAAGGGCAAAGTAAAATGCCACAAAAATGCAGAAATAGAAGGGTTAGACTTCTTAACCTGAATCTTGAAACCTGCAGAACTGGCTTTAAATACCAGTGTAAGTCACCAGTGAGCGTCAGAGCTGTATTCAGCCTGGAGCTTTTGGAAAACACTTGTGGAATACACAAAACTTACATTAAAGACAAGAGAATTGTTCTGGAAGAATCTTGGGCATAACCTAGTACAACAGCTAAAATCCTAGTGTTAAGTATTAAAGGAGTCTTGGCAGTGAAGGTAAAATCCAGTGACAAGTTGCTTTAGGGCCATAAGGTTCAGGCTGAAGGTGCATGAAGTTTGCTGCTCTGCTCTCCTCAACATGAAAGGGCACCAAAGGAAACTCCTGTTCTCTGTGCAGACTTGCTCAAAGAAGCCTCTTGCTTATGAAAAGGTGAGGATTGCCTGAATTTCCTGAACAGTCTAGTTCAGAAAAAATGCATGTGAGCAAAAGTGAAAAGTAATAGTCATTTTGCAGATCAGAGGGAAGCAGAAGTAGGTAACTGGTATAATAATATACACCTGTGATCTGTCCTATACATCTTGCTGCACTTGAATCAGTAGAAAATGGAGGAGATGTATGGGAATCTATTGGTATTTTACAGAAAGAGTTTTAACACTCAGCTGAAAATGGATGCTTTGGAAGACCAGCAGAGGGCATAGGAAGGCTTCTCCCACAATTCTGTTTACTATGAAAATAAGTAAAGCCTCGTAAGAGTATATTCATGCATAACAGAGGTAGGGTGAGAAGGCAAAGCTCACCACTACCACGAGTTAGGATTAGTGCTAGGCTTCTGTGAGATGAATTGCTATTAATATCTTTATGTAGGTCCTGGGAGAGCATTGCTGGCACAGAGTGGCTGGAACAAGTATGAGGATTCAGCAACAGTGCTACAGTCTGCGCAGCTTCTACGTAACTCCATGTACGTCAGAGTATCTGAGAGTGTTTTTATTAAGCAGAATTCTCACTGTTGAGTCTTTTACCTCCCTGTACGAAGGATAGCTGAGGGCAGTTTTTTGTTCACTAAAGGAATTCCAAATATTGGTTCCCAACAAGGAGCTATGTGTCCAGCTATAATCTAGCCTTGTACTTGTGCTCCCCTGCTCAAACCTTGCATTTTCTGGCTCTTACAATGAGAATGAGAAGAAAGCAAAATACAGAGGCAACCAAGTAGATTTGAGACTATCTCTGGGTGGGTACTCTGGGGCAAGAATTTCCTGGTATGATTGTAATTCAGTGGGTGACTCCTCCCAGAGGAGATGATCCATTCTCAAGCTGGTGCATTCTTAGTAGGAATGGCTGGAAAGAACCACAGAACAAGTGTCTCGTTCTGGAAAATGATTCTTGGGATTCTACCTGCCTGTCCATCCGTTAACAGCTGAGTATTGAAGCAATCCCAATGCTGCATCAGGCATTGCAGAATGAAGCAGCAGAATGAAAGAACTGGTGAAGCTGATAGAGTATATCTGTACATCTGCTGTCTCCTTTTGGAAGTAGTTCTATTTTGTACACTTCAGTTACCTAAAATCAACCCAAATGCTACTAGGGGAAAAAAATATGTCATTGTTATCTGGGAGGGAGGGGCTAGGAATGAGAGAGAAGCATAAAGGATGTAGAGTGGAAGAGACACAGGAGACTCAGATATTAAAACAAATTAACAGCTAATTGTGCTAAAGCTGCTAGTCAACAGTAAAGATCTATTTAAAGGAAGCGGCCCCTTTAAGAGTGCTTTATTGATCCCTAATCAAGGGATCAATTTTTCCACAAGGCAAAGGGCCTTAAATCTAAAGGAGTTGGACTGTTGCCCAGCTAACATCTGGTGCTCGAGGGGCATCTCACTGAGATTCTCCACTACAATTTTTAAGAGTTTATTTTTTTGTCTATTAAAATTGAGGCATCCTGTGCTAATGGGCTCTATCTCCTCAGATTTGGGCGTCTTCCTCCACACTATGGGCAAAGCGCTGCTGGTGGGAAACTGCACTGCAGAGACTCAAGTGGGTTTGTATACTGTTATGACCTATAATAGATGGTTATAGGTAAGCTTTAGGGCACATCTGACTGAAAGCTAAAAATATGTCTTCAACTCTTTGAATCTTAATATTCAATCGCTTTAGTCCAATGGATTACCCTGCTGCAGATGCAGAGTAACAGTCACCAGACTGGCATCAAATCCTGAATCCTCAGCAGTTGGCGGAGACTGGATAGTTAAGGCAACCATCTGATGGAACTTCATGTGTCTTCATAGCAAGCCAAAACATATCTTTTGGGGATTCTGACCCAGTGGAAATTTCTGTTTTCTCCCACTGCATCCCAAGCTGCGAAGGATGCAGCAGCCAGGCACTTCAGGAGTGATAGAGGCAGTGACAAGAAACCTTGCTGGATTTGTTTTTTAAGGTTTTCTGTAGGGCTAGTGTACCAGACTAAAAGCAGAGTAAGAAATCCTAGTTGAGCCAGGAAGGGAACCAGAATCACTTTCTTCTGGAAGTACTTCCCAGTGTAAAGTTATGTGACTCTTCCCAAAAGCAAAGAGCAATCCTTAAACAGATTTTTTCATAATGACATTACCAAACATGTAGGTCTTTATACAACTCTCTTATGCAAGGGAAAGGGTCATCTAACATTGAGACATATTTTCTGTCATTCATTACACTTCTTGTATTGGTGTCTTACTTGTTTTTCACTTTATTGTGTTTATGTACGCAACTTTATATTTGCCAGGAATTTACAGTGCTAAATTCCATAACCTTTCATATGGAACTAAGGCTTGCTCCTCCTGTGTCCTGTTAATAGGAAAAGTGAATGTGTACCAGGACTCAGAAGAGCTGCATACTCACATGATCAAATAACCTCATGTCTTAACACTCCCTTAACACTTCTTGAAGGATTTTCAGGACCCAGGTATGGGTAGGAATGACTGACAGCCAGTAACCCAAATAACAGAATCAGCAGCAGCTACAAGTTTAGTAGTAGGTAGTTGTAGCTACAAGTTTAGTGGCTCAGTAAATAGTTGCCAGACCAAGAGAAGTTGCATTTCTATGACAAATGCTTTCAACCAAGCACCTCAGATATATGAGGGCAGTGCTGCAGGATAGGCTGTTACTCAGTTCTGGGGGCATTTTTCAGGAAGCTGGGGCAGAAGAAGGAGTCCTCCTGAACATACACCCTGTGGCACACAGGCTGCAATGCTCCAGAGAGGCTTGTAGCCTCTGCAGCACACTAATGCCAGGCTCTGCAACACGTGGAAGGGCAGCACTAAATACCAACTGAAGCCTGAGTGAGTTATTCAAGCCTTGGCTTCCTGTTATTTGTGGTTCTTTTAAGCTAGAATAGAGGGCATGCTTGTAAACCTCAGGGCCAATTTGCCTTGCATTGCTCCACCTCAACCTAATTCCACCCTGCAAAAACAATTTCACATTTCCTACCCTTGCCAATGCCTATTAGTGGTTTGGCAAGGTCTATATAGTCATCTACAGATATGTTGGCTTCTTTTTTTCTGGCTTGAGTAGCTTTCCGCCCTTAAATTTCTGCTCTTTACAAACGTGAAAGCAACGTGTCTTTCCTAGGCAAGGTCTGTGTTTGTTCTCTCACTGTTCTGCTACGCTAACTACAAGTAATGCCTTAACAGGTTGGGCAGCTATGTGTTTGCTCATGTTATGTGCACTGAAAGTCTTGATAAAATATTCACTGAAGTGTTCCAAAATCCTGGTATTTTCTGACATCTTTCATAGGTGCAGTCATAGCTAATTCACTTAATTCCTTACAATCACAGTATTTCAATAAATCCTGCCATTCAAGTTGCCATATTTTAACTAAACTATACTGTGCAGGCTTTCAAAACATAGCATTTCAAAATTAAGAATTATTTCAAGGATTTTTTTCCACTAAGTGCTAAGCAATATCAAGTGATGTTTCCTGAAACTGGCCATAGACCAACAATAAACCTGGAGTGTTCCTTTTATTCAAATTATACATGTTAAGTTGATCCCACACCCACGTGTGTGCCCCTGAAGTGCCAGGTAAGTGGCATCATCTTTTTTCGTCTTTAATACAGGACACATGGCAGCTGCATCAGCTTTCCTGCCAGTAGATGGGTCATAGTCCCACAGAGAAGAGGGGAGTGACCTGTAAGACGCAGAGCTCTGTCCGTCATCCTGGAATACTTTTACTCTAGAGGTTGGCCAACAGGTGTCATTAGAAGCTCCATAATTCATTGTATAGTCCATGCTGGTTTGTTTACTTTTCTGCCTAACTCAGCCGTGCCTGACGTAGCCACATGCACGTTGCACTTAGGTTTGTCCTCGACTCTTCCAAAACTAAGTCATCGTGATTCTTCCTGCAACGTGGTTCCTGATGGAAAAATGGCATTTTATGGGAGAGGGGAGGAGCAGTACAGTCGTGGCATAGTCCCATAGCCACTTACAGAGCACAAAGTGAGGATTAGGTGGCTCTGCTGTGGCCGCTCATTTCTCTAGCAAGGAGCTACCAAGATTTAATCAGCAGGATCTAATGCAAGGTCTCACCTTGCCCCAAGGTCTGGGCACTTGAGTTGTAATCTGAAACAGAGAGTCCTCTCCTGAGAGCAGATATTTTTCAGATAGCTGACCAGAACTGACTTGAAGGTTTAAGTGCTTGCAGGGGGGTGCCCACTTCTTAATTAATAGGCCAGCTGTTCAAATTTTTGTTACTAAGCAGCTAAATATAGAAATCAGCCAGATGCCTTTGAAGTTTTATTTTAAATGACTTGGTCTTTTGGCCCTATGAATCATCCAATTTTTTTTGTACAGTGGCATAGCTCCAGTAAGTGATCCCAGCACAACCATTAAGAATAGCTGAGGTACTTTTGGCAGGATTACAGACAAAGCTGTACGTGCCTACCCAAGTTGCTCAGGGTCATGTATACAGGAAATCAGTGCCAGAAACTGCAGTCAGCCCACCTTGAGCATTTATCATGTCTCAGCGGCAAGATCACCCTGACTTAGGAGGTCACCAAGCATTGAATCATTTGGAAATCCACCTGTTCTTTGCAATGGTTAGATACCCTTGCACTGTGTATTTGTTTTGCTGCTGTTCACCTTGTTTCTAGGGCATCTCTAGCTGTATAATAGCTCTCAGAGCTCAGTAGAGTAGCCCCAAAACTATGCTTTTCTCCTTGACACCAGCCATATTAGGAGATTGAGCTCTGAGTAAAGAAAAACTCCCCTTGATAACTCTAGCAAACAACCAAAGGAACTCTAATAGCAAAATAACTTTTTCCATGTTTTCCTTCCTGCGGTTTGTGTCAGCAGGAGCAGATGACAGCTCACATGCTCGCTTAAGCGAGGCATTCCAGCATGAAGGCTACTGAACTTCCAAGCCCATTTGTACGCCTATCTGTGACAGCTGCAGCTACTAACAGCAAATCATTCAAGCAGAGAGAATAAATAAATCCTCTGTTATTCTGTATAATGTTTTACTGGCTTATTGATTGTGGGGAAATAATCCCATTTTAGCTGGCTAGGTTGTTTGATGTCCAGTGGCAAATGCAAGAAACCACCGTTCCTGAGACTGAAGGTCACACAAATGAATAAAACTGTGTGTCAGGAGCATATAGATTTGCTGTGCCCCATCTACCCACATGGTCAGTAGCTCTTATGAACAGTTTTCCTATAGGTCTTTCAAGCCTTCACCCCAAAAAAATAATATCATAAATGCAATGGTTGCCTTGATATACTTGATCAGATCCCGCTCAGTGTTTTTGTGTAAAAACCATATTATGAGAGTAGTTTATGAGCTTTCCTCCCTTAACATTTCATTCCTGCTAAGACCTTGCACCTTTAATAAATCTTTGCTGCTCAGGGTTTTATTGTGTACCAGTTACATCAGAGATGCTTGCAAGCTATGTGACCAAGACATTCATTCCTCATAGATACTATCTTAGAATCTCTTGGGAATACTCAACACACATCTTTATCTTCCCTGTTTTAATTCGTTAGTCACCTAACAGCACCTCTCAAGGTTATCAGAACAAAAAATGAAAACTGCAGCACAGCCTAAATGGTTTGGAGGAAAAGAAAAACTAGTATGATAAGGAAAAGAGATTTTGTGCACTCCAAGGCCCCTGCATACTGAATGTGTAAAATTTGCAACCTGCAATAAAAGGATCCCAGTGGATTTTTAGAGAATAATATTTACAGAGTAGTTGCTTGATGTTTGAAAAGCCCATTGAAGAAGCAGGTGAGCTATTCTTATAAACTAACCAAATACTTCAGAAAAATATGAAATGTAGCTACTTAAGCATTTTCCAGCTATGAAATTGGCTAGTGGTTCTCAAATAGATGCAATTTATTTGATTTAGTTACTTTTTAACTATTTTTCTTTTTTTATTTTTCAGTGACGTACACAGGGCTTTTGCTTTTTTTCTGGGTACTGTGCTACCATTAATAATTTAATAGGGCCATTGAAAACTAAACTGGAATTCCTTCATTAATACAACAGCATCAATTTATGAACAAGTATCCAGCAGGTTTTGAAAAGCAGTCTTCCTCCTTGGCCAAGGTGATGATATTGCAAAAAGCCTCGGCATTCTTACACATCTGTTCATCTTCCTCTCTGACGTGCCCTATCTGGAATACAGATGAAGAACAACGTTACGGTAAGAAGGAGGTAAATGTATCCAGACTGAAGGAAAAAGAAATCTTCCAGTAGGGACCGAGGTCTCTTGTACAGCTTGGAGAGCCACACAAAATTGGGGATGTTCTCCCTAAAAAACTTGGTTTTTCACAAGGGCTCTGATTCCAGCTATGTTTGAGGGTGGCATAATATAATTTGCATTATTTACAAACATGATTTTAGTTGTAAGATTCCTTTGGTTAACATGGGATGTGTTATCACCTGATTGCTTTTCTCTTCCTGGTGTCTGATGTCTGCATGTCCTGTATTTGGAGACTAAAATACAGAGAAACCCTGCTGATGTGGTTGTCGGATCAGTGCCTTGGGCAGCAATCTCTAAGCTTACTTCCAGCAATGTGTCCTACCCATTCTCTTGCAGAAGATACTTATCTTTACAAGGACCCAGGACACTCAGAATGGCTTCAAATGGGACAAACCATTGCTTGTGGGGTTTTCTGTAGTTGAGTTCAATGCCTCATTTGGAAACAAAACTTGCTTTCTTACATCCAAAAGTTTGTAACAGTTTTGACAGTTTTTATGGACAGGAAATGCAAACTGCTCTCCACATCTAATAGCAAACACACAAATTGCCTTGAAGTCAAATATGGTCCACAGTAGCAACAAGAGGACAGCGCAGGTGACTACTTTTTGTGTTACAGTTGTTGTACTACAGCTATTAATAAGCAAAACCATTTCTGTTGCAGGGATAAGTTGTCTCCGGAAGCCAGCCACCACAATGTGAACCTCAGCCAGCTGAATGGAAGCAGCTCACTCCAGCTATCTGGAGTGTAAGAGCTTCTGTGCTATAACCTGACAGCTTTCACCACAATCCAGCTTTCATCAAAGCTGCAGTGTCTGCCTGAGAGGTGAAATATTTTCTCCTGCAGCCCTGGGGAAAACCTGATGCATCCTGTGGAGTTAAGGGGTTTGCATAGGAGATCTCACCACTGCTTCCAGCACGGCACGTGCAATGACAGTCTGATGGAGGCTGCTGCCTAACACTGGATCTGTTTGGTCTCCGTTCTTTGTGCTGAAAAGAGAAAAAAAGATCTGACTTCCCTGAACTTGTGCTTGAAAATAGCACCGAGTCATGAACAAATGTGAAAGTAAAAAAAGGGAACGAGGAAAGGAAAGACCCACAGCTGGAAAAAAAAAATCTGTGCAGTGTGGTAAAGACTACCACCTCACCTTTATTCATCCAAGGCAATTGCATTTCTGCCTAGCAGAGAGACACAGCCAGGACTTGCGGCCAGTCATGCTGCCCATTTTAGCTGATGTGTTAATTCTGAGAACAGGAGTGCTAAAATTCCAGACAAAACTGTTTACCACCATCATAGAAAACCAGTCTTTAATAAGTAGTATCTTAATGGGTGTTTCAGAAAATGTGGACACCAGTCAGGCTGGTGAAATGCTTTCTGACAACAGCCTGGCAAACACCAGCAGGACTCCTGAAGACACAGTCTGCCCTCTGCTCTCTCTGCTTTCACTAGGCAATATATTTGTCCTGGAACTACTTCCAGATTCCCCTTGCATGGGTGATGAACTGGGCAGGTGGCATATGGGAGCATGTGGATGAAGAGTTCCACATTTGTTAGGAGCAGCCTAGTTGCCTTTCTCTGAGAGGGTACTTCACACAAGATGAATACTTCTAATGTCAACTCAGGCACCCTACGGGTGGGAAGCACTGAGGCTTCCTGCAGGGACACAGAGGGATGTGCCTTAGGTTGCTCACACATTCCCTTATGGGACCCTTCACAGCCATGAAGCTGCTCCCCACTGCTGCCCCTGCGCTTTCCTCCTGGTTTCACGCATAGTGCCTCCATCTACCCCACTCCACTTCTGCTCCTACAGCCCATGCACAACCACATCTAGGCTCTAGCTAAATGTCAAGATCCTAGGATTTAAAGCCAAGAGAAAACAAGGGCTAGCCTTTGCATTCCAAGCAGAGCTGTCTGCATGGACAGAGAAATAACAGACTGGATCTCATGGTTCAAATTCAATAGTCATAAAGCTGTGTCATGTTGAAGGAAATGGCAGGCTCTAGCACACCTCAGCCTCCCAGCTGAAATGCAACAGCTTCTAGATTTGATGCTAGCTTGCAACTGCCTTTTTTTCTTTTTTATCTCCTTCCAGTACTGTCATATTTTATGATTAAGTAGGAGTCAATAGCATCACTGTGTGAGATGTGGATAGCTCAGTAGTATAGCATATGCTGATTCACCTAGGCCTGCGTTTTATTTGGCTTCTGAAGGCAGAAGTCCAATTCATCAGCATACAGAGCTTCATTTACAGTATTCATGAGCTTAAGTTTTTATCTCACTTGGAGCCATGTTCTGAAAATTATCATAAACTTCAAAATGTCTACGCTGAAAAGATAGGCCTGTAAATCAAAACCTTTTTTGCATATTATTACCATGGTTAAACAAGCTTAAAGGAGTTAATGACTGAATGGAGGCAGAGCAGTATGCAGAACATCAATAGTGATGCTGATCCAGCTGATCAGCATGAATTACTTGTGAATGGGAAATGTGCTAAATACCTTCTCACAGTAGGCAGAATGTTGTGAACTGAGTGCCTAGGTAAAGCTGCAACACTAGATGTTCCCTTTTGTCAGTCCCATTTCTTTTGTACTGCAGTTGCAGTCCCTGACAGCAAGTAATCTTCCATTACCTGCCTAGATAAGCAGGCTCCATACTCAGCTGTAAAGCTTTGTCCACTACATAAACTTTTCCTCTGCCTTGTTTCAAGAGATGTAAGACAATATACGAACTTTTTTTTGCAAGGGGAAACCAAGAAGTACTGGAGAAATTTCTCCATGAATAGAATTTCTCCATGAATTTCTTCATAACTGGTTATCTCCAGAACCTGGTTATCATTAGGATCTACAGGAAATCCTCTCAACCTTACTAAAACGTTTCCTCTTCTGAGATCTGGGCTGAGGTCAAGAACAAAACCCCAACGCATTTTGCAGCACTTTAGCAGTATTTTGCTTACTGATGGCTGCTTTGGCAAGTAAACATCCCTGGGAGAGTAACAAATAATGTAGAATGGCAAGAGACATGATCACTGATCAAAGAAGCAGCAGCCTCACATACTCAATTACATATCATGTCTATTTATGTCTGTTTTTTACAAGCCCACCATCTTAATATGCAATTGGAGGCATGAGAAGGCCAGGGAGAGGAATAACATTAATTTTCTTGCTGTGGTCTTCTTGTTGTTGTACTGCAGCTTGAATGAGGAGTCCAGACTTCAGAGTTTGATTGTTTTCATTTTTAATGCTCTTGTCTTAATTGCCTAATCCATCCCATTGAACTTTGTAGCTTTTGAAAAGCTTCACTGCAGCTCTGAAAGAGATTCAATCCTTTCAAAAGAGAGACTACAAAAGATTGCTTTCATCTTTCTCACATAACTGTAGAGACTAATCAAAGTTGATGTTGTTCAGGCCAGTGGTGGGCCTGGTGCAGTTCCCTGTCTCAGTGGTGCTGGGTTCTAGGTGTGTGCTGGCAATAGCAGCTCTGTACCACCATCTTCACTCCCCTAATCATATTTTTTAAATTGGAAGAAAGGGAGGAATATGGAAAAAAAAGCTACAAGAACCCTTTAAAATATTCTCATGCATAGTTGGATTAACTTCTTTTCTTTTACAGGACACTGAAAAAAAACTATAAAGAATAGAGAAGGCCAAAGTGTCACAGAAGCAGTTTTTCATAGGAATCATGAGTCTTATCTGAGTCCCTACTGTCTGGAATAAAAAACCCTCCTCTACAGCAAAAGAAGGCAAATCCTTATGTCCTTCCTCCAGTAGGGACCTCTAGGATCCATATGGGTTGTGGTTTTGAGCTTCTCTGCAGAGAAGGGAGCAAGAGATTTTATTAACTGTCCCTTACTCACTGCTGCCCCAAAGATATTAACTTTCTTACTACAATCTATTGGAAAGTGCTTTGGTTTTGAAGCTTGAATGATGAGTCCAGTTTTTGGTTGTTTCCTTTTTAATAGGAAGAACTCCATGCTCTTGTCTTAATGCACTGTAGGAAGACCTAGATAAGCTGAAAGAGTGGGTCAATAAGAATCTTATGAAATTCAACAAGGACAAGTGTAAGTTCTTGCACCTGGGAGAACATAGCAGCACAAGCTGGGATTTACATGGCTAGGGAGAAGCTCCATGGAAAGGGCTTGGAGGCCGTGGTGAACCACAAGCTCAGCATGAGCGAGAAGTGTGCTGTTGCAGCAAAGCAAGCCAACAGGATGCTGGGTTGCATCAACAAGAGCACCACCAGCAGAGATAAAGAAGTCATTGTCCCACTCTACTTGGTGCTTGTCAGACCATACACTGTGTGCAGTTTTGGTCCTTGCTGTGCAAATAAGATGTGGACAGGATGGAGAGGGTGCAGAGAAGGGCCACATGTGCCATGTGAGGCAAGGACAGTCATTTAGTTCGCATCCTGTAATGCAGGCAAGAGACCTGTAATTCTGATTCCTCCTTCCTTTTCTCAGTACGTTACCTCAGTGTCCCATGTCTGTATTAGAAGCTGCTGAATAATGATGTTTGCCTCGTAGTCAGGGGATTCAGGTGTTACACCTTGCCTTGTCTGACTGGGGTTGAGTCTGACTCTTCACAGGCTCCTTCATAAAGCTGGGGTACTTGTTTTCATCTACTGCTTTGTTTTTTGACTCAGCCCTCCAACCTGGCCTTACTTGATGCAGTTGGCTGTAGGATTAGACTCTCACAAACAAACACAGTGCACATTCCCCTCTGCTGAGCTTTTCTTCAGCTGCTCATCTTGTCAGAGCATCAAGTCACTACATTTCTTTCTGGTAGCCCCCAGAAAGAAACAATTGAATTTGTTCAGATCTGTCTTACCTGGACAAGGGCTTTTACTTGTTTTTTCTTGATTTTTCCAGTTCTCTAGGAACATGAGAACATCTGTACTGGGTCAGATCAAAAGGCACTAAGTCCAGTGTCCTGTTTCCAGTAGCAACCACAACACTGTGGAAGGTCTACTTGGACCAATGGCCCACAGAGCTTAAATACTCTCTCCAACAAAGGCAAAAGGAGACACTAGCAGCCTGGCCGTTTTCAATTATCCGTTCTTGTATTTCCTCAGCAGTCATATTTCTCTTAATAGCAGTGTTGAAGATCCTGCTTATTTTGTTTAGCTTCTCTTCATGGTCTATGACTTGATCTTTGAACTTACAGATACAGTGCGCCTCCAACAGCTGCCTGTGGCAAGTTTCAGAGGTTACCAATCAGTAACCTCCCCATCTCCAAACTGAAGGCTTAGTCTCTGTTAGTGTTTTATTACAAAGGCAGGTGCTTATTCACTTGATTTTTGCTAAACCTTCTCCAGCTCTACTATGCCCTTTCTTGAGTTGCAGTGAACAGGACTATAGACAGTACTTAAGATGATTGTTGTTGTACAAAGTCTTTCTTAGGGCCCAAAGCCTTTTTCCTTCATGAAGATTCCCTGCAATTTTGTTGGCTAAATACACAGAAGCCAGGGGAAAACAGTTTCAGTGAACTGTCAGTGACAACTCCAAAACCTCTCTTGAGTTATAACTGCAGGTTCTAAGTTCAGCATCATGTACACATGGATTAGATTATTTTTTCCTCCTAAATACACACTGCGTATTTTTCTACCCTGAAGCTCATTTGTGCCCTCTCCCACCACACAGACACACAGTTTTAAGGTCCTTGTCATCAGGCTGGCATTTTGCTCCTGGAAAGATTCCAAGTATGTCCACTGTGTTGGAGATTTCAGTGCTTCTTTTGCAGGGAATTGATGAAGACATTGAAAACAACTACTCTCAGCACTGGTCCCTGGTGAGCCCTTTGGTAGTCCACATCTTCAGAAGTCACCAATGAGCTAACCCTTTCCTTTCTATCCTTTAAATCTACAGAAGGAGTTTTCCTTCAAGATACCTTTAAGCAGCTTCACGTGGAACCTTGTAAAACAGTTTTTGAAAATCCAAGTGAACTAGGCCGAATGGATCTCCCTTACCCACCTGCTTATTGACACCCCCACTGAGGTCCAGCAGGCTGGAGCAGAGGTTTTTCCATTACAGAAGCTTTGCCAGCTCTTTCCCAGACGGTTGTGTTCATCCTGTGCTCTGAGAACCTATTTTCTAAATCAGAGTCCTTCTTACCAGGGCTGGAAGGGAGACTCTAAATTCTGTGGTTCCAAAAACCTTTTCTGGGCTATACTTGTAGATGAGACTGATCCTGGCAGACAGCATGGCCAGCACTGCTAGCCAAGATCTGCTGTACAGCCACATTTCCACTGGGCTGGGAGCAGGCATCTCCTCACCATCTTCATCAGCAAAAAGAAAAGCAAAGATTTTACTGAGCTTCTCTGCCATGACCTTTTCATTCCTTAATGTCCTTTTTACACCTTGGTCATCCACTCATCTCACAATCCCTAATGCTTCCTGCCTTTGAGCATTTACATACTCTTACTGTCAGCATAAGCATCCATTCCAAAGTACTCCTCAAGTTCTTTCTAATTTCCTGTTTACAGCTGACCTGACTTGCTTTATGGACATTCTTGTTCTCATTTGAGCATTCTCATTTTTAATTATGGACTTGCCTCCCTCCAATGGTAACCTACCAGATTTTCTACTGAAATTTCTTTTCTGTTTCCTATTTTCTTCTATTTTTTTACTTCTATCTGGTGTTTCTATTGTTCTGTTTTTCACTTATGCTATACTATTTACTTGGATTTCTGATATAGAATCTTTGTACACTCCTTAGGGTCCTGGAAAGCATTGGAATTAGTCTTTATACTTTGATTAATTCTCTCATTTCTACATATCTCTTGTATTTGCAGTTGAATAACTGCAACCTGACTATACTTGGCTTGTTCCTTCCCACTGTGGTGTTAACCTAGTAGCATTATGGGTATTATTACAGAGCAGCCCTTTAACTAGTATGCCATGAACTAGGCCACACACCCCTTGGGGAATCTAGGAAAAAGTTCTTAAAGTACTTCCTGAAATTTTTATTATGTGTCTCAGCCTGATGATGCATTTGTTCACTCTGTGTAGAAATAGATAAGGACTTTTACAGTCACTAGTCATAAAGTCTCGGGTTCTGGGATCTTAAATAGCATTTCCTAAATGTTGTCATCAGCCTGATCATGGTGTTAGTACCAACACAGAATTTCAACCCAGAAGCATTCTACAAAGAGTCTCTTTCCTATGATATATTGCTTCAATTACAGTTCATATAGTCCTTCATGCACAGTGTCACTCCTCCATCTGTATGTCCCACCCTTTCACTTTTGTAAAGTGGGTATCATGGCACTGCATCCCCAAGGAGCTAGTTTGATTAAGATTGTCATTTGGATGCACTGCAAGCACTGCCCTTGCTCCGTCACTTGGCATTGTAGGCAGTTTGATTTTTTTTCTCTTCATTGTGGTTGTGCTATTTATTTCCCTTCTTTTGTTTTCAGAGGCCAACTGAATATTACCCACATCCCTTCTGAGGAGTGTGCCAGCTGTAAAAAGAGAATTTTCCTTACCTGTCAACTCCCTCAGTCCTGGTTGCTTGCACCAGCAAATTGTGTTTGCTTCTGTTAAGATACAGCCCACCCATTCTTTACAGGTTATTCCTGTCTCCTGGTCTCAACAAGCATGAATCCCTCTTTTCCGCGCCAGCAGTCATCCACACACTGGCACTCAGGACGTTTACCTGCCCTCATGATCTCTCAAAGGAAACTAGAAGTATTCAGAAAAATTCAGAGTAGAGGTCTTGGACTACAGTCTCAACAGCAGACCTCATCCTACACATTACTGTCCTACCCCTCCCTACCATTTGGTACCGGCATACCTACATCCCTGGGGGCTCTTTCTTGTACCCTTAACAGGGTACCCTCCCAAAACATCAAGGTTCACTCCCTTGGTGCCCTGCAAACAGGTGCCTACGGTGTCCTCTCAGCCGCCACAAACACAGCTGCTTGTTTCCAGTGCCACCACCTTTTTCTTCCTGTTATTGAAGGTCCCCTTTACCAATTCTGTAATTGGTATTGGTATTTGATGCCAGAGGACACTAATATAAGCTGGAAGGCAAATTTAATCAGAGAGAGTAGTGTTTTCCTTCCACCAGGATGCCTGTCTTCCTGGAAAAATTACTAAAAAGCCTGACCAGGCCAAAGGTGCACAGGGTACTAGAGAGAGAGCATCTTTATCTATCCTACAATTAATAAACAACCAGCCTAGACCACCCATGGCCAACAGAGTTGATTCTCTTAAAATAATTGTTTCTGTGCATGCTTTTTTTATTCCAGTGGATACACAGTGGTGGTTCTCTCCAGTGTTCAATGTTCCTAATGTGCACTGCTCAACAGCGCATGTGGTCTTCCTCAGAAGAGGCTGCATTTCACTGACATAGTACATACAAAGTGCTGTTTGACTGATGTGTTATGAAATGCTCTCCTTGTGATCACTGTCCTTGATATACTGGTGTTGCAGAACATTCTTTGTAGGAGTTGTGGGGTTTTTTTTAAACACAGCTATAGATTTTATAGGTTTAACAGGAATCTAATCTGCAAATATAACAAGGAATAATAGTAAATGGGCTTCATAGTCATTGAAAAGATGTTCTTGCACTTTTTAAGTGTTTTAATAGTATGGGCCCTTTTTTTTCTTGAAAGGAATCTGATTTCTCATCTGATAAGAAAGCAATGCTTGATCCTCTCCGTGTTTTCATCACCATGTGATGCAAAAAGTGCCTTACAGAGAAATAAAGCAGATGGTTGCAGTCTTTTCCTTGAGACTTCCAATAGAAGTGGCCCTTGAAAGATCGTGACAGCCTGCCCATGTCAACCTATTAGCATTATTAGTATTGCATTGGCACATATACATCAACAAAACAAACCCAGGGATTTCTGAGCTGCCGTTGTAACAGATGGTTGGGAATAGGAAGAGAGCCCAGAAAGCATTTCTGCATGCAGTAGTGCTGCTAGTTGAAGGCAACCTGAAAATGTTTGTTCACCGTGAAAACATTTTCAGATCATTTAGAGGATGAAACAGTCATTGATAATGTGGCCAGTTTAGTGAAGTACTAAATTTTTGGCAGTTTCAGAGAGAGATTTCAAACATCTTGGGCTGAGCTTGTTACCTATTGAAGAATTTAGCATAGATACATTGCAGTCTCCATGAGAGGCTATTCTCTGTTCATCATCCTCAAGGGAACAAGTTCTTTTGAACTGGCAAGTTCTTTTTGACAGGATACTCTTTCAGCAATACATGAAAGTACATATTTACATCCATGAAAGTCAATAACAGGCCAGAAATGTCACCTCCAACAACAGGTATGAACACTTTTTAATCAAAATTAATTTTTCTAGTTCTCCTTCCCCTTTACCACACCTCCCTACCCTCTCCCCCCACCCTCTGCCCACTTTTCCAGTGGCTTCTGGGGTGCTGTGCAGTCAGTATGCAGAATAATATTAAATCTAACGGCAGTTCCATTTCCAGAAGGTGGAAACAGTTTAATTTCCAACATAAGGTAGATATGCAGGTGGAATATTCAGAAGGCAGACGCAACAACTAGTCAGAGGAGAAATATGCATGTATTCATCTGCAAGGTACCTTTTTTTAGTAAGGCAACATCAATATAGATGTAAGCAGATGTAACGGAGCAAATACCTGTGGAAATGAAAACATCTGGCATGAAAATTACCTTTACAAGTAAGAATACCAAATAATCAGATGTTTGGACAGCAGGTTATATTACTCCTTCACCACTAACATGAATTAAGATGGTAGAAAGCCATTTTTACCTGATCTGCTGTGAAACATGGGTGAGAAAAGGATTGGAAAAAAAGAAAAGCATAATCTTAAGTTTTCAGACAATTCTTTAAAGCCTTGACACTATATCGGGCAGTGTGTGGTATATATTACAGATAGCTCAGCTGAATCTCACAAACATATCTTAAGGTTTTGTTTTTCCACATACCATTTTGCAACAGCTGGCATGTTTGTTTTCTTTCTTTTTTTCTCCCTTACTAATACAAAATTCTTGAGAAGGTTGGCTGTGAAGTCCCATCTTTCTAGGCAATTAAGCATGAAAATATGATTTTTTTTTTCCCCATATTTGGAAGAGCTAGACTTCAGACACAATGGGGACTGAGCTGAGAAAATTAATTTCTGCATCTGATGGGGATCTGGGGTGGTCCTGCGCAGACATGAACATCAGTAATATCTCTTCATTAAATGATTCTTCTCCTTTTGTGAAAGGAAAGAAAACTATAGATTCACAAACACAAAAGTCACTCATATTTCAAGACACTGAGAATTAGGCATTTCCATTCTCCCCATGGCCATCAACAAGAAGGGTGACCCCAGAGCTGAGCAGAATGAACACTGGCAAAGCAGACAGGTTTCTAGCAGAATTCCTGGCAAATTCCAGTGAAATCATGTCCTGTACACAATTATTTCTATCTGAAAGAATAGACAAATCTGGTGTGAAAGCACGTCTGTCTCTTGAGCAGACCTAGCTGGACTAGTTTATGGTCTAGCAGCTTTTAATTGTCTCCCCTGCTTGCAACTATCTTGAACGTATCAGCATATCTTCTCTTATTAATTTGTCAATTATTTTGTTCTTGTTTTAGCTCTGTGGGCACTGTGCAAGTGATGGAAATCAGACTGGATATCAGGGCTTTCCCAGCCTTAGTTTAGACAAAGACTTACAAGGGAAAAGTGAAGATGGTAAATTAGCTTCAGTGGGGACAGGCAAGCTGTGCACCACTTCAGGTGGAGAAATCGTAAAAAAAACCAGCATAATAGATCCATGAGGAAGAAGTCAGCAAGTAGATTAACTGATCTGAAATACTAAGGAATGAAACCAATTCTTGAAAATGATGGGATGGGGAGAAGAAGGGAGCCTGCTCCAGCACCCAAGCTAGCTTTGTTTTGACAGGTGCCAATCTGGTGAGTATTCGACACAATCATATTTCTAAAGAAGAATTCTGAAAGGTCAATAAACATCACAGAAATGTAAACTTCTTGGTTACTTAGAAACAGAGCTCAGTGATTCAGAGCTATTTCTTAAATATATCTTTGACTGATACTGTCCCTCCGATGCAGGTAATATAAGACTGACTCATTCTATCTGACACAGACTATCAGGGTCTGTACTTCTCCCTGTTTCTTCCCATCTCCTTCATTTCCTTCTCTGAACCAATGTATTTGTGAATCTTGGACTGGATCGCAGCCAGGAATATCTGAAAATGCAGTCTCATATTGCCTAAATCCATAAAGAGGAAACTATTCAGACAACTGATGCACCTTAAGGGCAGAACATTAAATTGATCCTTTGGCAAGGAACACCATGTGTAACTTTACACAGCAATTCCCATAAATACTAATAAGATTATCAACCAAAGCGTAGATTATCTCGAGCTGTGGTTGTGTTTTTGGAGCAGCTATGAGAAGGGTTTGTATCTTGTGCAAGCACTTGTACAGTCTATATGTTCCCCCCAACCTACCCTCCCCCGAAATCCGTGCCTGGAGAAGAGCTCATGACAAAGCATCCTCGTGTGCATTCAAAGTGACTGCATTGTTGAAGCATGGCAAATCACCCAGTGGAAACTGCGCTTTTGGGTAATCAGGAGACAATGGCTCAGATATTCTCCTGCCATGAGTGAGTGGAAGGGAGGTAGCTGTTGCTTCCTGCATCTCCCGTTATTTTTTCCCAAATGTTGGAAAACCTCAGGGTAAGTTGTGTGGGGTCTTCCTGGGGCAGCCTGAGTTTTGATACCCTTCCTGCATTTTCTCAGCTGAACAAGTGGCTTCCACTGGAACACTGTGTGTTCCAGCTCTGCCTTTTTCAGTCTCTAGACATTTCGATTGAACTTGCATTTTTGGATCAGCGCTGAAGGGCATAATACATGCAACTGTGTGTACATGTAGAGTTGCATATGTATTCACATACATATTCCAGATCTCATTTACAGTTTGAACTACAGACCTAACTTGGCTATTTCCTGAGTTACCTGTATCATTCTGCAGAATGTTACTGTTCCCAAAACCAATTTTCTTGGAATTTAAATGCAGTGTATGCAAGCTTTGAAAAGAGCATTTTCTATTACTTTTTAAGAGAGTCTATAAAAAAAGAGCATATATTATTAGTGCCTTTTCCTGGAAACCCTTCCGGCTGCCACTGGTTATGCTTTCATGGAATAACAGCTTTCCTCTCTGACAAACATAAACATTACTCTTCAGGTTTTTCAGCATACTATTTGTGATCCTGTATTCTAATGCATATTTTTACCTCTTGGCCCCTCTTTGGAAACTGGTTACCTGTTAGACTAGCCTTAAGAAATTCACTCCGATGAAACATTCCTTGTGATCAGGATGAATTAAGTGTTTGTTTTAACAGTGGATGCAAGGTACATTTCTGTATATGCTCAGCTATTTTTTCACTTGTTTTGAAGTAATTTACTAGGTAACAGTGGCACATAATGTCATCATCCATAACAATATCTGCTGGTATTGAAAAGGTCCTCTCAGCAGATGCCTCCAAATTGGTAGTATAGCTGGTATGGTGGTATAGCTCCAGTGAAATTCCTAAGATTCAATGACGTGAGAAGGGAAGTAAATAGATTTCATGCACATCTCTCTGGGGATGCATAATCCCAAGAGATGCAGAGATTTGAACCACTTCAGCGTAGAAACTGAAGTTCTCATGATCAGGAATCTATCTGGCCTATTAGGAAATAGACTTTCAGGTTTGAGTAGGCTGGTGATATCTGCATTTTCAAATTCCTGCTCTTGCATTTGAAATTAGGAATAACTGCTCTGAAATTCCACCATCAGAGAGCTACCAGATTTCTCCATGTGTTCAGCATAAAGGATGAGAATGCCTTTCCTATTTAGACTGATTCATCCTTCCTTAACACAAGGCTCTGAAGGAGTTAAAATCTCAGTCTAGCAAAGATTGAGGTCTTGCCAACTTTTTTTTTTTTTTCTGTAAGGTGCCAGACATAAAAATAAAGAAGATGTATCAGCACACTTCCTTAGAAGCTGAGCTTCCTGATTAAGAATAAATACAGGATATACAGTGTATTTCATGCTGAAATGCATTCCCTGCTAGAATTTCATGAATACAATTAGCCATTAGCAACATCTTCACAGAGAGAACTCATATCAGGAAATAATAGAAATGGCCACATACTGTTAAAATGTGGAGAGGGAGAAAACCACAAAACAAGAGCCAACTGTTGAATTAGTATTGTCCTGATACTGCTCCATGTGTGTCTCTAGTCAGGCTGAGAAGAGTGAATGAGCGATTGTGTTGTAAAATGCCCAGCAGGAGCAACAGTGCAGTAGGTTTGTGCTTGTTATTACTGTGCAGCAGTGATGGTTAATTCTGGAATGCTGCATTTCACCAATTTAGTCCAGAATACCTGTATGTCACTGCTTTCTAAGCAGTCTGTGTTTTAATGCTACAACTGATTCTTACGGCTTAAGAAAATCGTATGTCCTCAATGTGTCTTTTCTTTCTGCTTTCTTTGTTGAATGGGAGTATCTGTTTTCATAACTTAGTTACACTCAACAGAGAGTGTTTATGCCAGCTGAGTTAGGACCGCTATACATAGGCTATTAGTGCCATTCCAGTACTCACTAGAAAAAAAACATCAAACAGGATACAAATTCTTCTTTGGAGAATCTCTGTGTCTGAACTCTGCTTAAACTCTTTTTTTCCCAGAATTGCCCTTACCTTGCTTTCTTGACTCCTCAACAGAGCTGAATGTTGTGCTTCCCATGCCAGTTCCTACTTGCATCATAAACCTTTGACTGTTGAGCTTCCATTCTGATGCTGTCTCCATAAAATTAAATGCAGAGCTCAAGGCCATTGTGTAAAGCAATCACGCTTGCATCTTGAATGGGAGCATCCTCTTCTTTAAAAGTTCAAGACATTCTATAAACCTGCATAGCCTGATATATATATATATATATATTTAATTTTTTTAATGTTTTACTTTTTGACCACAAGGCTCAGACCCTAATTTACAGGCTCTTTATAGACTTTTACAGCAAGCAAATTTTGCATTACTTTGCTCAAAACCTGAAAGCAGCATCAAGGGCTAAAGAAATCTGAAATTCATCATCTACAGGCTCCTCAAGTGTGAATTTAATATGAGAGAAAGCTAACAGTATTATTGCTGCCAGGGTATATGGCTCTGAAACCATTCAGCAGGGCCAGAATGAATTAAGTTTCTATCTGAAAAGGACGCCTATTGACAAAAATGCATCAGCCTGTTTCTCAAGGGAAAATCAAAACCATTCTTTTCCAGGATTCACACAGAGAGTTTTGGAAAGCTTTTATTTTACAAACAAAATGAGGCATACTGCTTCCTCTCTGTGCTGCACTCATCAACTCAACATTCTAATAGATTTAACAAGAGGCACTGAGAAATTTATTTCTAATGAATGCTTACAAATTAGATTAATTTAGTCTCATTTCTCCCAAAGCAACTGGTTTCTGTATGGAGGTATTTCACCTCACCTTGTAAGCAGTCCCATTGCTAACCACAGAAAAACTACCTTTGAGGACAGCTATGAGTGACCAGCTCCATCAGTCACATTCAGATAGAGTTGTGCATCACACTGCTTCCTCCTTCCTCCTATTGCTGCTGGAGTAGTTGCTGTAAGGTACTTGAGATTTTATTATCTGAACAGTGGGATCAGTTATAAATAATGTGAAATTGTTTGTTTCCTGGCAGGGTGATGCCATGTCTGGGGATGCGGTTAAACTGATCATGACGACTGTTTCTCCCTTTGGATGAGGAAAACTTGGAAGAAAAGCTGAGGAGGCCACATATGCCTTTATTTCCTCAGTAAATTGTGGCAATTTAAAGTCAGGTAGCAGAGAGAGTTACAGATCTTAAATTAATAATATTCATTTTCCTTTCTGGAACACACAGCCCCTCTCCAAAGCATTGTTCTGAGAAAAATATTATGCATCTGTCCCTACAGCTGTGCTTAGCAGAAGTATTAGTGTTGCTCTTAGACTGAATTAAGCAGGATAACATATAGCAAATACTGAGGAATAATATGATTTACTGATTTTCACCATCACTACAGTGATTATTCTTCTAATTTTACACATACTGAAATTACAGAGATTTAGCAGAGGCCCCAATATTGTCTCTTAAGCTTTTAGAAGCTACTCTTGCAAGTCTTAGAGCATTTGCTTACACAGGGGTTTTATATATGTTCCCATCCATATTTTTGTAAATAAAAGTATTTTTATGCATTTTTAAGAAGCTGGATGGAAAAAAAGGTTGTAGTAAAAGAGGACTCAATTTCTTTCTCCATTTGAGGGAACAGGGTCAGGACCTACTGAGTTGCAAATATGGGGAAGGATAACTGATCAAAGCAGCTGCAGATCGCATGTAAGCCAGAAAACAATTTCAAGGTTTCTGATACTTTTTATCTTCTTTTATCCTCTCTAGATAAGCTGAGGAGTACACAGAAGAGCACAGTCTCAAGAGTACCCTCAACCAGTTTGCTGATGACACAAACTGGGAAGAGTGGCTGACCCATCAGAAGGTCACGTTGCCATCCAGAGGGATCTGGACAGGCTGGAGAAATGGGCTGACAGGAATTTCAACATGGAAAGTGCTAAGTCCTGCACCCAGTGAGGAGCAACCTCAGTCACCAATATATGCTGGAGGATGCCCACCTGGAAAGCAGTTTTGCAGAAAAGGACCTGAGTTGAATACAAACCAGCGGTGCACCCTGGCCACTAAGGCAGCTAATGGTATCCTGGGCTGCATTAGGGCATCCTGGCCAGTGTTGCCAGAAGGTCAAGGGAGGGGATTCTTCCCCTCTGCTTAGAACCAGTGAGGCCACACCTTGAGTACTGTGTCCAGACCTGGGGATCCTCAGTACCAGAGTTCCTTAGGCATACTGGAGATAAGCTAATGAAGGGCCACAAATATGATGAAGGGACTGGACTATCTCTGCTATGAGGAAGAGCTGAGAGGGCTGGAACTATTCATCCTGGTAGAGAGAAGGCTCAGGTGGATTTTACCAATGTTGTAAGTACCTGAATGGAGCGTGCAAAGAGAATGGAGTCAGACTATCTCTTCAGTGGTGGCCAGTGACAGAACCAGAGGTAATGGGCCCATACTAAAATAAATGAGGTTCCCTCTGAACATCAGGAAACAGCTTTTCACTGTGAGGGTGATCAAGCACTGACACAGAATGCCCAGGGGGGATGTGGAGTGTTCATTCTTGGAGATGTTGAGAAGCCATCTGGATCCAATGCTAAGCAACCGGATGTCCCTGCTGGAGCATCAGGAGTTGGAGCAAATGACCTCCAGAAGACCCTTCTAACCTCAACCATTCAGTGATTCTGTGAGGATCACAAGCCAGCCTGGCCTAGTAAGGATGCTAAAACAGCCTCTTGTTACCATCTCGTTTGAGCAGGTGCCTTCTGCCTCAGAGCCTATGGGTGGAGGCAGAATGGGAGGCAGGAGGAGACTGAAAACTGCATGAACATCTTTGTGTTCAAGACATTAAGTGACCTACTCTTGGAGTGAGAACAAAAACTGTAGGAGCCTGGATCACAAATACTGCCAGCAACTCAAAAGAGTAGAGAAAAATAACTGGGTAGAGCCTGCCCACAAGGCCTACTGCAAAACCATATTCTCTCATGCTGGTGGTTCTATGAGATCAGGCACCACTTCTCTTCACCTTCCCAAACAGCATTGTCTGAATGCTTGAGTGATCTTCTGGGGCTCACTGCTTTTAGACTGGCCATTTCTTCACTATATTCTTCACTAAGTAAGTATAATAAAGGGAGCAGAAAGTGCCAGAGGAAAAAAAACTTGTAGGCCATGCTGTAGAAGCCGTACTAAAGAAGAAGGTGACAGCAACTCACAGCCCTTGAACATATGATGAGGAAGACACAAGATTTTCACTGGATTAAAAAACACTGAGTGTTTGCTTAGGAAAACCCTTCATGATGATCTGAAACCATATTTAATGACAGATTTCAAAGAGGGGTTTCATGAAAAAGGTTCTGCAAAATGTGAGGAGATCTGTTTCAGTGGGATGCTTAAGAGAAGTAAAATGAGAGAAGAAAAACAAAGGTTTTTTTCAATTTTGTCAGAAATATTAAAAGAAATTCCGCTGCAGATTTTCACTGCTGCACACCTTTTTCTGCTTGAGTTATGCTTGGATGGCTAGTAAAAGCATTTGATTTTCATTTTCATACTAATTTCCAGTTATCCAACAACTGGGAGGAAACTTCTCTGGTGAATGAGCTATGAGTGCAGAGTTCAGACCAAGCTTATCTCAGTCCTTACTGCCAGTGTAAAATGCTGACATGCCAGAATGGCAGATTTTATATTCAATTCTTTTGATAGAAATGTGTCAAATGTGAAGAATTCATCCTTGAATTTTGATATACCGAGATCCATATTTCAATTAGGATGTAATTTGACCGTAGAACATTCTTTTAGCATTAATAATTGTTGTACCTTTGGTCTTACATGAGATGATACTGCTAGTCACAACATGAAAGTTCTGCAAGTCTTTCTCTAATGGGCAGAAGAGAAAACATGCCAGATTTTCCAGTCCATGAGTTTTGGGAAAGAAGTGAAGGGAATTGGAGAGGGCCTTTGGCAATGATAAGATTAAATGGAGACACATGTCTTAGTTCTATATAGATTTTATCAGGGTACAGAATAGCCTATCAGACTTCATTTTCCACATTTTCACCAGTCTTACACATCTTTTTGCAATTAACACATGGTTCAAAGACTGGAATAAAAAATCACTGATATTTTATGTTTATGTCATCTGGCTTTCATCCATTATTTCTCACTGAATTATTCCATTTTGTCTGGGAACCGTGTTTGACAACAGCAGTCTTCAAAGGGTTAGTACTGCAGGAGCTGTGTAAAGGAGATTCTACAAACTCTTACATGGATAGTCTTCTTTTAGTCAGATGATGATTAACAAGGAGAGCTGATCCAAAATGATTCAAGTAATGTCATGTCTTTTAATGATTTCAGGCTGCTAGGCTGAAATACATGATGTTGTGAAACTCAGTGGTGTAATGTCTAAGAGGTAGGTGTCCATCCAACAACACAGATTCTACAGCACTCCAAGCAGCCATGTAACATATGTGCAGGAAAGCCTCTTCTATCTAATGAGGTCAGTCACATTTAGATTTTCAGTGTGTATTAGCTTTAGAGAGATTCTTTATTAATACCAAATCTTGGTTTGTATTTTTTTCTAATGCGTTTTGGTTTCTTACTAACTCTAGTAATCCAGGTTCTGATA
The DNA here is from genome assembly GCF_003031625.1 of Empidonax traillii. NCBI lineage: Eukaryota > Metazoa > Chordata > Aves > Passeriformes > Tyrannidae > Empidonax > Empidonax traillii. Next base: position 210,744 of record NW_020955431.1, read on the forward strand.
TTCCTAAGCCTGTTGAGTCAAATTTTGTCTGTCAGTATTACCTAAAAAATAATGAAAAAGAAACCAGAGGGGACCATTCTTAGAGAAACATCTACTCATTGAAATAGTGGCAAAATTTGGCTTTTCAAAAAGAAATAAAGATTATTTATGCATTATTGAATGTTGTTAC